>NC_142877.1:103570454-103873484 GCF_051225735.1 Oryctolagus cuniculus
AGCCAACCTCTGAGCAGCAGAGTGAAGTCAACATGGTGGATGTAGTCTTCCTCGGGAGGTCAGGTGAATCCTAATCCAGTGCTTATTCCAATGAATCCTCTATGCCAGCCAATTTCTTGTATTACCCGTATTTATGATCGATTCTAAAGCAATATAATTGACCACAGTGCAGTGAAACATTCATCAATTCATTTGCTCACTTAGCAAAGATTTTCTGAGTGCCTCCTCTGACAGTGCCTACTCAGATACTAAACCTGGCACTAGGAATTGATACAACCTGTCACGGCTCTCAAGGAGATGGGTCTTCACTGAAGTGTTGTTTGAAAGTGTGACATATTTTGCCACTGTATCCCACTCAATGCTTGCTTTGTAATTTATTTCACTCAAGGCATAAAATATCTCCATGAGAACAGCTTATGTTTTCTCATGTACTAATGATCTGGAGTCCATTAAAAAAAAGGAAAAACTGGTATTTATATCTCAGCCTCCAGAACAAGAATTATTTCTTGCTAAGAATCATCACTCAGGAACAGAACAGTAAGGATCAAGCCCTAAACAAGTCACCAGAAGCAGAGAGGAATCTGAGCTTTCTGTGGGTAAACCATTTATTTAAAAATCAAGAAATGTGCATCTCTAATACAACGATGCTACTCAATTGTAAAATATTTCCTGTGACAATGAAGTTTGATTCTCCCTGCCCCATCCATTCACCACAGACTGAATAAGTGCACCACGATTACATGGAGTCTCCAAGTGGCTACTGGTGTGGAAGCTGGTCTGTGTTCAGCCATTTCAGTTATGTCAGAGAAGCGCAGCTTGGAGCAGACACTCCCTGTGATTTGACATCTCAGTGTCTTGTCTTGCTGCCCCAGCAGATGACAGAGGAAACTTGTCCTCTCAAACACATTCTGTCAATCACAGAGCAACACCTTAGGGGCCTTTGCATCTTCCTGGCTGGCCTGTAGTCCACACAACCCATAGGCATCCTGGGAAGACCTGGTGCATTTAGTTCAGCTCTCTTGGTTGCAAGATAGAGAGAGTCCTCTCAGCTTTCTCTAATAACAAGTTACTTCATGGATATACACAAAAGGACAGCAGGCAACAGGCAGCCGCCCAGTGAGCCTCACTGAAACTGGTATTAGAAAGGCATTCAGAAGCCCAGGGAGGGCTGGGGATGGGTACCTCCAGCTCCCTTTCTTCAGTCTGGGTTCCTACCTCTTCCTTCTGGTACTCTGCCCTGAACAGTCTCCTACCAGCCTCCATGTTTGTGTGTTTTCTTGCATCTTCCAAAAATAAACAGAAATAACTGATGCCATTTGCCAACTCAAGGTTTCAAAAATCCGAGTGATTTAATCACCATTGTTCCCTTGGGGACAGAATTTTTTGCTCCTGGACACTGTATGTAGGGCACCAGTGAGCCAACGAACTGGCTGCCTTCAGATCTCCCTTGACCAACCAATCTGTGGTCACATGGTCAGGTCACATGGTCCAGAGCACGGCTACCTCATCTCAAGGAACTGCTTTGCTTATTTGATTTAGCAGAAGCCACGGCCCAGCAGTTTCACTTAAATGGCTGAGTATGAGTGATTTGTCCAGGACTCTTGGAAAACAAGTCCAGATTCTGGTCAACTTTAGTCTGATCTACCTAGGGAGGTCTTGTTTTGCATCAACCAATTATCAGTTTCCATCATTGACCCTTGAGGTCATTGAGACTTGTATGATGTGTATGTGACTCTCCCCAATACAAACCTGCATTTTTGGTGACTGGAAAGGCTCAAAAACATCAATATTATTGAGGATGAGTAGCTATAAAGTCCAAATCAGCCAGATTGTGTTTTCTTCCTGAATCCTGGAGAATTACCAGCTTTTTCTGCACAGGCCCACATTGGGACCTCCCAAAGTCCTTTTCCGAGTAGGAGAAAAATGTCCTGGACTCTCACCATCCAACTTCTGGAGGTGATACTCCAACCCTGAAATCCTGACACTGCAAGGTCAAAACAGCCTACTGATTTAATCAGTTCATTTTGACTATGTGTTGGGGAGTTGGGAGTAGAGAGAGGTTATATAGCAGGTACCAAAATACAGTTAGGAGGAATTATTCTTGTGATCTATAATGCAGAAGGGTAATTATAGTCTACAATTTTATGATATATTTAAAAATAGCTAGAAAAGAAGTGTCTGAGTATCCCCAACACAGAATTGAGAAATGTTTGAGAAGATGGAAATGCTTAAGACTGACTTGATCATTACATTTGTATATAAGTATTGAATTATCATTCTGTATGACATAAATATGTACAAATATGTGTCAAATTTCAAAACTAGTGTTCAAAAGACTAATTATCTAAAATGAGAAACAAAACTCTCAGTCATACCATTGCTTGAGAATCATGTAAATAAAACAGGGGATTGGTAAAACTTTCCATGTTGGTTGTTTTGGTATTCTGTAGACAGTCTGTGGTGCCCAGAGTTTATTCTGTCAGATCCAATCATTCCTACCTCTAAAATTCTGTCCCAATATGACTTTCAAAGACTCTTTCAAGTGTTCAAGAGCTTTTTACCTGTTCTGAATCTTTGACTTTTTTTATTAGTTGAAATGGCACAACTGCAGAAGATAAATGGAGATTGATTTTCATTTAACAACACTGGCTTTGAAGCTGGTGGAGATGTTAAATATATGCATTGCTTACTCTGCCTGTTTGCCTCCTAATGTATCAGAGCTTCTTTTTTGCTCTTTGATAATTGCAGAAAGCAGCCGTTAGCAGCTCTCTCCACAACACTGACAGCTTCTTTCTAAAACCTGGAAGGGTTTTGAGAACACACTTAAATAGAACTCTCTTTGTGTCAGATGCTATTTACACAGAGTTAACTCACTTAATTTTTACAACTATATAAGGTAGGTTCTTCATTATATCTGCTTTATAGATAAGGAAACCGAGGCGTGAGAAGTTGTTTCTTCTGTTCCTCTGTGTTACTATTTGAATGCGGGTGCCCCTCCAAAATTCATGATGAAACTCAGACCCCAGAGCAGCAGGATTAAGAGGTCGGACCCAAAGGAGGTGTTTAAGCCCTGAGAGCTCTATCCTCATTAATGGAATTAGTGCCCTTATAAAACAGCTTGAGAGCGAGTTTATCCCTTCTGCCCAGAGTGGAGGAACACAGCAAGAAAATGCTATCTTGGAAGCAGGAAGAGAACCCTTACCAGACACCAAATCTGTCAGCACCTTGATCTTGGACTTGTTAACTTCCAGACATGTGAGAAAAAATATGTGATATTTCTATAACTACCCAATCTGTGGTATTTTGCCATAGCAGAACTAATGGGAATGACACTCTGCTTGCTGAGAAAGGCTTGATGACACTGTATCATCATAGACAATATTTGATTACGAGTGGGTGAGCTTTCTCCAGAAGTGGTTCCAGTGGGCAGGAAAATATGCTGGTGATGCCTGTCCCGAATGTCTCAGAGCCAGTGTATTGGCCACATATCCGGTGTGCCACTGCTCACAGAGCTCAGTCAGCCCTTGAGCTCCTCCATAGCCAAGTTCAAACAAGTGCACCCTCTTATATCTTCAATTTCTCTTCTCAGAGCCCCTTTTTTCCCTCCTTAACCCCCAAAACAACGCTCAAATCTCTGACAATTGTTTCTCTCTTCTTTTTTCCCCATTCCCTCAGCCCTAAGTTACCACCATGTGTTGTTGGGGATGGGCTAGGTTCTGCTGCAGAAACAAAACAGTCTGTGGCTTCTAGCAGCGAATGTTACTTCTTGCTCATACTTGATGTCCATTAGCGTCACCTGGGGCTCTGCTCACAGCAGCTGCTCAGGGACTTGGGGTGATGGAAGTTCCATTGACAAATGCTTAAGCAGTGGCCACAGCAGAGAAGCAGAGAGAGAATGCCAGCCCCTCCTTTTTGAAACTCCTCCCTTGGCCTACCTGCCATAGTTCTGACTTTTCTCATGATTCTAGATACCTCATTCCTGTTTCCTGATTTATCTTCCTTTGTCTCTTTCTATGTAGCTATTCCATAAGGACTATTTCTTGGCTTTATTCTCTTCTAATGAATATTCTCCCTCTTGGCAATTTTTTCCAAACCATGATTTCATCACTGTTTCCATATCTTTATTTGTGGCCTGATTTCCCTGAGACCCAGTTCCGTGGTTAGCAGTCATCAACTTTCTTCTGTTACTGCCTCACAGTCTCTTAACTAAAAAGGAACTTTCCATCTCCACCAAGTCTACATCTCCTCCTGATGCGGCTATTACTGTCAACATCCCTGCTCTCCCCACATTGAAAATCAAAGTATTTTAGAACGTGTCTCAAAACCATTCCCCACATTCTGTTGCTGCCCAAGTCCGCAGATTCACATCTCTCTCCTGGAATAGCTGTTTGATCATGCTTCCAGCTTCTCTCCATTGTTCAAAGACACACAGTACACAATTCTAGGGAGCACCATTTAGAATGTATTCTAGGTGAAGGACGCCCCCAGGAGTTGTGCACAGCAGCAACACTGTAAACCTCATTCAGTTGATTTTACATGCTGTATCATTGTACTCTGTGGACTTAAATCCTGTTCAAGAGTCTTCCTTGGCTTCCCTCTGCAACCAGAAAGAAGGTCCCGTGTCTTGACCGTCAGCACCTCAGGATGAAAGTGACCCTCCTCTTCTGAATTTCCTCATTTCCTCTGCACTAAGCCGCACTTTTTATGCTGTGTTATGATCTCAACACTCTTACTATGCCATGAGTGAGAAGTTACTTCTTAATCGAGGGATTAAATTAATGAAAGCTCATTTGTTGCAAATGATGGGAAACCCAAGTTAAATAGGCTTACATTTAGAAAGAGAATGTATTGGCTCACATAAATGTTTCACGCATAGCTGTATGCAAAGCTCAGCTGAGATCCTTGGGACACCCTCCCTCTCTTTCCATTTGAGGAAGTTGAAACCACAGCAGGGCTGTCTGGCAGGAGCTGCAGCCAAGGAGACACAGCTGCTGCCAGAGATGCTGCCCACCGTGGCAAGAGAGGAGGAAGGACATTCTGGCTTCTCCTTTTCCTGACCTCCAGTGGCCCCCTGGTGCTTTCCACTGGCTGGCCAAGGAGTTGGGGAAATGCGGCCTGCATGGCTCGGAGTAGAGCAGGCAAAGGGAGAGTGGAGGGCCTTAGAGCAATTGGGCAAACTACCAGCAAAAGCAGTTGTTCAAAGCCACACAATGCTAAGTGATGGAGCCTGGCCTTGAATTTGTGGCTAGAGCTCTGTATCCTGCCACACCATACTGCAAGGTGTCAAAAAGAGCCGTCCAGCTGGAGGCATCTGTGTGAGCAAAGGTGTGAATGGCAGTTTCTGGAATGTGTGTGGAAATAACAGTGACTTTGCTACAGTGTAAGGTGCTTGCACAGTAGTGGGAACCAGGAGTCCACACCATGTAAGGCCTGAAGGTCAGGCTGAAGAATTTGGCCTTTGTTCAGGAAGGTAAAGGGAAGTTGTGGAAGGAAAAGAAAGAGTTAAGGTCATTTATTCTATAGCTAAAAATATATCAGAAACAGGAAGTAAATACTTGGACTCTTTTCAAATAAAATCAAGATACAGAGTAAAATACTTCTCAAGAATAAAAATTATGAATATAACAAAACATGGAGTTTCTCCTAATTCTCGTGGGGCTACCATCTTTAATACTGATTTTAGGGATGAACATTCCTTCATTCTTTCACACAAGGACCTACTATGATCTGTGCACCATCCTGGGGTTTTGGAGTGTGTCAATATGAATTATTTGTTGAGCTTTCTAATATTTTTCTTGTCTTTTGAAGTTTCAGGACAATGCCCCTTTGGTCTGAAAAGAGATTTGTGGTATACAGAAAATACATCAATGGTTGTTCACTTTGCACTCACTTTGTGGTTTTAAATCTCAAGATCTTATGCACTGGCTGGCTTTATTTAAAGTTAAATGGTTTGACCTCGCTTTCAGATGACAGTGATGGAAGGCGCACAATGAAGAACTTAGGCAAAGACGGAAAATGTCTCTGAGTTAGGTCAGTTAGCTGGGAAATTTTGCAACTTTCATGGGGAGAGATTAATTATTTGAAAGTTCTATTTTTTTAATCACAAACAGAATATTTGCCATTTAATAATAAGTACATCATTGCCATCTAAAATAACACAGATACTCTAACTGAACACCTGACTGTGAGCCAGACATGAGGCATGTCACAAAGGGATATAATATGCTATCTAACCAGGGTGTCAGCAGGTGGCTGACCACAACTTTGAATCAATAAGCATGTGAATTCCTAGGTGGCTGGAACATTAAGTTCAACGTCCTTCCCTCCCCACCACCCAAATGCTTATTGCTCATTCATTACGCATTTATTAAGCATTTCCTATCTTCCATGAATTAAACAAAAATTTATTAATTGCCAGTATTGCCTAGCTTTCTTTAATAGTGCACAGAGGAGACAGTATGAACCAAGCCCTCAGGGAGCTTACAGTCTAATGGAAATAAGCACTATACTCATGATTTAGTGCAGATGGGAGCTGTTAAAATGTCCACCGTTTAGTAGGGAAGACAGACATGTAGGAAGCACAACCGCAAATACACTGTGATGAGTGTGTGGAGGTACTCATGGGGAATGAATGGGCATCTCACTCAGGTGTCCAGGGAAGGCTTTTCCAAGAAGCTAATGGCATTGAAAGAGTAGGAGTTTCAAGATACTTGGGGGAAATACATTTTAGGTAGAAGAAAGAGCAGGATGCTGAGGTAGGGAAATGCAAGACCTCATTTGGATTTGGAAATGCAGTTTCCTGAGGGTGTGGGAACAGATGGGCAAAGCCAGGTCCTGTGGAGCCCTGTGAGCCATATTATGGATGGTTTTTATTGTGAATCACAGGAAGGCAGTTGATGGGTATGAAACAGAGGAGTGACATGATTGGCTTTGCCTTTGCTTTAAAAAAAAAAAAATCTACCAGCATGGTGATTCCCAGAGCAACTAAAAAGACTGGATCAATGTAAATTGGCTATTTTTCTCTCCCTCCCTCCCTCCTCCCATCCCTCTCTCTTCCTCTGTCTCCCTCCTCTCTTCCCCTTTGTGTGTGTGTGGGGGTGGGGGGGCTGGGGGAACACAGGAGGCTCCCAGTCTTCTGGCTATTCTAGCAGTGTCTATTTGACCTGCACACTCCAGACTTCACACACTGAACACATCCTGCACAGCCTGATCTATCTCCCTTGAATACATCTTTTCCCATGTTACTTCCTCACTCCAAAACTTTGAGTCAGTATTTTCTTAATTTTAAATGTAAAAAAACAGACATATAGACATTTTACATATTTATGGGGTGCTATGTAGCATTTTGTCACATATATACATTTCTGTAATGTCTATTCTAGGTAAATATATTTATACTTTCAAATATTTAACATTTTTTATAGAAAAAATATCCAAAATCCTATTTTCTCATTTTTATAGAGAAATACATGGTAAATTAACATTATCTGTCTTCACACTACTATGCACTAGAACTCCAGAACTTAATCCTATCTAGCTATAGCCCAGTACCTGTCAATCAGTTTCCCAGTCTTCACCTCCTTTTTTTTCTCTCCCCAGGCTCTGGTGACCACAATTATATTTTTAACTTCTATGAGATCATCCATATTTTTTGAGACTCCACATGTGAGATCATGTAATATTTGTCTTTCTGTGCTTGGCGTATTACACTTAACATAATGACCTCCAGTTCCATCCATGTTGTTGCAAATGAGATTTCATCCTTTCTTATGACTGAGTGATATTTCACTGAGTGTATGCACTTCTTTTTCTTCGTCCACTCATCAGTTGATGGATACTTAGGTCGTTTCCATTTCCTGGCAATTAAGACTAGTACTACAGTAAATATGGGAGTGAAGATGTTTCTTCAACAGTTGAGTTTCATTTCCTTTGGATATACACCCAGCAGTGGGATTGCTGGATCTTAGGGGAGTTCTCTTTTTAGCTTTTTGAGGAACATCCATAGTTTCCCACAATGGCTATACTAATTTACATTCCCACAAGCAATGTGCAAGGGTTCTCTTTTTTCCACACTTGGTAATACTTTTTATCTTTTGTCTTTTTTATAATAGTCAACCTTACTTGAGTGATGATATCTCACTGGGGTTTTAACTTGCTTTTCCCTTGTAATTACTCATTTTGAGTGGTTTTTCATGTGTCTGTTGGTCCTTTGAGAAATGCCTGGATCTATTGCTCATTGAAATGATAGGATTCTTTTAAAAATTTTTATTTACTTGAGAGGTAGAGTTACAGTGAGAGGGAGAGACAGAGAGAAAGGTCTTCTATCCACTGTATTACTCCCCAAATGGCTGCGATGGCCAGGGCTGAGCTGATCTGAAGCCAGGAGCCAGAAGCTTCTTCTGGGTCACCCATGCAGGTGCAGGGGCCCAAGGACTTGGGCCATCTTCTACTGCTTTTCCAGGCCATAAGCAGAGATCTGGATCAAAAGAGGAGCAGCCAGGACATGAAATAGTGTCCACATGGGATGCTGGCACCACAGGCAGAGGCTTAGCCTCCTATGCCACAGTGCCGACCCCAAAATTGGATTTTTTAAAAAGATTTATTTATTTATTTTTAAAGTCATGGTTATAGAGAGAGTGAGACACACACACACACACACAAACACACACACACATATAAAGAGAGAGAGAGAGAAATCTTCTATCTGCTTGTTCACTCCTCAGGTGGCCACAATGGCCAGCATTGAGCCAGGCCGAAGCCCCAAGCCAAGAGCATTTTCTGGGTCTCCCATGTGAGTGGCAGGGGCCCAAACACTTGGGGCATCCTCTGCTGCTTTTCCTAGGTTATTAGCAAGAAACTGGATTGGGAGTGGAACAACCAGGACAAGAACTGGTGCCCAAATGAGATAGCTGAGTCCCAGGTGGTGACTTTAACCTCTATGCCACAATACTACCTCATGGATTGGTTTTGTTTTGTCTGCTATTGAATTGTTTGATTCTGGATAGTAACCCCTTGACAGATGTACGGCTTGCAAATGTTTTCTCCCGTTGTGTTGGTTGTCTCTGCTATGTTAGATTGTTTCCTTTGCTGAGCAAAAGCAATTTAATTTGAGGAAATTTTACTTTTCTACTTTTACTTTTATTTTCTGTGATTTTGGGGGTGTAAGCCAGAAAATCCTTGTCCTTTCCAATATCCTGAGTGTTTTCTCTATTTTCTTTGAAAAGCCTCAAATTTTCAGGTCTTACATTTAGGTTTTTAACCCATTTTGGGCTGCCTTTTGTTAATGATGAGGGGAATTTAGTTTCATCTGTCTGCATGTGCCTCAAGTTTACCAAGTAACATGTATTAAAGACTATCCTTTTCCCAACGCATGTTCTTAGCATCCTTGTCGAAGATCAGTTGGCTGTAGATGTGTGGGTTTACTTCTAGAGCTTAACCTATTATGCCACAGTGCCAGCCCCCTTAGCACTTAATTCTAAGACACAGCCCCTGGACCCTTGCTGTCTGCTCAGAATCAGAGGAGGGTGATAAAGGCAATCCACTGGCTACCCAGATTGGTTCCAGGTTGGTCACACCTGGGTCCCACCTTTCTGAGGGTCCACAGAGCCCAAAGGATGCCCTCAAGGCCCACCAAAGGTTGGCAGGACACAGGTCAAAATGAGTCAGACCCACGGGAGTGCAGATCTCCACCTGATGTTAGTGTTTCTTAAACCACAAGTGTGAATTTTTGAGTTTCCTTCCAAGATCATTCATTGGGTTGACTATGTGGTTTGAACCTAAAATCCTTCTATTTACTTCACTTATCCCTCATACTAGCATTCCAGTCTCTTCTGCCTCAGTGCCTTGCTGCCTTCCCACTAGATATCTTATGTGCATCACCCTCTAGAAAGAATTTTGGCTTCTTCCAGCAGATGTTTTCTGACACTTTATGCCCACTTGATCTACTGGGTCTTCATTAACTGTCACTTGGAGCTGAGTACATAAGTCTAGAATATAAGCTTCACAAGAGAAAGTTTTGTATAATTTGTTCACTGCTGTATTTGTACACTTAACAGTACTTGAAAGATAGTAGGGAATTAATAAAGCTTGGTTGAATGAATGAAGGAAAGACTGTAAGGACCTATGTAAAATCTTAAAAAAGAAAAAAATGATCAAGGGTAGAATACTCAATGAATCTCATCGTTTAGTAAAGAAGCATTCACAGAGTGGTTGCAATGTGTCAGGCACTGTGATGGTTTCCATGTACTCAGAACACTGGAGACCATCCTCAAGGACTTTACAGTGAAAACAGTATCATTATCCTGAGAACCAAAACCTGGAGAATACTTACATTTTCACACACACAAAGATAAGTAGATAATAGTACTAATGGTACATTTTTGTTAAAAGGAAAATGATTTCAACATTTTAAAATTCTGAGAATACTAACCTTGGTGATGATGTGTAGCAAACATGACAAACAGGGAGGAAAATTAGTCAAACACTTTGGAGAGTTATGTAGTAAAGGGGAGGATGCACAAACAAGATAAGCCAGCAAGCCCAGTCGTCCATAGAGAAGTTCTCAGACAGCTGCACATGGAGATGTGAAATAATGCTAATTGCAGCCCTGTTTCAAAGAACAGCTAGAAGTAGCCAAGATGTCCTGTCAATAGCAGAATTGATAAATTACATTTATATCCAAACAATGGAATCTTCTGGAGTTGTGAAAATGAATGAACTTGAATATATATATATATATATATATGTATAGTCATATATATATGGTCATATATGTATATGGTCACTCTAACTGAAAAAGATAAACACCACGTGTAGGATGGTGGTTACTTCCTGAGGGAGAGAAGGAAATGAGATTGGGTGAAAAGTACACTGGGTATCATTCAACTGAATTGGCAATGTTCTGCTTCTTAAACCGGATTATGGGTGTGTGCATGAGACAGTGCTACTCCACCAGGTTTGAAACATGGCAACAAAAGAGCAAAAATCAATCAGAAAAGGAAGGCACACCTATCCTAAGCTTGACAGATCATGGAGAAGGGACAATCATTTGGTCTTCCACCATCACCTAAAAACTGCCAGACCAAGAGCCACCTCATCTGAGACATTTCTTCCTTCTCCCTCCATTTTCAATACCATCCCTGCACACTCTGAGCACCTGGATAACGTTCAGACTCCAAGACTGTAGGACTTCCTCTCAAAGCAAATACAAATGAACCACACACACACACACACACACACATACACACACGGGGGAGGGAGGGAGAGCCAATGTTTCCATAGTAGTTTCCTAAACTGCCTGAAAATGTCTCGTCTCCCCAGCCATGTTCCCCGATGAATGGGACTGTTGTAGTGATGCTTTCTAAATTTTGCTGGCAAGAAGAAGAGTGGTCCAGGACTAGGGTACTAGAAGTGACTTTAAATTCTGCTTCCATCACTTATTAATGGTGTGACCTTGGGGAAATCAGCACACTTCAGTTTCTTCCACTGTAAACTAAAGATAACACTCCTTCTAAGGTAGATATGTAGACAAAGCAAGAACACACTACAAAGCATTAAGTGCAATGCTTGCAAAATATAGTGAGTTTAATATATGGTTGATTGATTAAATTATTAGAAACTAAAAAGAATGATTCTAGTGAGTAGGAACAAAATATATCTCAGACTTATTTCAATACTATGCAAATTATTTTAAACTGTGATGTAGGATTAAAATAAATCTAGTGAGGAAAGATGAGAAGAATCAACTTCACATTCTTTCCAAACCATCTGTAGAAATGCTAAAATTAGAACATTCTTATGACAGAGAATTGTCATATTGGTTGAACTAAATTGTGGGGGAAAAAAAAGCACCCAGGTTCTGTTTAATGTAATGATTCCCATGAGAGTAATTAAAATCTAAATCTCAATTTCTTTTTTTGGAAATAATGTCTGCTTAAAATGAGCTCTAATTGTCCCTATTTACACACTGACTGCAGAGGCCCATTCTGCAGCCCAGAACTCTGTAATTAGCTCCATTCAAGAACAAAGCAGTGACCATCTTTCAGCTGCTTTCTGGCTTTTGAGCTTAGGAGGCAAAGGAGAGTTTTTTGGCTCTGTTGCAAAACGGAATTTAAATCTGCCATAAACAGTCAGTTGCCAGAATGATAATTGCACAGTTTGCTTCAATTGATTTATACAAGCCTCAGGAAAGAAGGAAGATCTCCTGGCTAAAATTGCCAAATGAGTAATCAGTGATATGTGAAATTCTCCTTCCTTGGAATTTTAGTGGCTGCAACTAAAATCAACTGCTAATGTTGACCTATTTCCCATATAGTACACAAACCAGCTAATATTTGAGGGCTGTCTCTTCCTCATTCTCGTAGCTCTCACTGTCCTGAATGGTCACTATGATTTATTTCATATTCAGGATTCTGTACTTTTCCAATGAAGAACTTTCAATGACAAAAATATTATTACAACTTATAAAAGAATGTATGCAAAAGCTAAAATTGTGTTATGGGGTCCACAAAATTTTTCAGTGCCACCAAAAATTTTTTTATAAACAGCATATAAACTGAATTAGTGCTTCTCCTGCCCACAACACACACACCACACATCTGCACAAATACACTCAACTCAGAGGAGAATGGAATTATTCTATTTCTGTGTCTTGTTCAAATATTTTACTTTTCTTGTTTAATTCAATCTAGAAGTATCTATTGTATGAATTTAATCAATCTTCATTTGTTGTAATTGGTGATGTGTTTGGACTATCTGTCATCTTATTCTGAGCTTCTATATTCATACTTTTTTGTTTGTTGTCTTGTTCTCCTTCTGTCTCATTTTCCCCATTTTACCAGTTTGCGAATATGCTATTTCTATTGTTTTAATGATTACATTAAATTTTTTAATGCCCACAAAAATACAAGGATCAAACAAAGCAAAGAACTTAGTGTATTTATCTTTTCTTTTAACCCTACCCACCATTCTCTTTCATGTTATTATTTAGAATTTAAGATCCCTCTTTTTTTTTGAATAAGAGAAAGTAATTGTGATTTCTATTTTTGCAGCCAGTGATTATTCCTTTTTTATAGCCAATAATTGCATCCCCCACTTTGTTGCGGATTTATTTTTCTTTAAGTAATTATTGGTAAAAGTCTTTGGATGGCAAATTAGCTTGATCTTTGCACAATGTCTATTTTACTCTCTTACTTTTAAAAAAGTTATGCTTCACACTCTAAGAAGTTCATAGAAATACACTTAAAATATTAATTTATTTTGGTGTAAAATATTTTCAGAAATCTATATTTTTATAAGCATTTTCCATGGACATTTTGAAGCTCATCCATTTTTACTTTGTGAAAAAATAATACCTTCACATGACACAAAATTCAAGTAAGTTAAATGATTTTTTTTAGTTGAGTATGGAATTCTACACTGAGTGTTGCTTTCTCATGTACTTTGGAAATATTACTCCATTTACTCTGCCATCTATTTTTGCTGGTTAGAAATTTTATATCAGTCTCATTGATTGTATTTAGAGCTTCTCTTTGGTAGCTTTTAAAATTTTTCACTTTTATTGGTACTTTTCATAACTCAATGTTCTTGATCCAACTTCTGTTGTTGGATGCATCTTTTGTCTCTTTCAATATTTTAAACATTATCCAATGTCCTTTGGCAATGCTATATTTATATTCTTCAGCTTTTCCTACGTGTTGACTTTCTTGTGTATCCTCAATGCATTTAGACTGCCTCAGGAGTTGTAGCTGAGGCTCGGTCTTGTCATTACTCTGGAGACTCCTCTTTCCCTGTTCCACAAACACTTTTATTTATTTAATCATGACTATACATTTTAAATTAAAAAATATAAAACTTACCATTCTGATGCATCCAGGCTAGGGAGAAAATGTTCCCTGTTCTCTTTGTCCTCCGTTGTGACTAGAAATTAATGTATTTGATTTTTAAAAAAACAAAGTTTGGGGCGGGCATTGTGGAGCAGTGAACATGGCCACCACTCGATCCACTTCCCATATTGGAGTCAGCTTTGAATTCTGGCCACTCCTGATCCAGCTCTCTGCTATTGCACCTGAGAAGGCAGCAGATGATGATCCAAGTACTTGGGCCCCTGACACCCATATTAGAGATCTGGATGGAGTTCTGGGTTTCTCACTTCAGTCCAGCCCAGACCAGATATTGAGGCCATTTGAGAAGTGAACCAGCAAGTGGAAGATCTCTCTCTCCCTCTCTCTCTTTCAGATAAATGAAAACAAACAAACTTTTTTAAAAGCAATGTTTTAGAGAAAAGATAAATCAGAGAAATACATCAAATGTATTTGGATAGAGTTAAATAAGACACATGCACACACACACATGTACACACATACACCCCACAGATAAATTATAGTTCTAGGACATTTACTAGTGAAGTTGGGGTTCTATCTCTTAGGATTAGAAAAAATTAAGTGCAATGTTTTTTCAAATAGAAATACTTATGAATTATAGAGTAATTCATTCATTTATAAATTCAGCATTTATTAAATGCTTCTATCTGGATTTTTTTTTTACAGGCAGAGTCAGACAGTGAGAGAGAGAGACAGACAGAAAGGTCTTCCTTCTGTTGGTTCACACCCCAAATGACCGCTACAGCCGGCGCACTGTGCTGATCCGAAGCCAGGAGCCAGGTGCTTCCTCCTGGTCTCCCATGTGGGTGCAGGGCCCAAACACTTGGGCCATACTCCACTGCCTTCCTGGGCCACTGCAGAGAGCTGGACTGGAAGAGGAGCAACCGGGACAGAACTGGCACCCTGACTGGGACTAGTAAACTATCTGAAAGTGTGCTAAATGTGATTATACAAAGTCCAGTGAGTCTCAGCTTTTTCACCTGTAAAATGAGGATTATAGTACTTGTAGATCCCACATAAGATAGTTGTAAAGAGTAGAGATGAAGAGTATAAAGTGCCTAACAGGATAACTGACATATTGTAGGCATTTAATAAACAGAATAATAGTTATTATGGATATCAATTGTTTCTGTCTTCGCAGAGACCATGTCAGTTTGGAAGACAAGTGGACAAAGTGATATTAAACACACGAATACTTACAAAAGGAAAAGAAGGGAGTTCTTATGGCTGGGAAGCATCTGTAGAGTGGAAGGCACTGACTGGGCTATGAAGACTCCATAGGAGTTTGCCAAGTGGAAAGTTTAGAGGAAATAAAAATGTACATTCAAAGACATGAAACTTGAGACCACCACGTGTATTCTGGGAACTGAAGACACTCAGGATGAGTGGAGGATGTGGGTGAGCAGAGAATCTGTTGGAATAGGTAGGCAGAAACCAAGAAAAGAGGGAAGGACGTTCCATTGAGAAGCTTTAAGCGCCCGGAGGACAGATGAGAGCCTCAAGTAGATAAAGATAACAGAGGAGTGAAGATACAGGTTTGAAAACCATGAGGTAAAACATACAGGAGTTGGCAATTGGTAGAATGTGGAAGTTCATGTGCCAGTAGGACCATAGCTGTAACACTGGGCAGGTTATTGAACCTCTCTGGGCCCTAACTTCCTCTTCTGTAAACTGGGGATACCAATAGGGCTTGCTTTGTGATATTGCATTGAGAATTACAAGAGACAAAGCATGTAGAAACTTAAAAGGTCGACTAACTCACAGAAAGTGTCAGCAAATGTCTGCTGTTTCCATATGAGGATGCTTTGGGAACTAGCTATGAAGTCTAGATCTCTGGCTTAGCAACTAAGAGGTTGCTGTGGCTATGTGTGTGGACAGATCTTAGAGAAGGAACAGGTTTTTTTCTTCTAATATTCTTTCCATTCATTTAGAAGAATCAAGTGTATCAGGCCTCCAAAGAGCTAGGTGTCCATTCCCATATTTGGACAAACCCGTTTTGGAGCTTCATCTACACCATGGCTGTGGAACGCAGAATGCATAGTACAGGGAGAGAAATGTAGGTCCCTGATGGGATGATGCCCGGGGGCACCTCCTGACACCTCAGAGTCACAAAAAATGCACAGAAGAGACCTGAAGGGACTTAGGGACATTTTAGGAAATAAATCTAAAACTAGCCATACTCTGCTCAAATGTTAAGAAGACACCATCCCCCAAAAGGTCAAATCCTTGATCCTGTGATTTTCAGTTAGGAATTTGTGTACATTTCTATTTGCCGATATCACACAATGGTACTTAACAATTCCTTTAGGTTAGTTGCTATGATAACCACAAGGATGCTATATGGGTCAGTTAATATATTGGATATAAACACAAGTTACCTTGGAGAACCTACCGATGATATGAATAGTAATTAATAGATGGCAATTCTGAAAATGAAACTCACTCTTTTAGGATAAAAATCAATGGACTAGATAACAAATTGACCTCTATTCACTGCTTAACTCTCCAGGAGAAAAATAAAATCTTAATTTATACCAAGTATATAGAAGTTCTAAGAATTAGCATCAGAAACAAAAACAGGTGAAGCTTACATTTTTGGGGAAAAGCGATTTCTATAAAATAGCCTTGTTCCTGAACTTCCTTCCTTCAACAGCATCTTAAGATGCAGCCTGCCTGGATTAACCTCATCTCACCCCTTTTTATCTTTGTTTCTTATTATACACCAGACACATACTCATACATAAAAATATACAATTACCTGGATAAAAACAGAAAGTTGTTCCACGTTGAAGAAGGAAGTTCAGAAAGCTTCTCAATTGGGAGTAAAGATGAATTTAGGGTGAGAAAAACCTTCACTTTGGACCAGAGCTAGAGAGCCTTATGTGTATTTGTAGATACTGGTTCTTGCAGATTGCGGGCCCAAATGTTAGAATATCAAATATATCTCTGTGCAGGTGACAGTAGATACCACCTAGAGAATCCCAGGTGGAACAAAGAAGCTCTGGATCTTTCTGGATCTTTCTGCCTCTCCTGCTTCTCTCCTAGAAGAAGCTTGTGTCTGTGTGTGGCCAGTGGCTCATCTCCTGCCCACTATACCTGAGCCTCTGACAAAGATATTCACCTTGGGGAAGTATGTTTGCAAAGAATCTCTGCTAAGTTTCTGTTGCTTTCTCATTTTCACGTGAAGTCACATGAGACTAGCAATGCGTATCATTCTATGAAGCTTGCATTGAATGTGGTATGCATGCACACAGTACAGATTTCAGAATAGAAATATCCCAAAGCTTTTGATATTTTTGGCTGGCGCCACGGCTCACTAGGCTAATCCTCCGCCTTGCGGAGCCGGCAAGTCCGGGTCCGGTCGGGGCACCGGATTCTGTCCCGGTTGCCCCTCTTCCAGGCCAGCTCTCTGCTATGGCCCGGGAGTGCAGTGGAGGATGGCCCAAGTGCTTGGGCCCTGCACCCCATGGGAGACCAGGTTAAGTACCTGGCTCCTGCCATCGGATCCGCACGGTGCGCTGGCCGCAGTGTGCCGGCCAGTGAACCAATGGCAAAAGGAAGACCTTTCTCTCTGTCTCTCTCTCTCACTGTCCACTCTGCCTGTAAAAAAAAAAAAAAGCTTTTGATATTTTTAAAACATTTTCTTTTTAAATGTATATTTCATTTTTTTCTTGTCAATTAGTCATTCATAAAACGTTTTTTAAGATTTATTTATTTAAAAAGCAGAGTTACACAGAGAGGGTGAGATGAGAGAAGAGAGAGAATATCTCTCGAGAGAATATCTTCCATCGGCTGGTTCACTCCCCAAATGACTGCAACAGCCAGGGCTGGGCCAGGCTGAAGCCAGGATCTTGGAACTCTGTAACTCCTTCCAGGTCTCCCTCATGGGTGCAGGGGCCCAAGCACTTAGGCCATTTTCTGCTGCTTTCCCAGGTGCATTACCAGGAAGCTGGATCGGAAGTGGAGCAGCCAGTTCTCTGGCATGCATGTGGGAAGCTGGCATGGCAGGCTGCGACTTAACCTGCTATGCTACAGCACTGATCCCTGCTTTTGGTACTTCTAACATTGATTTTTGTTTCCTACTTTGAGTTTTTGCCTGGATGCTCCTAAGCATGACATAAAACTTTTATTAGGCCCTAAGCCTCATGGGGGCAGGAATTACACTTCATAAATCTATGGAACCCTCCCAGGCCTGGCACAAGGATCATATTTCAACAGATACTTGTATGAACTGGCCACGTTATTAGAGAAGAAAGGACTCTATGACACCCTGAGATTCACTGGTTACTCTAACTTACCATCAGGTAAGGCATCTTAACCCCTGGACTTAACACCTGCCTCTGCTACTGATTTTTTTGAGTTATTTTATATTCACCTTTGTTTATTGCTTCACATGAATATTAAAACATCTTCCTTTCCCTTTTCCACCCACAAAACCATTCTGTTGGGATTTTGTCTGGATGTTGCTAATGTATAAATAAATTTGTGCAGAATTGACCTCCTAAGATATTTAATTTTGCCATATGATATGATCTTCCATTAATCTAAGAATTAATGGAAACTATTTAAGTTCAGTAAAATTTTGGATTTTCTGATACAGCTCATACACATTTCTCATTAAAATTACTTCCAGATACTTGATCTTGTTCTTGCTACTACAACTGGAATATCTTTCTCATTAGATTTATTAATTGCTTCTCAGTGGTATGTAGCAATGCTGCTAATTTCCACAAAATGCATTTAATTCTCATCAATACTTAATTTTTTAACCATATGTCTTAAGTGTTGTTGAGGAAAATTAGGAGAAACATTCATGAGAATATTTCTGTATTTTATGAAATTAGGAGAAACATTCATGAGAATATTTCCGTATTTTATGAAATTCAGAGCCACATGTTGCAGTGTTACTCCATGGTCCGTTATAAAAGATGAATATAAGAATAGGTTGCTTTTATGACACAGAGAGATGAGTCTGCGTCTACTGTGACCTTGTCCTTGAAATACTACTTCCCCTCCCATCCCTGTGGCTACCTGAAATTCCAGATGTGGCCAACAGCTGTTACTCAGGCATGCTTTTGCCTAATTCCCCTCTGGCTACTCCTGGATTGTCTCCTTGGTGATTCCATTGCTCTTTTGCAGCTGCTGGCTTGGCCAACCCATTCAGAGCACTCTCTGTGGCTTATACAGGTTGATTTTTCACCCTGGTCCTGGTCTTCATAAAGCCGCTCTTGAAGCTACCATTGAGAGATTCTCTTTCTGCTTGTGTCTTACTTGCCTGGCAGTTCTCCAGTCAGAACAAACCCTGGCTCTCCTTCCCAGGTGAGGATATGGAAGTAATAGCCTATCTTGTTTCCCTCCCCAACTCCAAGCCGAAATTGTGACTAAGAGTATTTTCCCCATGTTTGTCTCTCTTCGGATTATTTTTTTGATCCTTTGATGTTTCCCATGTATGGCTTAGTATTGTAAAACATCTCGAATCTTTTCTTTAAATAGGTAGGATGTCAATCATTTATAAATAAATCATGCTATATACATTACGAGCTGAGTTTCCCCTATCTTAAATATTTGGAGCGGAAGTGTTTTTGATTTTTTTTTCAGATTTTGGGATATTTGTATTTACATAATGAGATGTCCTAGAAATGGGACCCAAGTCTAAACATGAAGTTGATTTTTTTCATAAATGGCTTACACACATAGCCTGGAGGTAATTTTGTCCAATATTTTAAATATCCTATCATGAAACAAAGCTTCACAGTGTGGAATTTTCCACTTGTGGTGTCATGTTGGCATTCAAAAATGTTTCAAATGTCAGAGCACTTTAGATATTAGTAATTTTAATAGGAGATGTTCTACCTGTAACTGGATTAACAACATTAAAAGGAAAGTACGAAGCAGTGAGGAACCTAAAAGTGTTAATCTATGGCAAATTTCCCATCCCCCAAACAAGTGAAACTATCTTCTGGGTGCCTGTGTGTATCAAATGTGCATGTATGTGTGTATCATATATACTCATTTATCTCCATATATACATAGACATTCAAACAAAAATATTTTAAAACAAGAGGGTAATCTAGATTAATTTACAGATATATGTGTAATTTTTAAAAAGCATGGTCTTTTGTTATCTAATAAAATTACTTTAAATGATATAAGTTGGAGGAAAAATAGTATATCAAGTAATTATAATAATTTCTAAGGTGTTGGCTGCTATTTAGAAATTGTTGACGTGGTCTTCCTCTGACCTAGATGTCTAAGATGCTCACTCTGAGCCATGATTGGACAGCCAGAACTGCATCAAACTCTTCTAATATTTCTCTCATTCAACTGATGGTCACTGGGTTTCTGTAGCCAGCAGCCTCATTGCAGGCAGCATGTCCACGCCTGCTGCCTAATATCACAGCCAATCCACATGGACGGGACACGGGTTGTCTTCACCTCAGACCCTGCCACAACATACAACTGCTTGGGACCCAGCAGAAGGGAGAGAAAGTCTCCTCACTTCCAGAATACCACTGTGCGAACTCCCAGATAGTTCTACCACTTGGTGATTTCTGGAAATCCATATTGTTAGAAGCCAGAACAATTATCTCCCTTAAGGCAGATAACTACCACCAGGTGGCGCCAAATGCAGCCACCGAGGCTCCCACAGATTTGGATTTTGCAATCCTGGATGTTAAAACCTTGAATATTTAATTAACCTGACAATTACCTTGCATTTACATTCTTGAAGTTTTTGGACTTGAATTTCTATGTTATGGGCAGGGAAGTTAAATGTTAGATTGTTATGAGGTTGTATCTTACATTTTCTCCCTTCCCATCAATGTTTTATTTGGAACATTTGGAATTTGGAGAAAGGTAGAATAGCACAATATATAATGCATACCTGTATATAATTCACATATAGCCACAGATTCTTAAAATTTTGTCACTTTTTAAGTTCTCTATCTCTCTTTCTGTCTCTCTCTATATTTATATCTATGGGTAATCCTAACATTCCCTGCACCAACTGAACTCTTTGAGAATGAGTTGCATCATCATAACTCTCTGGCCCTGAACATTTCAACTTGTGTCTCCTAAGAACAGGGACATTTTTCACGCTTGGGAAATGTACCATGAGTGCAAGATTATCATCTGACATATGGATATTAGTATGAAATGATATAAATTGTGCTGGTCATAGTATTTGTGTGTGTATATATATATATATATATATATATATATATACTTAAATCCAGGATCTAATTGAATGTCACAGGCTGTATTTAGTTGTCATGATTTTTGAGTCTCCTTAATTTGGCGTGTTTTTTTTTTCCCCCTGTCTTTTTATGAAATTGATGTTTTGGAGAGTCCAGAGTGCTCTTTTTGCATTTGCCTCATTCTTTCTTCAGGAATGAATTTTGGCTAAATGTTTTTTACAAAAATACCATAAAGGTGTTATTGCATTTTCTTAAAATATTTTAAAGAAAAAATGGCATTGGCCTGTGTTGCAATGGGTTATTGCTTGCAATGCCAGTGACCCACATCCTGCACTGAAGTGCCAGTTCTGGTTTCAGCTGCTCTGTTTCTGATCCAGCTTCCTTCTAATGTGCTTGGGAAGGCAGCAGATAATGACTCAAGTATTTGAGCCCCTGCCACCCATGTGGGAGGGTTGGATGGAATTCCAGCCTCCTGGCTTCATCCTAGCCCAGCCCTGGTTGATATGAATGAACCAGCAAGAGAAGCTTGCTTGCTCTCTCTCTGTCTTTCAAATAAATAAACTTTAAAAATAATTTAAAAAAAGATTTAAAGATTCCAGAAATTCTCTTTCAATGACATACTTTTTATTCTAGAGATGAAACTAATAATCACTGGTTCTGCAATTAATTTTTAAGCACGTACACGAATCTTACTGATGTTTCCTGGTTTGTCCTCCTGATCCCATTTTCACAAGAACATCCTAGATAATGGAGAAACTATAAAACAAGAGGAAATTAACACCATGGAAACTGGTAGGTCCAAGCTCACCAGGAATTGCATCTAAGCCCTAACTAGTTCTGTTATATTCTGTTTGTAATGGACACCCGGGTTGTTGCTTGTTCAGCACTTTTCCTTTCAGAGAGCTGCCATTCCATGTGACCTTGGTGAGCCATCAATCATGGGACTCAACTTCCCCACTGTGATGACTGATTCAAGCATGAGCATTATGTAACCCGAACGGAGCCAGTGTTTTCCCTGAGAGTTTCCGTGTAGACTCTGAGGTCAGGAAATAATGAGTGTTTTCTGGAACCCTTTGTGTTCACCTTACAGATCTCGTGGAGAAAGCTCTACAGGAGAAGAGAATAGTTTACACAGAACAATGAAGCTGTGGTAAGCTGAGATAGATTAATGAAGAGAAATGGAGTTGGTCCTTATGACATTTTCTAGTCCAGTCATGCCTGTAGTCAGAATTTTAAAAAACCTTTAAGCTCTTTTGAGTTGCGTTTCTGTCTCTTGCAACTGAGGCTTGACTAATGTGTCCATGATTTAAGGACTTGGTCAGAATGCTTTGGAGATATTTTTTCCTTGCTACTGTAGAAGCCCAGACAAGGTACTGGAGAGGCTCAGTTATCTTGGCATTAAGTAAGGACGATGATACTAGCACTAGGGAGTCCTGTTGTACAAATTAAGGAGGTAACTGAGTGCCACTTTGCTACGCCTGGAGTTTATTAGGGAACTGATGAATACTGGAAGCACATTTAAAAATCTAGGGCATCTGCCAGGCTTCTGCCATTTGCTCTGTGCCCTTGAATTTCCCCTCTCTGCTCAGCTTAAATCAGGCTTTGCTGAGAACAGTGCCTGGTCAGAAAGTATCCATTGCTCACTGTCAATGTCTTGGTTGCATTCTCTCCATTTTTCATATAAACAACTTGAGCAGAGTGTTAATATGACTTGGGGGTATTCAGCATTTGTCTGCTTATTGTTCTTTTTCCAGGTGAGAGAGAAGCCACAGGCGAGGTGAAGCAGAACTTAACTGATCTGACATTTTTGGCAGCAGGCGTTCCCAAGGTGAAATGGGGAGAGCCAGGTAGGGGCAGGGAGAAAGAAACATTCGAGTAGCTGTATTGAATTTTGGCCACTCGTTTGTACTTGTTTTGGCCTCATTTGTCCTCCTTCTGTAACAATCAGAACCCACACTAGTATGTTTCCTGTTGTCAAAGGGGCTAGGGGCCAACAGTCTTCCAGAAAAGCAAAATCTCCAGGGAAGAAATCATGGAGTTTTTGTTTGCACTTTCATAATGCAAACAAAGGATCACAAAGATTCTCACAATGGTTGCGTTTTTCTTGGCTCCTGCCTTAAGCACCTTAGCAGTCATGAAGAAGAGGCCGCCTCAGATGGGAGCCTTGACCTTCTACAGACCCAGAAGATCAATGGAGGTGGTTCAGGATTTCCAGCTGGATCGGAGTCCCACAGAGAATTTTTGGTTTACTTGAACTTTCAGTCCTCTCCCTTGTGTGACTGAAATGGGTAACAAGAACAGCAGTGACCTCCCCTGCCTAAAAACCCTCACCTCCACTGGGGCTGATCTGGCCTTGCTTGGAGTCAACCAACCCAGTTTCCTAATGATCCCCTTTGTGTTTTACAGTCAAGGGGTGGGCGTGGGTGATTGAACTGTGCCCTGGTTCCCAGGATCCTGGTAGAAGAGTAATATCTTTCCCTAGCTGGATTCCCATGCATAAAGCAGGCGTGTAGGAGCATCTTTACTAGAAGGGCCATAAGCTCCTCTTGGAAGAGACCTTGTCCCAAGGATGGTGACCCAGGCAGACAATTCAGTCCAAGACAAATGTCCTGGTGGTCTGAGGCAGGAGTGATTTGAGTATAGTACAACCCACCTCTCAAACACTCCCAGCTGAATCCTAGAGGAGCTACAAGTTAAATCTAAGAGCTGGTTTCACATTTCACATCTGTGAACCTCTGCAGCTCACATCAGTATTGCTTTGGGCTGTGCTTTGGAAAGGGCCCAAAAGTCACAGAAAGAGCATTTCCTCCTTCTAGCAGAACAGCTGTAGGCATCATAGTGAGATTTCCAGGATTCAATGAAGAGCTCATTAGTGAGGGTGGCAGGAGTGGTGGACCCCAAGGTACAATAGACCGGTGGAGCTTTGTGGGGTCCCAAGGCCTTCAGGAGCAAAGACAGGCAACAGCTGCCATATAAGACAGTGCCCTCTAGTGGGCACCAGAAGGAGTATCATGCTGGCCTAACAGTGGTGTTGAGACTCCCAATAAAGACTTCCATGACCAGTCCTGTCAGGGTGTGGCACAGAAGTCTGTAGTGGGGAGCCCCCAACCCAGGCTCTCCAGAAATAATGGGAAAATGTTAAGACAGGATTCATGGTCCTATAGTAGGGCGGGTGGTGGTGATGGTAGGAGAAGTCTAGAGCAGTAGGTTTTGTTGCTCTTTTCATCCCAGGAATCATGACCTTGAGTAGAGGGAGGGAGGGGGACACAAGTGGAACCTGTAATTTCATGTCCTGTTATTCAGATGATAAACCATTGTGCCACATAAGAGGAGAAATGACAAATGGCACCCAGCTGTTTCACTTAGTTGGCTGGCAAGCAGATTTTGTAGAAGTCTGACTTGGTGCCCTGGTGCCCAGGGCCAACATTAAAGAGCTACAAAGGAACTTTTGAAAGTCAACTCACAGCTTTCCTTTATTCTCCCTGAGGTCTGAGGGTCTAGAGCTACCTTGAGAAATGTCTGGGAATTTTTAAGCAATGAATCTCAGGAGAAGGTTTGAGCTGAAGTTTTGACAAGAGGGATGGCCACATAAAATCACAGATAAGATTTCAGGGCTTTTGTCTACTCAGTAGTATTAGTAGCCTGACAATTGCATAATTGACCATAAAATGAAGTAAGTTAATACCTAGGAGAGTTAATACCTAGATTGCTCTGATGTAGGATCTTTGGAAATACCAACTGCAGAAATATAGGCTATATTGCATTGTCAATGTAAAATCTATTATACTTAGAGTAATTTGTACACTGAAGTGCAGATCTATAATATGATGTGCAAGCCAGAAAATCTAGTTTTCTGATTTGATTCTCATAAGATTCAGTGTAATTCCTGTACAAAGGACATTTACAGTGTAATAATCATTGTAATCAAATCAACTTGATTTGCTCTTTTGCTATTTGCTCATGTGACCTAAAGGGTATCACACCTTTTGGCTGCAGCTCTCTTACAAGTCGAATGTGAATAATAACATCTTACGGCAATCCTGTTATTGTGTGCAAGAAGTAAACATCTCTAACTTTCAGCATGGGTTATTAATATCATGTAATATTTGTTGTGAACTGATTTCAGTAAAGTCTGTATAAGCAAAAATACCTATCATATACATGAATTGTAAATTAAGCTGGCCACTGAAATGATAATGATAAGTGTTGACATTTAAAGCCTTGGGTTA
The DNA here is from genome assembly GCF_051225735.1 of Oryctolagus cuniculus. Taxonomy (NCBI): domain Eukaryota; kingdom Metazoa; phylum Chordata; class Mammalia; order Lagomorpha; family Leporidae; genus Oryctolagus; species Oryctolagus cuniculus. The sequence goes on from NC_142877.1 coordinate 103,595,760, forward strand.
TATCAACACTGTTTGCTATCATGTTTCCATCAGCTATAACTTTTAGGAATGCTGGATGTGAAGCTTAGAAGTTCAGCTCAGAATTATAACAATTACAGTTTTAAATAGCTTGAACCTTGGGCTATTCAGCAAGGTGAGATGGTTTAAAAGCCTAGAGAAATAAAATTGAAATATGTGGATTAGGTATAAATCAATAAAAAGATTGTGCTGTGTCAAGGATCCCAGAAAAACTAGAACCAGAAGATAAAATGAAGGTTAAGCTCTGGTTGCTTTGTTTAATTCAAGTTTCCACCCTTGATTAGCCTGTAAATCATTTTCAGTGGCTATGCTTTATGGTTCAGCCTGCACAAAACCTAGATCCACCCTGAGTAGGATGCATAGAGCACCTTGACAGTACAGAGATAAGATACTGTGTCCGACTATGAAGACTTCCAAACTAAAATGAGACTTAAATGATGGAAAGGAAGTTAACTCCACAAATAAATCAAGAGTAACACAACATTACAGGTGAAGGGAACAGTTGAGATGGATGGATGGATGGATGGATGGGTGGGTGGATGGATGGATAGATGGATAGATGAATACCTTTAACCTAGAAAAGGTTAAATGCTTATGCTAGATAAGGCATAACACTGATCCTTCTCCTAATGGAAGTATCATAATGGCTAAGAGTATACATTGTATGATTGGCTAGACCCGGGGTTGAATACTGGCTCTGATGGTTACCTGGATTATCTAGAATGAGCTGTTTCTCATACCATTTTAGGCCTAGGTATCTCAGCTTTAAAAATGAGGACATTAATATCCACCTAACTAGGCTATTTTAAGAGATAAATGAGAGGCAAGTGTTTGGTCTTGCAGTAAGAGGCTCACATCTTACATCAGACTACCTGGGTATAATTCTTGCCTACAGTTCCTGACTCCAGCTTCCTGCCAATGCATATCCTAGGAGGCAGTGGTGATGGCTTAAGTAATTGGGTTCCTGCCAAGCACATGGGAGACCTGGATTGCATTCCCAGATCCCACCTCTGGCCCTTGGCTGGAGTCCTGGCCATTGTGGGCATTTGAGGGAGTGAACCACTAGATTGGAGTGCTCTATCTCTCTCTACCTCTCAAATAAATAATTCATTTTTAAAAAAATTAAATGGCATTTTGTAAAGCTCTTAGCACAGCCTTGGGCTTATAGTAAGTCCTGGATAAATAATAGCTTTAACCATCGTCCATCATCATCCTTTGGTTATTTCCATCCACAAACAAGCAGTGACTTTCTGTAACAGCAGCTTGAACAAGACTTAGCAAACACCAAGGTGAGTTATTATCTCTCAAAAGCAGGGATTTCTGCAGCAAATGCATAGGATGTCACTTGAAGGTCTTTAGTGATCCAAACACATGACCTACCCTGTTATACCAGACATTGATTCAGTGTGCCAGCTACTGAACCAGCACGGGGAATCCAGCTCTCTCCAGATGATGCAAAGAAACAGGATGGCTCATCTGGCAAGAAGTTCCAGGGGTTATTGTTCTTTGTAAGAACTGACCCGGGGGCCTATAATTTTCCCCCTACAGAGAAAGCAGAGGCATGCCTGACAGAGGCCAGTGGGAATACTGCCTTTAGAACTTACTGTCTCTGTAACCTTGGATGAGTTATTTGGAATTTCTTGTGTTCATTCATTTGTCAAATGGCGCTTTTCTACCTGACTCTCAAGGTTGTGGTGGGCATGAGACACAAGACAGGGAAATGGATGCAGAGTTGATTAGTGGTGCTGTTATTACCTAAAGGCATTCAATTCTTAGATAACTTGGTTTTCTCAGCAAAATGCCACCTGCATATAATAAATATTTCAGGGGAGATGAATTATTTATTTATTATAGACTTGGATTTATAAGGAAGGAAATTGATTCCTTTAAAACAATCACATTGATTGGCTTAAATGGCAGAAACAGCACTCTCCCATCCTTATTGGCAGACCCTGGACTCGGTTCAAGCACACAATGGCATAATATAGACGTACCTTCAGTCCTGCAGACAGATACCAGGGTCAAAAGATCAATTAAGTCATTTTAGCTCGTGAGTGGAAGGGAAAATATTTCAACTAAAACATTGATCTTGAGTCTGAAATATAAGACAGCTGAGCTAAATAAATTCATGTACTCACAGACAATAGCATTGTTTACTGGCTTGTAGCCCAGCAATGGGGGATATGAGTGACAGAAGGTGAACAGAAGCAAAGGATACAAGAACAGAAGGAATGAGTGTTTATTACGCACTTACTATGGCTAGGCATCCTACCTAGCTATGTCACAAAGGTAGCTCATCTTTGTTTATTCTCTGAGAGGTTAAATTCTTTGATCCCTGTCTTCAGGTAGCACAACTGGTCAGAACAGATGTCACAAAACCCAGGATCTGACTCACAGAGCAGAGGACCATTCCATTAGTCACACAACCAATATTCCTTCAACCTGCTCCATGTACCAGGCACCTGGGATGCAAAGAAGCACCACATAAGTGCTCTGCTTCCAATGGGCTCACAGTTTAGAGAGGGAGACAGCAAGATAATCTACAATTAATGTACTGAGTAGGAAATGTGGGATCAGAAGCCAATGTACTATTAAGCTTCAGGACTTCCCATTTGTTTCAAGTCCCTACTAAGTAAATACAATTGTCCACTGGTCTCTGTGGGGATGGGGGAATTTATTCCAAGACCCCCTGGATACTCAAATCCCTTATATAAAATGTTGTATTGCACATAATTTACATATCCTCCCATATACTTCAAATCCTCTCTAGGTTTCTTATAATACTTACTTCAGTGTAAATGCTATGTAAATAGTTATTATACTGTAGTGTTAGGGAAAAATGATAAGCAAAAATGTGCATGTTCAATACAAATACAATTTTCTTTCAAATATTTTCCATCTGCATCTGCTTGAATCCATGGATGTGAAAAGCCGTAAGTCCAGAAGGCCAGCTGCGTGAACTTTTATACCTAAATTTTATTCAAGTTTGTATTTTTTTCCCCTTAAAGTAGTCCTTCAAATTGTAAAAGTCCCAGGACCTGCCTAGCTTGGATTCAGTCCTTGGTGGGATTCAGAGAGCACCACAGATGTGGAGACAGATCGTTTGTACCAGCCGGAAAGGCGTCCAGGAAGTGGCACCTGAAACAAGAGAGAGGCTTTAGCTATACAGAAAGAAGCGGAAGGCAGGAGTGGGTGGGCCAAGAGAATGGAGTGTGTGGGTGGAGGGGTGGGGACTAAAACACCCCAACATAGGGAGCAATGATGTCCTGGAGTGGCATGGTTGTCAAAAAAGGTATGTTGGTTGTGGGGACTGAGGCAGGAAGGTAGGGCTCTGTGAGGAAGGGGCAGGAGCGATGCTAGAGCGGAGGAGAGCAGTCTGTGCTGAGCTCTACAGAGGTTACCTTTCATCCTGCGTACTAGAACTACGGGATGATTTTTTTAAGGATTCATTGTCTTTCTCTTTTAAATTTTATAATTTTCATCATTTTTTAAAAGATTTATTCATTTATTTGAGTTACAGAGAAAAGTTGGGACAGAAAGAGAGAGAGAGAGAGAGTTCTTCCGTCTGCTGGTTCACTCCCCACATGGCTGCCAGGAGCCAGGAGTTTCATCTGTGTCTCCCATATGGGAAGAGTGGGGCTCAAGCACTTGAACCATCTTCCACTGCTTTTCCCAGGCCATTAACAGGGAGCTGAATTGGAAATGGGACTCGAACTGGTGCCCTCATGGGATGGTGGCATTGCAGGTAGCAGCTTTATCCACTACGCTACAACGCCAGCCCCAGGATTCATTTTTGTTAGTTTTCTGTTTGAGAAGCATCCTTGCAGCAGGATGGACGTTGGCCTGGAGTTAAGGTGCCCAACTGTCTGATTTACCCAAGACTGTCCTGGTTTTAGCAGTGAAAGTTCTGCATCCTAGGAAATCCATCAGTGCCTGAGAAACCAGGGTATCTGATCCCCCTAGCTGGAGAACGATGGGCCCAAGCCAAGAAGACTGCTTAAGGAGGTCACTTTAGTAACCCAAGGGTGAAAAATGGGCACCGTATGACTTTCTGTGTCTGGCTCCCCTCATGACCTCTCCACTCTGATGTCTGATGGTTTCTCAAAGTCAATGTTCTTATAACCTCAGGCCTTATACTGCTGTTCCTTCTTCTGCAAAACTGTTCCCCAGCACAGCTGCATGGTTCAGGCTTCACAGCCTTCGGTCTTTAATCTTACCTTCTCAGCAAGGCCTTCCCCGGTTTACTCCCCACATGGCTGCCAGGAGCCAGGAGTTTCATCTGTGTCTCCCACGTGGGAAACTGGCAGGCTCAAGCACATCTTTATAATCGCAGTCCCTACTCCTGATGTATCTTTGCTTTGTTCTTAGCAATTACCACCATCCTTCATATTCATATCTTTTATGTTATCAGTTTTCCCAACTAGATAGAAACTCCATAAAGGCAGAAATTTTTGTTTTGTTTTGTCTCATTCGTGTTTATTCCATGAATCTAGGACAGTGTCTGGCATACGTACACAGTGTTTTACTGAATGAATCAAATCATCCTTGTTTCCTCTCTATGCCCTCACGTCCCACAGCCAATTCACTGCCAAATTCTGTTGGCTCCATGTTTAAAGCAGATCCAGAACGCAAAGATTTCTTACCACCTCTCCAACTCCCACTCTGGTGCAAGCCGCATCCTCACCCACGGATGCTGCAAGAGCCTCCTACCCGGGCTTCGTGTTTCCACCTTTGCTGCCTGGGAGTCCGTTCTCTACACGGCAGCCAGGGGGATGTAAGTCAGGTGTCCCCTCGTTATCCTCCACTACTTCCCATGCCACCCAGATCTTTGCCACTCCCTTACAAGTCCACTCTCTGCCTTCCCTCCCCACTCCGGGTGCTCACACAGCTCCTCCAAAGCCATTTGTAGATTCCCTAAGCTTGAAAATCCTTCCTCTGCTCCAGCTGTGCAGGCTCCCCTTGCATTCTTTAAACACACCATGCACGTTTCTGCCTCCTGGCCTTTGTGCTTGCTGTTCCCGCCCTGCCTGTGATACTCTCCTCTGGTGTAGGCACGGTTGACTCCTCTTCCTTCAGGTCTCGGGTCAAATACCTCCTTACCAGAGACCCTTCTCTCCCACACCCAGAAGTGCAATCCACCTTCACACTCCTGGATGCCCTGTGTTTTCTCCCAGATCTTGACACTCTCGAGTTATATTAGTGAGTTGTTTCTCATGTTTTCTCCCCATTCAACACTCTCCGCTCCACACAGAGCCAAGTGTAAACTCCATTAGAGCAGGGACTTCGCTGGAGATGACACTTAATGCCTTAGAACAGCCTCTCACCAGATAGACAGGCAATGCGTGTGCAGGGCGAATAAATGTTGAATGAAGCATCTATGAAAGAAATGATAAGGATCTGAACTGGGGTGGGATGAGCTCTACAGCTTGATGGAAAGAAGAAAAAACAATTATAACCCGGGTCTATTAAGATACATTCATTTAAAATTAATACAAGAGACTCTCTATTTTATTTAAAATAGCAGCTAATACCCTCTGAACAAATTTCTTTTCCTTCTTTTTAGAAAAGGCAGGAACTTGAAAGAACTGATTATCCTCCTCAAGACAGAAAGGCAGAGGTCTAATTTCAGAAGAAGTCCTTTCTCTTCTCTCCGCTTCGCTCCTGCTGAGTACAAACTTCAGGAAATGGAGAGTTTTGCTATTCAAAACTTCTTTCAACTCTTAAGAAGCAAACTTGTTGAAGGTTCTTTGTGGGAAGCCTATTTGCAGCTACAGTGTGCTGCTGACATTGGGGTATAAATACCCAGTTTCCTGCCCCTTGAGTGGGAGAGTACTCACACTGGCTCTCACACGTTCCTAGAAGGGTAATGCTCAGTGGCCCACTTGTAACTGTTTAGATGAAAAACTGCCTATTGGCTGACTTTGTTCCCTCTCTCACTCTTCCTATTCATGTTTTCTGGGCTCACCTCTAAAATATTTGAACTGGGATCCTTATTCTGGGGTCTGTTCCTAAGGAAACCACACTAAGAGATGCCTTTGCCTACAGCTACATTAACTACACAGAGGTAGATCTGAACTCCAGGGCTGAGCTGTCTTATTCTAGAGCCTGTCTACTTAATCATGATGTCCTAATTACCTCCTTCTCTTTATTAATCTATTTTTCTTCATTTTATCCTTTGCAGGGGTGACAACTTTTTCTACTGACGGATCAAAAAAAAATCATAGTGAAAATGTTTGCTTGGCTTAAAAATGAAAAAAATAACTATGCTGATAACTCGACTGGATAAGGCTTGTGATTTCTCTGAATTGAAAATTTAGTTTATAATGATAACTTTATTACAGCTGTGAAAGGACATGTTCCCACAAGTCTGCAACCTAACATTAATAAGGACACCCTATGATACGACTCATGACAGGAGCAAGGACCAAAGTGGATTCATGATAAATTAGGAGTCCTTTATTAAGTTGAAAATGTATTTACTAGAAGGTCTGGGTTAGATTATGAAACAGAAAAAAAAATGTGGACAGCCAAATCCCAGAAAGGACAGAAATCAGGGCAGCTGCTTGTTTGCTCAAAAACAAATCACTTGGCTGCTTTCAGAAAAGATGAGATTCTGTGCAGGCAAAATGGCAAATGTTATTGAGAAGAGGTAGGAAAAATGCCCACTGAGCAAAGAAAAGGCAAGAAGAGAAGGGCAGCGTGGCGGCACCTGGAGGAGATAAGGGAAGCATTCTGCAAAGTGAAAGAATTGTGGGTCACCCCGGCTGTCCCTGGGGGCCTTGCAATCTGGTCTGTTACCTCCTGACTTAATTTCCATTGCTCTCCCTTTTTTTCATTCTGCTCCACTCTCACTAGTGTTCTTGTGCCCCTCTATCATATCATCTTAGGATAAATATTCGCACCAGGCCAATTGTAAGTTACCAACAACTCAACATCTGGCTTGCAAAACTGAAAATTTAAGAGCTTGCTCCACTGAGTTTATGTACGCCAGCTCTAGCAACACCTGTGCAATATCCTTGGCTGAGCCTATGACAAGGTGCAGGCAAACTACAGGATGTCTCCCACTGTCCTTCATAACACCTAGGTGTTATGGCTCTGGCTTCAATTAGAACAACACCATTTCAGAGCAAGCAGAACACCTAGTGAGCCCACATGACGATGAGCATGAAGTGATTAAAGAGTAACCGCTTGACCCATGGTCTCTGAGGGACATTAATGGAGCTGCATGGGAAGTGTCATCACTTCCCTGTTTCTTTTTCAATGGACCATCCATTTCCAGAGAGACCACAAGTAGTAAGTGACTCTTCTGGCCAAGGAGAGCCAGACGCACCTCCCGCTGGCAAAATGCTGAGAAGGCTCTCCCCAGAGCTGCAGTAACACAGTTCTGCAGACAGAATCAGAGAGAGGGGAAGCTCTATTGTCACAAGTCCACAGTCAGCATCTTGTCAGGCATGTCGGAGGGAGGCAGTGCTTCCTATAGGAATCAGTGGGTGAAGACTTGGAGTTGAATGAGAGCTATTATTTATTGCTGGAGAGGGGAAAAACTAAGACTCTTTGATAAGCTGTCTGTGGTGCGAAGAGCAACGTGGGGCCCACAAATGAGACCAGGACAAAACCTATGCAGAGAAGTTTCTCTAATTTAGCTCATCCTTAGGAGGAAGAGCTGGAAACTCCCACTGGAACTCCCTGCACAGCTTTTGTAGTAGCCGTGAGTTTGTGCCACAACCATAAATAGTTCTCTAAACAGATTAGGTTCACTTACTCTTAGCAAACCATTTTGTTAACTACACAATGACACAAGTTTCCGAGCTAAAGAAGCTCTTCAAGCTTTGCTGAATGAAGAGTCATCGGCACCTGGAGGGCCTTGAGAAAGGATGAGCCTCAGGGTTCTCCATGAAGCAAGACCAGGCTCTGACTCCGCCAGGATTCTCTCCTCGTGAGCCCCAGTCCTGCCTGTTTGCGTTGCAGAAGCAGTGCATTTTGATCCAGCTCTGTTTTCCTCTACCCTCTCTCTGCCCTAAGAGAATCCGTTCCCAGGTCCTCGTGTGTTTGATCCAGCTCACTTGTTTTGAGTGTTTTATTACTCCCAAGGTGAAATTCCAAAACCCACTCCTCCGTGCAGGTTCTTTTGCTTTTTCTTGTGGTAGCACAGTACTTCTCCAGTGGCAGAAACGTAGATGTCATACATGGAAATATGAGAGTGAGGGTCTTTCTCTCTGGGTCTCCTCTGTTCCTATCCATGAAGGTATAATGCGCACCTCTTAGCCTAGGCACCACTCAACTGAGTGGATCGTGTCATTGTGTGCAGTTTTCTGAGTAGTGGGTCTATCAGATTCTAAGAAGACTATGGCCACTCCCGACCACCCAATATTAATATCTGCTGAAATTCTGAAATTGTCTCCATATTCTGCAAATTCTGAGCATTTGAATTCAAAGTATGCCCTCTCTTCCGCATCATCATTTTCTTACACTTAAAAACCTGGATTTACATTTTCTTTTCCATTCTCTCAATGTGACTTTCTATCACTTACCATTATTATCTTTTACAGTTTGAACTTTTCAGAGAGAACTCTAAAAAATAGGTAACTGGACAAATGGATAATGTTGAAACTAATATTTCTAATCCAAGTGTAGTCTAAGTTTAAATTTTAAAAACATTGTTTATTTACTACTTTTTTTTTTTTTTGAAAAGCAGACAGAGAGGGACACACAGAGAGAAAGAGAGATATACTTTCCAACCCCTGGTTTACTCCCAATTGCCTATGACAGTTGGAACTCTGTCTGGGTCTCTGATGTGGGGTGACAGGGATATAAATATTTGAACCATCATCTGCTGCCTCCCAGGATACACATTATTGAGAAGCTGGATTAGAAACAGAGGCAGGACTTGATCTCAGGTACTCTGATATGAAATGTGGGCATCCTACCTGGTAGCTTAACCCACTGTACCACAATGCCCACCCCATCTAAGCCATTTCAAGTAAAAATATTTACTTGTTAATAAGAAATAATTTAAATTAATTTTTTAAAAAAATATTGAGGAGGCGCATACACACACCCAGGGAGCCAATAACTCCATATGGGTCTCCCACATGTGTAGCAGGGCCTCAGCTACTTGCATTATCACCTCCTGCTACCCAGGGTCTGCGTTGGTAGGAAGGTGGAATCAGGAGTGGAGCTGGGAATCCAATCAGTGTACTCTGAAACAGGATGTGAACATCTGAACCTGCATCTTAACCATTAGGCCAAATGCCTGCCCTGAAGATGGATATTTTTAAGATTTATTTACTTATTTGAAGGGCAGAGAGAGATATGGAGAGAGCAAGATCTTCCATCCACTGGTTCACTCCCCAAATGGTTGCACTCATCAGAGTTGGGCCCATCTGAAGCCAGGAGCATCTTCTGGATCTCGCACATCGGTGCAGGGGTTCCAGCACTTGGGCCATCCTCTGCTGCTTTCCCAGGCCGTTAGCAGGGAGCTGGATTGGAAGTGGAGGAGCTAGGACTCCAACTGGTACTCATATGGATGTCAGCACTGCAGGCCCATTATACCATGGCACCGGCCCCTAAGATGAATTTTAATTAGTAAAAGTACATAGTGAATCCAAAAATTAATACATATTATTACGTATTATACATTATAGTATTATTGTTATATACTATATGTATTATATAATATTAGTAAGATGGCATAATGTTCACCAGAGAGAGGGTATATATGATGCGTTTAAGAATAAAGCAGAGAACAACAATGGAGCAAGAAAGCTCTTCTAGTTCCTGGTTCATTAAAGAACGTGCACAGATCAGCAGCATGGATTTGACTTGGGAAGTTGTCAGAAGTGAGGTTTCATTCCCCACCCCAGACCTATGGAATGAGAGCCTGCCTTTGAACCAGATGACCCCCAGGGTTATTTGCATGCTATTACAGTTTGAGAAGTGCTACCCTGATCTATTTTATCACATATATCCAAGATCATGCCTAAACATTGCACCCTCAAAATCAGTTGGGCTGTGTGAGTGGTGACCACTGATCCAACCTCAGTGTAACACCTGATGTGGATTATCTCACCGACCCACATGACAATCCTTGGAGGGAAGTACGATCAGCACTTAGATAGTTTGAGGAACTTGCAAAGCTTCCCAGCTTGGGTCCATCTGACTCCAAAGTCCAGGCAGTCAGTTGCTGCCTTTGATGAGAAGTTTTTCCACATCCGAAGAATAACCCCTTTCTTTTTCTAACTTTAACCCATAAATCACATGCTTCAGTCTAGAACACAAAGAGGAACCTCGTAGTTATCATGTGGGATATTTTTGGTCATTGCCAACATTTTATTTTGACATACTTGAAACTACAGAAAAGTTGAAAGAATCGTACAAGGGCCACCTATATATCTTTTATCTACAGTCACCAATTGCAGGCATCCTGCCACATTTACGCCATTTTTCTATACAGCTAGATAGTTCAACTATATAAAAACACATTGCAGGTAAGATAACACTGAACTCCTAAACTCTTCAGCATGCGTTTCTAAAGATATAGGATAGTCTCCTACATTTTCAATACTATTAGTCCATGAAAGAAGAATAACAGTTCTCCAATATATTCCAATATGATCTTTACTCAAATGTCACCATTTTGCCATTTTATTTGTCTTTCGTTGCATATTTCGTTTTTAGATCCAAGCTTTAATCAGGTTTATGCATTATATTTCCTTGTTATGTCTTTGTTTTAAACCAGAACAGAACTTCTGTTTTTATGCTCCCCCATAACATTGCTGTTTCGTAAGAGTCTGGGCCAGTTGTCTTGCAGGAAATCCCACATTTTGGATTTGTCTTATTGTTCCTATTGGTTATACTCTGCTTAGACGTTTTGGCTAGACTGCACCAGAACTGATGTTTTTCCACAGCACACCCTGAGACACATAATGTCAGGTTGTCACACTGTTGGTGATGTAAAATTTGATCACTTGCTTAATGTGATGGTGATCTCTTCCTTGTTAAAATCAACTTTCCCCTTTTTAGTAAGTATTCTGTGGCTACATTGAGAGTTTGTGAGTGTTTTCCAACAATCCTTCATCCATGACTGTAATATCTAGTTATGATATTTGCCTTAACTAATATATTGAAGTAGAAAATGATTTTTCTTTATTCCCTTCCATCTTCCCTTTGCTTTAGAAGCTGGTATTCTTCTTCAGGAAAAGCTTCTCTCCCCACCCCTGCTTCTTTTTCAAGTATCACAAAGGCTCATAATTTTTCTTCAGATCAGTGTTGCATTGTCCTTTTGAAATAGCCCTATTGATCTTCTGAATACATTTTCATTATCTGACACAGATGTCTCAGGATCATCTTTAGCTCTCTGTGCTCCCAATCTAGAGCCACATTTCTAAGTCCTACTTTCTTTAGGCGGGAAATGGGATTTAGAAACCAAGAATTGAGGGTACACTGTGATAACTGCTATGAATATCATTGCTCTCGGGACTTTTTGTAGCTAGAACTATAAAAATTAAATGATAATTTATAATGATTTATCAATTCAAATAAAAATAACATTCTAAGACCTCAATTTCCCTATTCCATATATGTATTTTCCTTATCCAACAATGAAAATCTTGGTTCCCAACATCAATATATTTATCTATTTATACCATCTTACAATCAACACAAAATAATTTCAGAAAAACAATAGCCGGCCGGCGCCGTGGCTCACTAGGCTAATCCTCCGCCTTGCAGCACTGGCACACCAGGTTCTAGTCCTGGTCGGGGTGCCGGATTCTGTCCCGGTTGCCCCTCTTCCAGGCCAGCTCTCTGCTGTGGCCAGGGAGTGCAGTGGAGGATGGCCCAAGTGCTTGGGCCCTGCACCCCATGGGAGACCAGGAGAAGCACCTGGCTCCTGGCTTCAGATCAGCGCGGTGCGCCGGCCGCAGCGCGCCGGCCACGGCGGCCATTGGAGGGTGAACCAATGGCAAAGGAAGACCTTTCTCTCTGTTTCTCTCTCTCACTGTCCACTCTGCCTGTCAAAAAAAAAAAAAAAAAATAGCCAACAACATTGCCATGAACAAACCTATTAAGTGCTAGATTTCCTTGCAATTCTTTTGACCTGAAGATATATTCTGTTAAGAATACAAAGCCTTAGTGTGGTTTCCAAGTTATTTGAATTAACTCATTTCTCTGTGTGGCTATGCTATCTATGAAGTAACAATAGAATTCATTTCTTTCTGATTTCACTATTTTTGTTATTTGACAGATAGAGTTAGACAGTCTATATTCACTATTAACATTATCTTTTATCTTTGTTCAATTTTATGATTTGGTTGCATAAAATGTTTACATAGCTTCAAAGTTAAATCACAAAAGTTTTTCTGACCCCTATTCCCTATTACCACCTCATCCACCCACCCACTACATTAATTCCACTTATATTTTCTTTCTTTTTTGCGAAGCTAAGGAAATATATACATATTTGTACATACTTTTTTCTCCTTATTTATTACACAAAAGAGAATACTCTGAAAATTCTTGTTCTTTACTGTTGTTATTGACAGTATTTTTTGAAATTTATCCCATATCAATTCATAGAGAACATCCTCATCCTTTTTTGACAGCAGCAAAGCTCTCCATTGCTTGAGTGAGCTGTTATTTTTCACCCTTCATGGTTAAACATCTGGATTGTTCCTAACATATTGTTATGACAAGTAATATCTTGAATTTATACTTTTTTGTATTTGTGAAAGTATATTTTTACAGTAGTGTAGTTTTAATTTCTAACAGTGATAGATTGCTAGGTCAAAGTTAATGCATATGTAATTTTACTTCTAGCAAATTTCTATTCATATCAGCTGTCATCCTTTTCTGTCCCACCAGCAACATATGAAAATACTTCTCATGCCACAGTCTTGGTATAGTGTGTATTGTCAAGCTTTTTGACATTTTTGCCACTCAGATCATTAAGAAATGATATTCCAGGACAATTTTAATTTTCATTTCTCATATTATGAGTGAAATGAAGCATTACTTTTTTGTTTAAAGGCCATTTGTATATTGTTTGTGTGAATTGCCTGTTCATATATTTTACTGTCAGGTTGGTTTTTAATGCATATTCCAAATCATCAAGTTCTAGTTCAAACTTTGGAGTTCACAAAAGACTTTCTTTCACAAGTCATCTTACTTGATCCTAAAAGATTTTGAAAACCTCAGGGAGAATAAGGACAGCGCTGTTGAGTTTGAACAGTTTGAGAAATAGCATTTTAATCTGGAAAATGTGGGAGTACCTGCAGTTACACGCATGAAGTGTCTTGTCTGATGCTGTTAGACACCTTGAGCAGAACACTTCATGTAGAAGATTATCAACAATGGCTGAGGGCAGCTTGTAACATCTTCACAATCATTTAATAAACATTCTAGGACGTTTGAAGTTGTCACACAAAACTTGAATTGTTTTCTGCTTGCAATTTTCCTAAATAGAGTATTGAGAAGTGGGGGGGGGGGGGTGGCAGCAAAGCAGTCTACAAAGAATTCAAGTCATATGGATAGCTTTCTTTCTCTCTCTCTCTCTCTCTCTCTGTGTGTGTGTGTGTGTGTGAGAGAGAGAGAGAGAGAGGGAGAGAGAGAGACTTTGCTGTTTTTTGTATTTCTTTTAATCCAAAGGATCACTTGAACTCTCCCCAATTTCTAAAGTTGTTGCTAAGTCCAGCAATTTTCCTTAAGAGGTTCCCTGATAAGAACCTTCAGAAAAACAAACCAATAAATCCAACAGGGACAGAATTATTGGAAGTATTATTTAGCAAACTCAGAAGAGTCCACTCTGCCACGCTGTTGACCCAGAGAAAAATTTTCGGGGAAAAAACAAATCAATATCCTTTGATGTAATAAACCTGCTCTGCCAGGATTCAAGCTGGCCCTCTGTCAGCATGATCTTCTTAAGTAAAGAGAGAAAGATGAATGTGCTCTATTCGCAAATGAAGTTGGCCAAGCAAACTGGAAAAAAAATAAAGCATAAGAAAACCTCACCAACTTCGCTATTGATCTGAAAATCACCTTCTCGAAGAAGTAAGGTGAAAGCATGCACGTATCTCTAGTCCACAAACCACTTTTACTCGTGGGCAGGAAGAAAGAAAGAATATAGAGTCTCCATTAAGCTTAGAATTGTCCTCTGAGCTCATGCTAAAAATGCACATGGGGTTGGAAATGGAAGGGAACAGATGATTCACAATTTCTCTTTATGGATGCAACTACCCCTGGGCATTCTTTTGACTAAAGTGGAGGTCAGAAATGACTAAAACAGTTACCACATGAACATAAGCACTGACTATAGGTATGAAGTATTTCAGGGCCTCAGTATTCCTACAGAATAGGCTGAAAATAAAGGCCTATTATAAATATTAGAGACAGGCCAGCGCCATGGCTCACTTGGCTAATCCTCCGCCTGCGGCGCCGGCACCCTGGGTTCTAGTCCTGGTTGGGGTGCTGGATTCTGTCCCGGTTGCTCCTCTTCCAGTCCAGCTCTCTGTTGTGGCCCATGAGGGCAGTGGAGGATGGCCCAAGTGCTTGGGCCCTGCACTTGCATGGGAGACCAAGAGGAAGCACCTGGCTCCTGCCTTCAGATCGGTGCAGCGCCGGCCGTAAAGGCCATTTGGGGGTTGAACCAATGGATGGAAGACCTTTCTCTCTCTCTCTCTCACTGTGTAACTCTGCCTGTCAGAAAAAAAAAAAAAATAAATATTAACGACAAAGTATGGAGGACAGGTAGATTACAGGAGATTAATTGTTGGGTGTCAAGGAATTTAAGTATTTTGAAATAAATGTGGTTGAGGTACATTTTCTGAACCATAAAATACACACCTTTTAAATGTGCAGTCTGAAAATTTTTGATAGATGTATATTCCCATGTCACCCCCACTATCAGATATGGAATGTTTCTATTCCCCCCCCCCCCAAATTTTTTTTTTTTTCCCATTCTCATTCCTGGAGTCAGGAAACCACTGGTCTGAATCTTGAAATTCTAAATTAAGTTGACCTTTGCTGTGAGTGGCTCTTAAAAAGAATCACATAGATTTTTGTAGTTTTGTGTCATGCTTCTTTCTCTTAGCATGTTTCAAGATTCATCCATTTTGTTGCTTATGGCAGTATAGTTGGTTCCTTTTTATTTATTCATTGTATAGATGCATCACAATTCATTAATCTCTTTATGCATTGATTGACATTTGAATTGTTTACAGTTTGAGGCCATTATAAATAATGTTGCTCTAAACATTCGCATATGTGTAACTAAACAATGGGTGTCTGGTTACTCTACATCTTTAGCAACATTTGGCATTGTCAATCTTTTAACTTTAAATATTCTAGTGATATTTTGGTTTGTGTTTCCTGGATAACTCTAAGTATCTTTTCATGTGTTTATTGGACATTGACTTTTTGTTAAGTTTCTGTTCATAACTTTTGACCATTTAAAAGATTACATTGTTGGGGCTGGCACTGTGGTGTAGCAGGTAAAGCTGCTGCCTTCAGTGTTGGCATCCCTATGGGCGTGGGTTCGAGTCCTGGATGCTTCACTTCCCATCCAGCTCCTTGCTATGGCCTGGGAAAGCAGTAGAAGATGACTCAGGTGCTTAGGCCCCTGCATCCAGGTGGGAGACCTGGAAGAAGCTCCTGGCTTCAGATGGGCACAGCTTTGGTCACTGCAGCCAGTTGGAGAGGGAACCAGTGGACGGAAGACGTCTCTCTCTCACTCTCTCTCTGCCTCTGCTTCTCTCTGTGTGTAACTCTGACTTTCAAATAAATAAATAAATAAATCTTTTTAAAAAAGATTAGATTGTTTATCTTATGATTACTGTAAGAGTTCTTGATGTGTATTCTTGAAAAAAGTTCTTTGTCAGGTACATCTATTGCAAATATTCTCCCCTAATTCATGTCTTGTGTTTTCCTGTGTTTAGCAATTTCTTTCTAAAAGTAGAAGTTTTTTATCTTAATAAAGTCATATTTACATATTTTTCTTTTTATGGTTCACATTTTCTGTATCTTATTTAAGAAATCTTTGTCTATCCTAGGATCACAAAGGTTTTATCTTGGGAATTGTACAATTTTAACTTTTTTTTCCTTTTCTTACATATTTTGAAGTTCTGTATAGTGCATACACATCTAAAACTGTTACACAGTCTTGAGGTATTAGTCCCTTTTTCATTAAAAGAAAACTTCCTTATCTATAGTTGTGTTTCTTCTTCTGAAGCCTACTTTGATTAACATTTGTATACTCCTGTTTTCTTTTGATTATGTTAGAATGGTATTACCATTTCCCATCCTTTTATTTTTAAACTGTGTCTTTATTTATTTATTTTAAAGATTTATTTATTTGAAAATCAGAGTTACACAGAGAGAGGAGAGGCAGAGAGAGGTTCACTCCCCAGATGGCTGCAACAGCTGGAGCTGTGCCTATCCGAAGCCAGGAGCCAGCAGCTTCTTCTGGGTCTCCCACGTGGGTGCAGGGATCCAAAGACCTGGGCCATCTTCCACTGTTTTCCCAGGCCATAGCAGAGAGCTGGATTGGAAGAGGAGCAGCCGGGACTAGAACCGGTGCCCATATGGGATGCCAGCACTTCAGGCCAGGGCGTTAACCAATGTGCCACAGTGCCGGCCCCTGTGTCTTTACTTTAAAAAAGTATAACTTTAGACAGCATATAATTGGTTGTGCTTCATTTATCAGTCCAACAATCCCTGTCTTTTAGTCAGAGTGTTTAAACCATTCACATTTACTACAATTATTGATGTGGTTGCATTAAAGTCTACCATCTGGTATTTAGATGCTATTTTCCCTTCTGCTCCTTGCTATCTTTTCATTCCCTTCCTGTCTTGTTTTAGATTGACTGAGTATATTTTAGGGTTTCATTTTATCTCTATCATTAGCTCATTATCCATACCCATTCACTTTGCAATTTTTTTTACTTCAAATAGTTTGTATTATGTCTATAAGTTATATGTGCTTCTTTTTTTGAAGTATGTTGGTTTCTCTACAGACAGTAAATTCCTCTAAATACTTGTGCACAGTTATAATTGTTATAATACATATTTCTATGTCCTACACTAATTCTATCATTTTTGTTACTTCTTGGTCTGTTTTCATTGACTTATATTTTTGCTATAAGTAATTTTTCTGCTTTTTGATGTGTCAAGAAATTTTTGATAAGATGCTGAATATTATGTTTGAGTTAAATGCTTGGGCTTTATTCTGGTTGACAGTCAAATTATTCAGGTTGTTTTTTTTTTTTAAAGATTTATTTATTTACCTGAAATTCACAGTCAGAGAGAGAGAGAGAGAGAGAGAAAGAACTTCCTCCACTGGTTCAGTCCCCAGTGGTTCAGTCCAGCCAGCACTGGACCAGGCCAAAGCCAGGAGCCAGGAGTTTCATCCAAGTCTCCCATGCGGCTGTGGCCCAAACACTGGGACCATCCTCTACTGCTTTTCCCTGGCCATCAGCAGGTAGCTGGACCAGAAGTGGAGCAGCTGGGACACAAACTAGCATACACATGGGATGCCAGCATTGCAGGTTGAAGCCCTAGCCACTACACTACAATGCTGACTCCTCAGTTTGGTCTTTTCAAGGTTTGTCTTAAAGTTTTTTTAGAATGGGATTAGATTATCCTTTTCCATAGGAATAATTTGGTCCCTCTACTAAGGTGTGGATTTTCTGAAGTCTCTATCGAATGCTCAAATGACCAATAAGGATTCTTTCCTTATCTGGTGGGAAGTAGAATAATTCCTAAAACTGTATGAACTATAGGAAATGTTGAGCTTATAAATCTTCAGCTGTCGCTCCCCCTCTTCGTGGAGGAACGACACAGGACCCTGCGCTGTTCTCTCGTCTGCTCGGCCCTCCCCGGGTTTGCTGCTGGTTCTTCCCGGGTTGGCTACTATCCCTTCCACCTCCGTGGAAGGGCAGTTCCCCCTGGCCACATTCCCCACTTCCGCAGGGGAGCGGCACACCGCCGGCCGGCTCTTCTCGGGGGCTGCACAGGTGTTCCTTCAGCTAGATGTTCCCCATAGATGTTCCTCGTGCATGTTGTCTCTCTCCTCCTTTACAGTCCTCCTCCGCCAATCCTAACTCGGCTGCCCACACGCCGAGTACACTGCTCTCCAATCAGGAGCAAGTCCTACAGTTTATTGGTTGAACTGGAGGCAGCTGTGCGGAAGCTGTTTACTTCTCTCCCAGCGCCATATTGTGGGAGAGCAGATGCATAGAATAAGTCTTAATTCCAGTAACTCAGTCTAGTCCGGATTGCTCCCCACAGATCCCCCTTTCTTTTTATTTTTTGGCGTTGATACGCGCCTGTCTTCGGTGTCCCGCGGCACACACTCTGCTCTACTTGCTAGAGTTGCCACAGGCTCTTACAAGTCCTATCAATCAGGCAAACCGAATCCGGGTCCTCTCTTCGCCATGTTGTGAGGAGGTTTTTAGGCGCTGATGCGTGCCTGTGTTCGGTGCTCTGCAGCGCATGCTCTGCTCTGCCCGCAGGGGCTTACAAAACCTATCAGGCAAACCGAATCCAAGCCTTCTCATTGCCGTATTGTGGGGGAGACTTATTAGTGTTGGTTTGTGCCTATCTTCGGTGACCTGCAGCTCATGCTTTGGTCGAGCTGCTTGCTGGTGCTTACCGCCTTAAATCAGGCAGACCGAATCCAAGCCTCCTAATTGTTGCATTGTGGGGAAGCCTTACTGATGTTAATTCGTGCCTGTCTTCGGTGACCTGCGGCGCATAAGCTGCTAGCCGCCCAGGTGCTCATCGCCTCACTTAATCAGGCAGACCGAATCCAAGCTCTCTAATTGCCATGTTGTGGGGAGGCCTTTCTATTTCTCTATTTCTCTATCTCCGGGCATTCCTATTTCTCCTATTTTACTTCTATCTACCAGCATTCCTATTTCTCTCATTTTACTTCTAAACTTCCCGCGGCTTCTCTTATCCCCGCGGCTTTCCGGCGCCCGCCCGAGGCTGCTTCTCGGCACCTCGCCCCGCGGCAGCTTCACGGCTCTGCGCAGCTTCCCGGCGCCTCGCCCCGCCGGCGCCCGCCCCGCGGCGGCTTCACGGCACTGCGCGGCTTCCCGGCGCCTCGCCCCGCCGGCGCCCGCCCCGCGGCGGCTTCCCGGCTTTGCGCCGCTTCAGCCCGCGCTTCTCTCATCTGCGCTGCTCGGCTTCGCGCGCACACTCCGCGGTCTCCACGCACTTCGCGCCCGCACCACGGCCTCGCGCCAGCCCCGCGTTCCCCATCTATTCACGCCCCGTGCTCTCTCTGCACGCAGCGGCTTCCGCGAATGTTTCCGCCACCACCGGCATTCAGTCCAAGTTCCCCGGACTAACCTGGCGAATTTCAACCTGGCGGCCCACGTCTCTGCCTCTGGTTCCAGATCTTCGCCTCTTGCTCCCCGGGGTGACTTGAAGAATTCCAAGCTGGCTTATATCTCCGCCTCGGCCTGCACTCGCGGCTTCATCCTCCCTAACATTTTTCTCTACCCGGTATGTTTCCTTAAGTTTTCTTCCAACAATATTCCTCTCATTTCTCCTGGCTACTCCCCACAGTCCGTATCCAAGTCTAAGTTTCTTATAGGTTTCACTTTCACTTTCAACCTGCAGTCCGTATCTGAGTCTAAGTTTCTTCTTGCTTTCACTTTAAATCCTAACTTCTTTCCCACAGTCCATATCCGAGTCCAAGCCTCCTCCAGGTTTCACTTTCGCTTTCAATCTCCTAGCTTCCCCGCCATAGTCCGCATCCGAGTCTATGAAAGCTTTCACTTTCGCTTTCAATCCTAACTTCTTTCCCACAGTCCGTATCCGAGTCTATGCCTAGGCTTTCAATAGCTTCTTCCGGCACCTAGGCTCTTTGCTAGTCTCTCTCTCCGGTATTTTCCCACTTCTTCCCGTTTCTTCCCTCCTAAGTTTCCTATCCGAGTCACGGCACCATTATGTCGCTCCCCCTCTTCGTGGAGGAACGACACTAAGCCCTGCCTAGGCTTCATATCCGAGTCACGGCACCATTATGTCGCTCCCCCTCTTCGTGGAGGAACGACACAGGACCCTGCGCTGTTCTCTCGTCTGCTCGGCCCTCCCCGGGTTTGCTGCTGGTTCTTCCCGGGTTGGCTACTATCCCTTCCACCTCCGTGGAAGGGCAGTTCCCCCTGGCCACATTCCCCACTTCCGCAGGGGAGCGGCACACCGCCGGCCGGCTCTTCTCGGGGGCTGCACAGGTGTTCCTTCAGCTAGATGTTCCCCATAGATGTTCCTCGTGCATGTTGTCTCTCTCCTCCTTTACAGTCCTCCTCCGCCAATCCTAACTCGGCTGCCCACACGCCGAGTACACTGCTCTCCAATCAGGAGCAAGTCCTACAGTTTATTGGTTGAACTGGAGGCAGCTGTGCGGAAGCTGTTTACTTCTCTCCCAGCGCCATATTGTGGGAGAGCAGATGCATAGAATAAGTCTTAATTCCAGTAACTCAGTCTAGTCCGGATTGCTCCCCACATTCAGCCACTAAAAACTTTTTTATCTATTTATTTATTTATTTGAAAGGCAGAAAGACAGAGAGGGAGAGAACTATCATCTGCTGATTCACTCTCTAAATGCCTTCAATGGCTGGCACTGGGCTGGAGAGGAAGCCAAGAGCTGGGAACACAATCCAGGTCTCCCACACAGGCAGTAGGAACTCAATTACTTGAGATGTCACTGTTGTTTCCAATAGTTTACATTGGCAGGAGACTGGAGTCAGGAGTTGGAGCCAGGACCAAAACCCTGGTGCTCTGATACAGGCATCACACATTGACATCTTAACTGCCGAGCCAAATGCCCACTTCCCTCCTCAGTCTTTTCTTGCCTGGCTTTGTGAATTTTCATGAGCCCCTTTAAAGGGGACGTGTGTGAAGACTTGGGGGCCTCTTTTACCATGCCTCTCCTTTCTCTCTGGAACTCTGCTGCACAATTTTTAGCCACATTAGTTCCCTGAACTTCAGACTGTGTCTTCCGTTTCAGAGGGACCTCCATTCTCTGCTTGGCATTCCCTTTCCTATTCCACTACATAAAATGCGCCTCTGGGCAAAAAGCTGGAGTAATAATAAAGTTCACCTCTTTTGTATTCCTTCTCACAAGAATAATAGTTCTATGTCACTCGTTTCTAATATCTGAAAAGAATTGTTTCATATATTTGCCTAATTTTCTAATTATTCAAGATTGAATTTACAAATCCAATTTCTGTTCCACAATCATGGCCAGATGCAGAAGTCTGATAATTCATACTTGATATTTATTCAACTAACATGAACTAAATACCTACTATGGGTCAAGCATTTTGCCTTACCCTAGGGTTCAACAGTTAAATGATACTAAAAAGGGGCTCATGACCTATTTAAGGAGAGAGGTAGGAGTTACCGCAACACAAAGTTAAAAAAGCATAGTCTATCTGCTTACAGTACACTATGGGGTACAGAATTGAACAGGAAAAAACAATCAAAACTGAAAGTGTAAAGAAACACTTTTTCAAAGAGGAAGACGTGATGGGTGAGTAAGTAGATGGGTGTGAAGGCCCAGTTGTGGCGCTTTCTCACGTGCTCAAAGGATGACCCAGCTCCAGATCCACTCTCCTTTCCCATAGACAAGGCTCCAATCCAGGCTGGTGAGACTCAGATGTGGGCATGATCGAATTAACTGCTACTATTATTTGAACTCCATTAACGTATCTTTCCAGAGGGGGATTTATAATTGAAAATAACAACTCACTTAATAAATTACTTTCATGATAAAATTATAGTAGATGTGTTTTGAGTTAGGAAACTTCTGGTTATGTCATTAAGTTTTGTTATTAAGTGTATATCAATAAGCTAAAATTTATAGGATCTGCCAAGATAACACTTAAAACAACTATTTTTCTACCTCCTTCATCACCATATAAGTGAAATAACCACTTTCTTCAAATATACACTGTCAAAGCACTGAAATAATATGCCTGAGTCAGCTAGACAGACCATTGATTTGCTGGACAGTGGCTTCATTCCTTTTCTCGTAGCAAAAATTAGAAATATTGTGATGTGAATAAACCTACTTGTTCCAGATCTTAGAAGCTGGGAGACTATAGTGTCTCTTTCCTTGAAGGAACTGCTTTTCTGGAGATGTTGCTAGGTAGTGAGCACTCTCCTCCTTTCAGAATGGTAGGGATTCCTGAGGTAGATAATGAATAAATAGATAGATGTAGGAATGAGTGGATCAAACAGAGATGCAGTCAATGTAGTGCACTAGAGAGTGCATTGAATAAGGAGTATAAAGAGAAATAAGAGGCGATTGATAATAGATAATGTAGCTAATAGATACAGCAGAATCACAAGTCTCTTTCTAATGCAGTTAGTAGATGAATCAGAATCACAAGTCCCTCTCAACAGATAAAATCAGAGACTGTGAAAGAGGTGAGAGCTGGTTCAGCAACTGGCTTCTCAAAGTTCATCATAGGGTTGCAAACAAGGTTCCAAGGCAGGAGACAGAAATACTTGTGCTGGTTCAGTTCCTCCATATTTCACTCTCCTATATTCACTGTTTCTTGGCTAAATGTAAAAAGATGTAATCTTCATTATGCCCAGCACACTGTCTCATTTTGATTTTTTTCCCTTTTTTTTTTTTTTTTTGACAAGCAGAGTGGACAGTGAGAGAGAGAGAGAGACAGAGAGAAAGGTCTTCCTTTGCTGTTGGTTCACCCTCCAATGGCCGCCGCGGCCGGTGTGCTGCGGCCCGGCGCACCGCGCCAATCCGATGGCAGGAGCCAGGTGCTTATCCTGGTCTCCCATGGGGTGCATTTTGATTTTTTTATTGAGACATTATTCACATGCTGTAACATCCACGCCTTTCAAGAGTACAGTTTGGTGACTTTTCGTATGGCTGGAGAACTGTGTGGACATTACCTTCCCAGCCCTAAACCCATTAGCAGTTATTCCCCATGCTTTGCTTGCCCAGTCCCTGGCTATCACTATCTGCTTTCTGCCTCAAAAGACTTGTGTAGCTGGGCCTTTCATATAAATGAAATCACACAAGCAGTATTTTCTGTCTGGTTTATCTCACTTAATATGCTTTTTACTCTCATACTTTAACAAATCAACTTTATATTTTAGAACAACTTTAGTTTTACAGAGAATTCCCTCACCCCCACTCCCCTGTGCCTTACACACACTTCCCCATTGCTTTTTTTTTTTTTTTTAACTACCTCCACTGTCTTTAAGTATACAGTTTAGTAGTGTCAACTGCATGTGGATTGTTGTTGTGCCAGTGCACTGGGGTTTTTATGTTTTAAAAAGAGAGAGGGGGGAGGAGTCTGCAAGCCAAAGAAAAAAAAGTTGTGCTTCCCTGGAACCAAAAGCTCATGATCTTTAATAAAACTCTCATTTCTCATCATCATACAGCATCCAGAGAGAGTCAGGCTGGCTTTGGCTCTGCTCCTTTCCTTTTCCCTCTCAGGAAGCTGGGTGAAAGGCCAGAGATGAGCTCCTGGGAGCAGCGGCGACTCTCCAAGAATATGCACCTTCCTCCCTGACCTTGGCGGTAAGCATTGATTTGTTCTCCTCCACTTTAGTAAATATTTTAAGGCACTGAATTGGATTTTAAATTCAGAGGCTTATTTTTATTCTGCATAAAACTTACCTGAATTAATGTTGAAAGCACTAAGTGATTCAACTCTAAATACTTGTTGAATAAGCCTTCCTAAAACCATTTTCATTGTTTAGTTGTAATATATTTGTTATGAGCCCTGAGGTCAATTGATCTATAATACTTGGAATATTGTTAAAATTCTTAAACATTAGAGATTTTTGAAAACATGGCAGGTAATTTAGAAATAATTCCCATGAGACTAAAATACTTCTCAATGATTCCAGAGAATAAACTGGGTTGAATGCATAAGGACATGATAAAATGCTTTCTGCTTTATTTATATCTAGTAGAAAAAAACCACATTGTATTGGAAATAATAACCACTACCATTTCTTGAGGGACTAGTATGCACCAGGAACTGTGCTAAGCATTTTCACATGTATTTTATTTTTTTTAAATTCATGATATACTTATGAGTTAGGTGATTTTAGGAAGATGATGAAGCTAAGAAAAATTTAATAACTTACTCAACCACCTCCATTTTAGAGGTGAATTTAACACCAGAGTGAAAGTGTTTTTAAGTATTTGTCGTCATTGGAATTTGAGCAAGTGAATTTTCACCCTGATTGTGTGGCTTAATATAAGTAAATCTTATTTTTTCATTTGTGAAATGAGGGGATTGAACCACAGTCATGATTGCTAACTGGTGGCTGTTTTGGACACATTCTGTACCATTTCTTTCAAAACTGATGTGCTGAGCATGGTTGATGCTACGCCCAGATAAGTGGATCCCCAAGAAGCTATCAGCGACCTGATCACACCAAAATGCAAAAGCAAGGTTTTTATTAAAAAGGTACAAGCTGCAACAGGGACCTCATCCAACCAACCGGCGTGGAGGAGGAAGGAGGAAAGGCCCAGGTCTTTGTTTGGGGATGCTTTTAAAGGGAAGATATGTCAACAGGGGCTTAGGGTGCAGGGCCTCCTGTGATTGGGCAGGGCAGTGGTGGTGGGGAGTCTCCGTTTGGCTTGGGTGCAGGGAGTTACCTCATTTGGTAATCTCTACTGAGCTGCCCTTGGTCTGCTGAGCTAGCTGTCCTTGGTAGGATTTGATATCTCTGGAATGCCTGAATGCCTGCTTTTACAAGGACTCGGGTCTGCTATGGGAAACGGAGGCTGCTTTTTATTGTTTCAAAATAGAGTCACTTTGGCTCTTCAGTTGACTGGCAGCTCCTACTTATTGCCTCTGTGGGCTAAGTCCACTCTTCCAGAGTGCGCTCAGCCAATGGCTGAGTATGAAGGGGTACCGGTGTCTGCTGAATGAACATGGTGTTTGCCAATGGGCAAATGTGGGACTCCCGGGCAGGGCTTTCTCATAACGGTGCTTCAGTCTGGGGTTCTTCCTGCCCAATTCTTCCTTCTCTCTCTCTTTCCCAGGTGTTGAATCTTCTTTGTGATCTGAAGGCTCTCTTGGTCCTCTCCCGATCCTACCCCTTCTCTCCACAGAAATTTCTCTCATTAAGTTGTTTCCACATTTAATCTGCTAGGCTTCTGCTATTCAGATGCCTGGAACTGAGAAAATTTCCATACTTGAGAGGTCAAGAAAATATTTCATGGAGTACAGAAATTCCCATGTGTAACTAGCAATGAATCCTAACTCTCACAATTACAAGGATATAAACTGCAACTTCCAGATGAGTCCATGGATAACGAACATAATGCAGATTCATTTGAGAGCATTATTGAATTTTAGCTACTTCTATCACTGTGTATGTTTTCAACTTGTGAAGGTTAGAAGAATGATTAATCAACAATCTTGCTTGAAAATATTGGGAGCCATAAGACTAGATTCATATTCAGGGTCTCTCAGATCTGACACCCTTTGACCCACAGTACAGGCAGTAGAGAACAGTGGTTACAGAGCAGTACTGAGATCATGGGCTGTGGCATTAGATGGACTTGTATTTGAATACTTACCTTTCTCCCCATTAGTTCAGGCGAGATCCACAACCTCTGTGTCTTTATTTCCTTATCCGTAAAGCAGAGATTCTACTAGTGACTTCCTTAAAGGATGACTGTGAAGGCCAAGTGAGAAAAATGAATGTGGAGTCTTTTTCTGGCCCGGACCAAGTGTTCAATGAAAACTCATTGGAGTCATAATCATTCTTCATTCTTGGTGTAATCTTGTAAATTCACCTTCAGTTCTAACCCAAGCATTGTTCATAGTGCATGTCGAGGTCCTTGACTTAACTTTATCAGAATGTCTCTTCTTCCTGAACCACATGGTTCCTCTTTCTATAGAAATTGCACCCTGCTCCTTTAAGCTTATACCTTTGTAACCAACTAAATTTTCTTTTAATAGTCTGGAATAATCTTGCCGTTAGTGTTTTTCCACCTATGTAATATCATTTAAGAGCCAATTTGTCCTTAATGCTCAGAATAGTGTAATAATATCAACATGAAGAATTAAAGAAATCTTGCATCATTCATACAACTCCATCTCAAATAGATAATTATTTCAGGCAGATTAAGAGGCCTAAGTTTTGGAGATAGGGTAGTTTTCAAAATAACATAAATAACTGGAAGATGGCGGAATAGTGAGGGCGCGCACCGATAGTCCGGGAAAATTTAGTTTAATAAAAGGGGAGTTACGGTAGCCTCAGAAAAAAGAACCAGGAAAATATTGCAGACAAAACTCTTCTGGATCCAGTGGGCGTGAATCGGAGGACCTACTGGGAGAACAAGGTCGCCCACTGCGCGCGAAAGCCGAGCCACAGGACTGAGCCGCGGGACTGAGCCGCGGAAGCTGAGCCGCGGGACTGAGCTGCGCAAGCTGCAGGGTCTGCGCGCAAGTGCTCGAAGGGGAGTGCAACAGCGGGGAGACTTGGGACGTCCAGGGCTCCGAGTCCACACATCGGCGCTGGAAGGGGAGCAGACCTGTGTGGAGAGCGTGGGAGCCCACAGTTCGGGACACCAGCGGCAGACTCAACACACCAGCGCTGGAACGCGAGGTGAGCCGAACCTCAATAACCCGAGACACCGGCAGGCAAGTGGAGAGAGGAGACTAGAGGGAACGACCCCCGGGGGGGGGGGGGACTTCACCAAGCTAACTGGAAGAGAGAGAGAGGGAAAAAAAAAAAGGTGACTGGTACGGACACGGGTTTCTCTCTCTCCGCTCACCTCTCAAGGGCGAGCAAGACAAAGAGCAGGCGCCATCTTGGACATACGTCATAAGCAGAGCGACCTCAGGTCTGCACCGGCCCTGAGCCTAGCAGTAAAACCTGACTCTGGGTGGGGCGAATTAACAGGAGATTAGGACCTAGTAAATTTGTGGTGCTACTGAACTGAGACTGTGAAAAAAGAGACGGTGGGGGAGAGAACTCACGGAATTCACGTGAGCACTCTCCAGAGACGCTACAATTCCGTAACTTTGGCAACCCAGTGGGAGACTGAAGGAGAATTTGAGCCCACTCCGAGGGCCGAACAGATTCCCTGTGTGGTCCTTGGGAAAGAGCTTCCGATCTCTGGCTCCTGTGGGTATATCATTTGCCTGCTAACTACCTCCAACTTCATTCAGCTGTGCAGAATATCTTCCCTTTTGAATCAAAAAGAGAGAGAGAGAGAGAGAGAGAGAGAGAGAGGTTTACCACGCCTAACCTGGGAGTGTCACCTTTGGCACACCAAACAGAGCTCTCAGGCCACACCCATCTCAAGCCCTAAGGCTCCATCAAAAACAGATAGTCCACTTAATCTAGAGTCATAGTATAACAAGAAAAAGCACCACAGTGAAGAAACCAAATACCTCCAATATGACAAATAACAAACGCAAAAACCAAGGTAATAAAAACAAGGAAGTCACCATGAAGCCCTCAAATGAAAAAGACACCCCAATTCAAGATTATGAGGATGATGACATAGAAGAAATGCAAGAAGCAGAGCTCAAAAAATTGAGAAGAACATTAAGAAGTTCTCAAAAACAAATTCTTGAACTACAGAAATCCTTAATGGACAAGATAGAAAATCTCTCTCGTGAAAATGAAATATTAAGGAGGAATCAAAATGAAACGAAACAACTAGTACAACAGGAAACTGGGATAGTGACTGAAGTGAAGAATTCAATAGATCAAATGAAAAACACAATAGAGAGCCTTACAAACAGAATGGGAGAAGCAGAAGAGAGAATATCGGACTTAGAAGACAGAGAACAGGAAAGGATACAGTCAGACCAAAGAAAAGACGAGGAAATTAGAAATCTAAAACATATTGTCGGGAATCTTCAGGATACTATTAAAAAACCCAACATTCGGGTTCTAGGAGTTCCTGAAGGCATGGAGAGGGAGAAAGGATTAGAAGGCCTTTTTAGTGAGATATTAGCAGAAAATTTCCCAGGTTTGGAGAAGGACAGAGAAATCCTAGTACAGGAAGCTCACAGAACCCCTAATAAACACGACCAAAAGAGATCCTCACCACGACACGTTGTAATTAAACTCTCCACAGTGAAACATAAAGAAAAGATCCTAAAATGTGCAAGAGAGAAACGTCAGATTACTCTCAGAGGATCTCCAATCAGACTCACAGCTGACTTCTCATCAGAAACTCTACAAGCTAGGAGGGAATGGCGAGATATAGCCCAGGTACTAAGAGAGAACAACTGCCAGCCCAGAATATTATATCCTGCAAAGCTATCATTTGTGAATGAAGGTGAAATAAAGACTTTTCATAACAAACAGAAATTGAAAGAATTTGTTGCCACTCGTCCAGCCCTGCAAAAGATGCTTAAAGATGTGTTACACACAGAAACAAAGAAACACGGTCATCAATATGAAAGAAGGTAAAGGAAGGAAAGCTCACAGCAAAAGATCACAGGGAATTCAAAGCATATATTAGAACTTATCTTTGGCAAATGGCAGGGCAAAGTTACCACTTATCATTAGTCACATTGAACGTGAATGGCCTGAACTGTCCAGTTAAAAGACATCGTTTGGCTGATTGGGTTAAGGAACAAAACCCATCTATTTGCTGCTTACAAGAAACACATCTTTCCAACAAAGATCCATACAGACTGAAAGTGAAAGGCTGGAAAAAGATATACCATGCCAACAGAAATGAAAAAAGAGCAGGCGTAGCCATCTTAATATCAGACACCATAAACTTTACCACAAAAACCGTTAAGAGAGACAAAGAGGGACACTACATAATGATTAAGGGATCAATTCAACAGGAAGATATAACAATTATCAATGTATATGCACCTAACTACAGGGCACCGGTTTATCTAAAAGATTTGTTAACGGACTTAAAGGGAGACTTAGACCCCAATACAATAGTACTGGGGGACTTCAATACTCCACTCTCAGAAATAGACAGATCAATAGGACAGAAGATCAACAAGGATACAGTAGATTTAAACGACACTATAGCCCAAATGGATCTAACAGATATATACAGAACTTTCAATCCTACAGCTAAAGATTATACATTCTTCTCAGCAGTACATGGAACCTTCTCTAGGATTGACCACATACTAGGCCATAAAGCAAGTCTCAGCAAATTCAAAAGAATTAGAATCATACCATGCAGCTTCTCAGACCATAAAGGAATGAAGTTGGAAATGAACAACTCAGGAATCCCTAGAGCATACGCAAACACATGGAGATTGAACAACATGCTCCTGAATGAACAATGGGTCATAGAAGAAATCAAAAGAGAAATCAAAAACTTTCTGGAAGTAAATGAGGATAACAGCACAACATACCAAAACTTATGGGACGCAGCAAAAGCAGTGTTAAGAGGAAAGTTTATATCAATAGGTGCCTACATCAAGAAATTGGAAAGGCACCAAATAGATGAGCTTTCTATTCACCTCAAGGATCTAGAAAACCTACAGCAAACCAGACCCAAATCTAGTAGGAGAAGAGAAATAATTAAAATCAGAGAAGAAATCAACAGGATTGAATCAAGAAAAACATTACAAAAAATCAGCCAAACGAGGAGCTGGTTTTTTGAAAAAATAAACAAAATTGACACCCCATTGGCCCAACTAACTAAAAAAAGAAGAGAAAAGACCCAAATCAATAAAATCAGAGATGAAAAAGGAAATGTAACAACAGACACCACAGAAATAAAAAGAATCATCAGAAATTACTACAAGGACTTGTATGCCAGCAAACAGGGAAACCTATCAGAAATGGATAGATTCCTGGACACATGCAACCTACCTAAATTTAACCAGGAAGACATCGAAAACCTAAACAGACCCATAACTGAGACAGAAATTGAAACAGTAATAAAGGCCCTCCCAACAAAGAAAAGCCCAGGACCAGATGGATTCACTGCTGAATTCTACCAGACATTTAAAGAAGAACTAACTCCAATTCTTCTCAAACTATTCAGAACAATCGAAGAAGAGGGAATCCTCCCAAATTCTTTCTATGAAGCCAGCATCACCTTAATTCCTAAGCCGGAAAAAGATGCAGCACTGAAAGAGAATTACAGACCAATATCCCTGATGAACATAGATGCAAAAATCCTCAATAAAATTCTCGCCAATAGAATGCAACAACACATCAGAAAGATCATCCACCCAGACCAAGTGGGATTTATCCCTGGTATGCAGGGATGGTTTAATGTGCGCAAGACAATCAATGTGATACACCACATTAACAGACTGCAGAAGAAAAACCATATGATTCTCTCAATAGATGCCGAGAAAGCATTTGATAAAATACAACACCCGTTCATGATGAAAACTCTAAGCAAACTGGGTTTGGAAGGAACATTCCTCAATACAATCAAAGCAATCTATGAAAAACCCACAGCCAACATCCTATTGAATGGGGAAAAGTTGGAAGCATTTCCACTGAGATCTGGGACCAGACAGGGATGTCCACTCTCACCACTGCTATTCAATATAGTTCTGGAGGTTCTAGCCAGAGCTATTAGGCAAGAAAAAGAAATTAAAGGGATACAAATTGGGAAGGAAGAACTCAAACTATCCCTCTTTGCAGATGACATGATTCTTTATTTAGGGGACCCAAAGAACTCTACTAAGAGACTATTGGAACTCATAGAAGAGTTTGGCAAAGTAGCAGGGTATAAAATCAATGCACAAAAATCAACAGCCTTTGTATACACAGACAATGCCATGGCTGAGGAAGAACTTCTAAGATCAATCCCATTCACAATAGCTACAAAAACAATCAAATACCTTGCAATAAACTTAACCAAGGACGTTAAAGATCTCTACGATGAAAATTACAAAACCTTAAAGAAAGAAATAGAAGAGGATACCAAGAAATGGAAAAATCTTCCATGCTCATGGATTGGAAGAATCAATATCATCAAAATGTCCATTCTCCCAAAAGCAATTTATAGATTCAATGCAATACCAATCAAGATACCGAAGACCTTCTTCTCAGATCTGGAAAAATTGGTGCTGAAATTTATATGGAGGCACAAGAGACCTCGAATAGCTAAAGCAATCTTGTACAACAAAAACAAAGCCGGAGGCATCACAATACCAGATTTCAGGACATACTACAGGGCAGTTGTAATCAAAACAGCATGGTACTGGTACAGAAACAGATGGATAGACCAATGGAACAGAATTGAAATATCAGAAATCAACCCAAACATCTACAGCCAACTTATATTTGATCAAGGATCTAAAACTAATTCCTTGAGCAAGGACAGTCTATTCAATAAATGGTGCTGGGAAAATTGGATTTCCACGTGCAGAATCATGAAGCAAGACCCCTACCTTACACCTTACACAAAAATCCACTCAACATGGATTAAAGACCTAAATCTACGACCTGACACCATCAAGTTACTAGAGAACATTGGAGAAACCCTTCAAGATATTGGAACAGGCAAAGAGTTTCTGGAAAAGACCCGGGAGGCACAGGCAGTCAAAGCCAAAATTAACTATTGGGATTGCATCAAATTGAGAAGTTTCTGTACTGCAAAAGAAACAGTCAGGAGAGTGAAGAGACAACCGTCAGAATGGGAAAAAATATTTGCAAACTATGCAACAGATAAAGGGTTAATAACCAGAATCTACAAAGAGATCAAGAAACTCCACAAAAACAAAACCAACAACCCAATTAAGAGATGGGCCAAGGACCTCAATAGACATTTTTCAAAAGAGGAAATCCAAATGGCTAACAGGCACATGAAAAAATGTTCAAGGTCATTAGCAATCAGAGAAATGCAAATCAAAACCACAATGAGGTTCCACCTCACCCCGGTTAGAATGGCTCACATTCAGAAATCTACCAACAACAGATGCTGGCGAGGATGTGGGGAAAAAGGGACACTAACCCACTGTTGGTGGGAATGCAAACTGGTCAAGCCACTATGGAAGTCAGTCTGGAGATTCCTCAGAAACCTGAAGATAACCCTACCGTTCGACCCAGCCATCCCACTCCTTGGAATTTACCCAAAGGAATTTAAATTGGCAAACAAAAAAGCGGTCTGCAGCCTAATGTTTATTGCAGCTCAATTCACAATAGCTAAGACCTGGAACCAACCTAAATGCCCATCAACGGTAGACTGGATAAAGAAATTATGGGATATGTACTCTTTAGAATACTATACCGCAGTAAGAAACAACGAAATCCAGTCATTTGCAACAAAATGGAGGAATCTGGAACACATCATGCTGAGTGAAATAAGCCAGTCCCAAAGGGACAAATACCATATGTTCTCCCTGATCGGTGACAACTGACTGAACACCAAAAAGGAAACCTGTTGAAGTGAAATGGACACTATGGGAAACGGTGACTTGATCAGCATAGCCCTGACTGTTAATGAACAACTTAATACATTATCCCTCTTAGTAGTTTTTTTGTCTGTTCTACTTAATATGACTGGTTTAATTCTGTAATTAATACACAGTTATTCTTAAGTGTTGAAATTTAACTGAAATGTGATCCCTGTTAAACATAAGAGTAGGAATAAGAGAGGGAAGAGATATATAATTTGGGACATGCTCAAGCTGACTTGCCCCAAATGGTAGAGTTAGAAACATACCAGGGGACTCCAATTTAATCCCATCAAGGTGGCATGTACCAATGCCATCTCACTATTCCAAGTGATCAATTTCAGTTCACAATTGATCATAATGAAAGGACTAAGAGTCAAAGGGAGCACATAAGCAAGTCTAGTACCTGCTAACACTAACCGATAGAATAAATAAAGGGGAGAGTGATCCAACATGGGAAGTGAGATACTCAGCAGACTCATAGAATGGCAGATGTCCTAAATAGCACTCTGGCCTCAGAATCAGCCCTAAAGGCATTCAGATCTGGCTGAAAAGCCCATGAGAGTATTTCAGGCATGGAAAGCCAAGACACTCTGGCAAAAGATCTCTGTGAGTGAGATCTCAGTGGAAAGAACAGGTCTTCAAAGAAGGAGGTACCTTTCTCTGAAGGGAGGAGAGAACCTCCACTTTGACTATGACCTTGTCTAAACAAGATAAGAGTCGGAGAACTCAGAGGGCTTCCATAGCCTTGGAAACTCATGACTGGAGCATAGGGAGATTACTGATGCCATAGACAGGAGTGTCAATTGGTAAAGTCAACAACAGGAGTCACTGTGCACTTACTCCTCATGTAGGATCTCTGTCCTTAATGTGCTGTGCATTGAGATTTAATGCTATAACGAGTACTCAAATAATATATTTCACTTTGTGTTTCTATGGGGGTGCAAACTGTTGAAATCTTTACTTAATGCATACTAAACTGATCCTCTGTAAAAAAAAAAAAAAAAAAAGAAACTATCAACTCCCAACTTGACTCTCACTGGGATTAAACATGACAATAGGTCTGATCTGATTTCATCATCATTAAAAAGAATCATCTATTATTTTTCACTTTATGTTTCTGTGTGGGAGCAAACTGTTGAAATCCATACTTAATGTATACTAAGCTGATCTTCTGTATATTAAGATAATCGAAAATGAATCTTGATGTGAATGGAAGGGGAGAGGGAGTGGGAAAGGGGAGGGTTGTGGGTGGGAGGGACGGTATGGGGTGGAAGCCATAGTAATCCATTATTCGTACTTTGGAAACGTATATTCATTAAATAAAAGTTAAAAAAAAATAACTGTTTATTAGAGTGCTTTTTTTTTTTTTTTTGATAGGCAGAGTTAGACAGTGAGAGAGAGAGAGACAGAGAGAAAGGTCTTCCTTCTCTTGGTTCATCCCCCAAATGGCCACCACATCTGGTGCACCACGCTGATCTGAAGCCAGGAGCCAGGTGCTTCCTCCTGGTTTCCCATGCGGGTGCAGGGCCCAAGCACTTGGGCCATCCTCCATCCATCTGACGCCGCAGGCAGAGGATTAGCCTAGTGAGCTGCGGCGCCGGCCCTGGAGTGCTGATTTTACAGTTGACAGCAAAATGTCTTATGGGATGACTCATTAGCGGGACAGGTGCAAGGACAGCTGTTCTAATTATTGTGTTAGGAATCTACATTCTTGGTTTCTTTAGAGATAGGAGAGAAGCTTTGCTATCTACCTGGTTACATAAAAGACTGGACTGAGAAAGGGTAGCCATGAGGATTTTTGTAGACTAAAGGTAACCAGTTCAAACAAGTAGGAGTTTTTCTTAGCAAATGGTTGCTGGTGTTACCAGTGTGGCAGTGTCTGACTACTGAGAGCATTGACTTTGGCATCAGATGACCCTCAGTTTCTGTTGGCCTTTCTTTATCCTAAAATGGCTACAGGAATTCCAATCCTCACACCTACAGTCAAGGCAAGAAGAAGGAAGGAGTTGGGGAGGAAGCAGTACTGGCAGATCCTGGGCAGTCCTCAGTACAATCGGATGCTACGCCTAAATCCCATGGGTCTGGACTGTGTCATGTGGCCTGCACTTAGCTGCAAAGGAAGCTGGGAAAGGAAGTGTTTACCGGGGCAGCAGGCTGTCCTGCTCTACTCGTCAGGACTCTACTAGTAAGGAAAAGTGGAGGCAGTACTTTGGGAAGGCAGTTAACTCTAGCTGCTCTCAGAGATGAGCCCAGGAATGCTCTTCCTGGTAAGAATGGGAATAATCAATGTAGTAGTAAATACGCTGGCACTCAAAACACATCACAACAAGCTCAAACAGGTGTCCACAATGTGCTCTCAGTTTAGTCTTCCATTATCCCGAGAAATATTTGTGAGAAAAACTAGGAACCATTTTTAGTCATGAAGAAAAATTTGTGTAAAAATGTTATGGCAGTACAAGTTACCTGAAATTAGAGAATTTCAGAATGTAACAGAGATTCTTATGAAATTGCTCAATTTCTCAGAAACAATGAGGTATACGTAAGGGGAAGTTTATATTGGAATCTGTTTGAGCAGCAGTTGTAATTCCCTGAAATTTGTTGTTCTCAGATTCACAAACTTTTTAAAAAAAGATTCAGACTGCATCAGAAGCTTAACCGGAATATAAATAGATCTTATAGTCCTGAGGTGTGCAATATAAAATAGGACATGCCTCAGGAGTTTCTTACGGAGATGCCTGCAACGTGAACTTTTGGACCCTGATTCTGCAGAAATTATCCATCTTCAGAACTAGGTGAAATTGTTATAGTTGAGCAAGTCTCTGTCTAAAATTTTTCTCAAATCCATGGCATTTGACTACTTTGTCAGAAATTACAATTTAAATAGTTTTATTTCATTTACATTTTAAATATTGCTTAAATTTATGTGCTTGTTATGGATAAAATGAGTACAAGTATTTATTATATATATACACACACATTAGTGAATGAAGGGTATTCAAAAAGTTCATGGAAAGTATATATTATGAAAAAACTATGCATGGATTTCAAATTTTTTTTGCACCAAAATAAATTTATCTTTTAAATCCATTTTCTCCATGAACTTTTGAAATTCTCTTCCTTCCTGATATCTTTAACACTTTAGCCTTCATGCTTTCCTCTTTGAAAATGAATGATATTGTCAGATTATGCCCTTTGGGGAAAATTTGAGAACTAAAGAAAAGGAAAAGTAAAATACCACATTATTGCAGATACATGTATATGTGTTTATCTGTTTCAATGCTAAGGACTATTTGGGGCAGGATCCAGGGGGAATTAATACATAGATATACAGTGATGGTGTGTGCCTGGAATAGATGAGCACCTCCCTAAATCTTGGAGAAGCTAAAATGATGTTCCAAACTATTTGGCAGAGGGGTCAATTTGTAGCCTAACTTGAGAACGGAAGTGAGGTCAGGGAGGATGGGAAAGTAGAAGAAAAAGCTGAAAGCAGCAGCTTTTAGAACTATTTGATCATTTATCATACTATGAGTAGATATGGTATCTCATTAATTTAAAATACATGCAAATACCTATTAAAACAGGAAAGTTAAGTGACATAACTGGGGACACAGAGACGGTCACAGAATCAGAATTAGAACTTGGGCTTTTTTATGTTTATGAGTTTTGCCACTATAAGTGGTGGCCCAGATTATGCAAATGAACTCTAAATATGCTTCTCTAAAAATTACCCCTGTAGTATTTTCATATTTTATGTTTGTGCCTGAGGATAGGCTGAGATGTTAGGCCTAGTTTAAAACAACGTCCTTATTATTGCTTTTGTTTTCTCCTCCCTGTCTCCCTGCCTGGATTCTTGCCTCCCTTTCTTCTCTATTTCTTCTTGGAGGGTGGGCAAAGAGGTTCAGTGCATGGGTGTGGGACTCAAACAGACCTGGATTTGAATCACAGGTCTGTCCCTCACAAAATCGAGACTCTAGGTCATTTGTTTAATTTTTTCTATTTCCATTTCTTCTATAAAGCTGAAGTAAGGACACTTATGTATTATTTAAGGTCTAATTGTCCAATTAGACTAGTTTTGTACTTCTTCAGGAAGAACTAACTGCAAAGATTCCAGTGGCCCATTACACAGGTTCATTCCTCACTCAGGAAAAGTGTGCTACGAGTCTGCATGACTCTCCAGGCCTCAGCATGCAGCCCCACAGCACCTGTATAGTAACGTGTTTCTATGGTCACCATGGCAGGTTTAAACATTTCAGCCTAGAGCGGCCCATAGCACTTCTGCTCACGCGTTAAACAAGGCTGATGACCAGTTTCATGGAAATGCCCAATTTCAACAAGGGAGAAATGCAATGCCCCTGTGTGCCCACAGTGGGAGAACCGGAAGTGCTTGCAAGCAGTACTAATATCCACCTCCCCTCTCCCGTCTGTTTTGCATTTTAATCACTGAGTTTTCAGTGTGTTCTCTTTTGTTCACACTGAATCCGCTTCCCCTCCCCCAAGGAGACACCCTGATAGTTCCTTGTCATCACATCGTCAAACTTCCAGATGAGGCATACTTCACACCCAAATTTGGCTTTAGTGACCCAGAGGCATATGATATAAGGTCCATAAAGTGCCTGATGCCTCCTTCAAAGTAAATTCGCTCTGACTAGTTGTGAGTGATTAGTTAACAGCAGCAACAGTAGTATTTTGCCAATCATGTAATCACACAGCATCTTCTTCATCAGGACATTTTTACAACCCAGCACTTCCATTGTTTGGACAACTCAGCACCTAGTCCTCCTTCTTGGGGAATTCATCTCATCTCATTTCAGCCCATGTGATACATGTGAGATTTCTCTACCTTACCACCAAGGCCAGGCGTATGACCAAGGTCTGAAGAATCACTTCATGCTTCTTCACCAGCCACAGGGGCAGGTTCAGAAGTGATGCTTTATTTAAGGAAAGGAAGGCTCGGTCCTAGGACTTGCATTCCACTTATTTTTCTGGGTTGGGATTTTCCAAGAGGCTGAGATGAAAGTTTATATCTGTTAAAGGCCAAATCATGATAAGAGTGAGATCCTTCCAGGAATGAATCCAGCAAGGATGGAGAACTGAGAATTGGTGACAACACGACTGAGTTCTGCTGATAGTTTGAGCCCCTGGATTCAGCCATGGTTGGTTCCCTGCAGGTTCTTTTATTTTTTTAAGATTTATTGGTTTATTGGAAAGGCAGAGTTATAGAGAGGCAGAGGGAGGGAGGGAGGAGGAGAGAGAGAGAGAGAGAGAGTCTTGCACTTGCTGGTTCATTTACTGTAATGACTGGAGAGAGGGGCTGATGCGAAGCGCCATCTTCTACTCTTTCCCAGGCTACAGCAGAGAGCTGGATTGGAAGTGGAGCAGCCGGAACTCGAACCAGCGCCCATATGGGACGCCAGCACTGCAGGTAGCTTTACCTGCTACGCCAGCACCAGCTCCGGTTCCCTGCAATTTTAACAACATGAACCAGTAATTTCTCCTATTGTTTAAATTGGATTGACTTGTGTTACTTGTAGTGATAGAATAAAAAAAAATGACCACGAAATTCCCCCCTCCATGTATTCTTACCCATACAACTTAGAGATCCTTTGCACTTTGATTCTTGACCTATTCATGTGATTTGCTTCAGACCAAAGTTCCCTGCAAACAAGATATGAAAGAGGTTTGCACACACATAGCAGGCTTGTCCTGTTTTGATACTCTTTGGATGTCTCATCACAGATGCATGTGGATAAATCTAGGCCACCTTACTGAGAGATCACAGGAGTAGAAGAGTTTCCCCAGCTGAGCCATCCTAACTGAGACAGCCTCAGCCAATCCGCCAATTAACCACAGATGCATGAAAACCCTAGTGGAGGACAAGGTCTTGTCCAGATGAGGAAAACTTCTCAGCAGTATCATGAGTCAAATAAAGGATAACTACTTTAAATCAGTATGATTTGGGTTGTTTGTTATGCAGCAAAAGCTAACTGATATGCTTTCCAACAAAAGAGTGCTACCTGCTGCAACCATACTATGGTAGATAGATGGTAGATAGCTCTCCTTTTATATCTTCTCTTGCCCCTTTGGAATCATGCTCATTTTGTGATAGTTTAATGAGCGCAAAGCAGATACTCAACAAATGTTCCTTAGATAATGTTCCTTGAAATGAATTGGCAGGGGTGGTAGAGATTTGAGACACAATATTTTAGCCCCCACAGTTGAGTTCACTGCTGAATATTTTAGGCATCAGGGCAGAGCTGAGAAGCTGAGCATCTTTTCATGCCTTTACTGATAATTTACAGTCTTTGTTTTTGAAGTGTCTGCTCAAATATTTTTCCCATGTTTGGTAGGAAATACTTGTCTTATTATTGAGTTGTGAGGATTCTTTATATATACTAGATACAATTCCTCTGTCAAGCCCTAATCTAGGACTTGCCGTTTTCATTTTTAATTATGTCTTTTAAAAACAAATTTTATTTTTGGTAAAGTCTAATTTATCAATAATTTAAATGCTTAACAATTAAATTTAT
Organism: Oryctolagus cuniculus; assembly: GCF_051225735.1. NCBI lineage: Eukaryota > Metazoa > Chordata > Mammalia > Lagomorpha > Leporidae > Oryctolagus > Oryctolagus cuniculus. The sequence continues at coordinate 103,634,668 of NC_142877.1, forward strand.
TTTAAATTTTTTTACCTAACCCAAGACCACAAAAATTTTCTCCTATACTGCTTGCCAGAAATATTTTGTCTTCAACTGTTACATTTAAGGTTGTGATCCATTTCAAATACAATTTTGTTTACAGTGTATGATGAAGGTAGACTCCTTCCTTCCTTCTCCCCTCTATCCCTTCCCTTATTCATCCTTTCCTTCCATTCTTTTTTTTTTTTTTGCTGCGTCTAGATGCCTTGTTATCCCAAAAATATTTATTGATAATGCTGCCCTTTCTCCATTGAGTTATGTTGCTGCTTTTCTTGAAAATCAATTGACCATCTGAGTCTATTTGTGGATACTCTATTTTGTCCATTGATCTATATGTCTGTGCTTGTGCCAATATCACACTGTCTTGATTCTATGGCTTTGAGTTTTCAATCATTAAGAATAAATATTCCAAGATGTTTTTTCTGTTTTAAAATATTTTTTGCTGTTCTAAGTAGTTGGCGTGTCCATATATAATTTAGAATTGCCTTGTTAATTTCTACAAGAAGTTCAGCTGAAATTTTCATATAGGTTACATTGAATCTACTGTTCATTGGGAAGAGTTGATATATCAATGATACTAAATCTTTATTGATAAGCACGGTATGTCCTTTGTCTTAGTCTGTTTTTTCTTGCTATAACAAAACCCTTGAGACTGGATAATTTATAATAAAAGATATTTATTTAGCTCACAGTTCTGGAAGCAGGAAGTCTAAGATCAGGTGGCTGCACCTGCTTGGCTTTTGGAGAAGGTCTCCTGCTGCTCTATGCATGATGGAAAGGTAGGAAAGCAAGTGCAAGAAGAAGCAACAGAAAGCTGAGGAGGCTAAACTTGCTTTATAACAAACTGCTCTCTTAATAACTAGATCACTCTTGTGGGAACTATATAAATCCCCTTATGGAGGTGAAACTCCATGACTAATTACCTCTTAAAGGTCTTACCACCTCTCTACACCATTAAATTATTATTTTTAAGATGTATTTATTTGAAAGAGTGATGGGAGCAGGGAGAGAGAGAGAGAGAGAGAGAGAGAGAGAGAGTGGTCCATCCACTGGTTCACTCCCCAAATGGCTGCAACAGCCAGTGCTGGGCCATGCATAAACCAGGAGCCAGAAACTCCATCCAGATCTCTCATATGGGACAGGGAACCAAGTACTTGAGGCATCACCTGTTGCCTCTCAGGCACATTAGCAAGAAGCTGGATCAGCAGCAGGAGTAGGACTCCAACTCAGATACACTGAGATGGGGTGCGGTGTCCTGAGTAGTGGTTTACTGCTTGCTGTGCCACATCATCCACTCTAGGAGTGGCTATTCAATACACAAAGTTTTATTTTTCCTATAGAGATGGAGGTTTGTATCAAGGTTTTTTATAAGCAAGAATTCAGAATGAGGTAGATTAACTTGAACTCCATTCAGATGGTTCTGAATATAACATATTTTCATTTATATAGTCATTGCAACACCTAGAATTGGAGCATAAGATACAAGTGTCTGTTTTCAGAAAAAAAGTCATAAAACATAACAAAATAAAGCACATTTGAGGTAAATAAGATTGGGTCCTATAATAGATTTTCTCTAATTAATGCATGGGATTCAATGACAAGGCAATGCCTGGCCCCTAGAACTATATTTTATGTATTTTAAACTCTATTTCAAATTCTGTTAAATTTTCGTTAGTATAATTAGTGTGATTTGTTACAAAAGGCATTCATACAAGGACAAAATTCATGATGCAGTAAGAGACTCATATTATAGCTAAAAGTGTTTTCTGCTATAAATTGAAGAGAAATCCTCGTGACACTTGAAAAATGGAGACCAGGAAGGCAGAATAATCTGTTCTCTTTCTTGAGATAAGAACTCACTGTTCATGTTTCCTCCTTCTGCAGCTTGTTTCAATGGGCTGAGCCTGATGAGCTTAGGCAAACCTCACTGAATCTCTTCTTTATCATTTATCACACCTTAACTGCCTTTCAGTACAACTTACCTATTAATTTTTAAAGAAAAATATCCGAATAAAATGATGATATTTTAAATCAAATAAGACTTAGAAGGCAAAATAATCAGATGGTTTCTGATTTCAACGTTAAGAAGCATTGGCTGTGGAGTCCAGTTACAAACCCTGGATTCACCCTTTATGGGCAGTTAATTGACTGCCATGTACCTCAGTTTCCTTTTCTGCCAGTGCTGATCCCAATAGTATCTGCTAGTGTGTGAAATAGGCACAGAATAATACACACACACACACACACACACACACAGAGACTTCCAAAAATTCATGGAAAATAGAATTAGAAGATAAAAAAGATACAAATTTCATTTCTCAACATAAACTCCATCAGGTTCAAGGTGAACCAGCCATTTAGTCCATCCCTAAATCACTGAGGGTCCTGGGAGTTTAACTATGTCTATGAGGTTTTTTGAAAGCATTAACTAAAGAAAAGCAGGTTCTTTTTAAAGATCTTTTTTAAGACTGGGAAGCAAAGAGAAGTCAGAAGGAGCCAATCAGAAGTAGAAGGTGGCTGCCTAATTATTTCCCATCAAAATTGCCCTTGTTTAATGGGAGGAACGAGCAGGAACAATGCTGTGGTGGAGAAGGACTCTCTGGTAAGAGTTTTCCTGAGCATTTTCTCTGTAAGGCTTTGCAAGACTTTCTTAAAACCATCTCCCAAAAAGCTGATGTTATCATTATTTGGCTTTCCAGAAAGTCAACAACCTAAATGCCTTGAGCATCTCAAAAAGCTGTTGCCATGACCTTGCTCTTCACATTTGCTTTGATCGGACCACTTCCAACTCTTGGTAGTCGTGGCTCTGATTGTCTTCAAGATCATTCTGGTACACTCATGTTTCATCTCCTATTCCAATTCTTGGAAGAAATGTTTCAAGATCTTGAGTCCATTGTAAAAAATTTTGATTGAAATCTCTGCTCTTAGCATGAAGCTGATCAAGTCACGATAGTTTTATCATCTTTTTTTTTTTTTTTTTTTTTTTTTTTTTTTGACAGGCAGAGTGGACAGTGAGAGAGAGAGACAGAGAGAAAGGTCTTCCTTTGCCGTTGGTTCACCCTCCAATGGTATCATCTTTTGAGCAGAAGGTTTTCTCCACTTTAAATTTTCAGTTGCAATTGCATGAGCTTAACTGATTAAGGTGTCTATGGTGCTGACTTTATTTCTGCTGTTAATTGTCAGCTCTATTCCACAAAGACCTGAACACAATTTTGTTTTTTGCTTGCTTATAGATGTGACTGGTCTGTTGTTCCAGGCTTCATCTTCAACGTTATCTTACTCCTTCTTTTTTTTAAGATTTATTTATTTATTTGAAAGTCAGAGTTACACAGAGACAGGAAAGGCAGAGAGAGAGAGAGAGAGAGAGAGAGAGAAGTCTTCTATCAGTTGGCTGCAAGGGCCAGAGCTGCGCCAATCTGAAGCCAGGAGCCAGGAGCTTCTTCTGGGTCTCCTATGCGGGTGCAGAGGTTCAAGGACCTGGGCCATCTTCTACTGCTTTCCCAGGCCACAGCAGAGAGCTGGATAGAAAGTGGAGTAGCCAGGTCTTGAACCAGTGCCCATATGGGATGCCATTGCTTCAGGCCAGGGTGTTAACCCACTACGCCACAGTGCCAGCCCCGTCTTACCCCTTCTTAAAGCAAGTTATCCATTTGTAAATTGTTGGTCCCTTTTGGGCATTTTCTCTATAAACTTTCTGTAAAGCATTAAGGATATCAGTATTCTTCCAACATAAGTGTCACCATGAATTTGATGTTTGTTCTTTTATCATCTCTAGCAGAATCCATAATGTTCCGATAGGAACTCTTTTCAAACTGATGTGTTATCCTTCTTAGAACTAGATCCTGTGCAGACATGCTGTAACAACATGTTAGTGCAAATTTATTTTGATGCAAAATTATTTTTAAATCTATACTTTTTTCATAGTATGCATTTTCATGAACTTTGAAGAGATCCCTCACATGTATCACTTAGAACAATAGATAGTACACAACAAATTTTAGCTAATTTCATTGTTGCAAATCTGACAAATTTTGAGTATGCTATAAAACATACAGTCTCAAAATATGAACTTGATGTACATGCTTCTTTGACATTTTTTCCCAGAAAAAATAGCTTAATTGAGGATTTGACAATTTTTTTTTAAGAAACTCTAATTTAACTGTGAGGGCCTAATTATGCAATTTGAATTAACTTTGAAATTTTGAAAAAAAAAAAGGGTCATTTTATCTTTTTTATCAGGTGTAGAAAATTATAGCATAGATCCAAGGGGATCACTATTATTAAAAGGACCTAATATATAGCTATACTGCTTCATCATTAGTTTTGTGTATAGGGTACACTTCAGATGTGAAATGCTATGTCATTTTTTTTGACAGGCAGAGTGGACAGTGAGAGAGAGAGACAGAGAGAAAGGTCTTCCTTTGCCGTTGGTTCACCCCCCAATGGCCGCTGCGGCTGGTGTACCGCGCTGATCCGAAGCCAGGAGCCAGGTGCTTCTCCTGGTCTCCCAGGCGGGTACAGGGCCCAAGTACTTGGGCCGTCCTCCACTGCACTCCTGGGCCACAGCAGAGAGCTGGCCTGGAAGAGGAGCAACTGGGACAGAATCCGGCGCCCCAACCGGGACTAGAACCCGGTGTGCTGGCACTGCAGGCAGAGGATTAGCCTATTGAGCTGCGGCGCCGACCGCTATGTCATTTTTAATAGGTCAGGCTTTCTTCTAAAACTCTTCTGAAAATGACGTGTATTAGTACGGATTCTCAAGCAACAGAATCAATGAGATATATTTATATACATACAAAGAAATGTATTAAAAAGAATTGGCTCTCATGATTTTAAAAGGTAAGAAGTCTCTCAATCTGCCTTCTGCTAGCTCGATATACAGAAAAGCCAGTGGTGGTTTTAGCTGGTGTCATTTGACACAGAGCAGGAAGGCTGATGTTTTAGATTCCGGGTTGAGTTTGAAGGCCTCACAACCAGGAGCTCCGAGAGCAAGAGAAGACCGATGGCCCTGCTCATGCAGCCAGGCAGAGGGACAACTCAACTTTCCTGTGCCCTTGAGTTCTGTTCAGGCCCTCAACAGGTTGCATGATGTCCACTACATCACGGAGGGCCATCAGCTTAACTCAGGCCCCCAAGTCAAATGCTGACTTCTTCTGGAAACACCTTCATGAACACACCCAGAAATAGTGTAATCAGATATCACAATGCATCTTATGACTTGGTTAAGCTGAAATAAAATTAACTATCACACTATGGATCTTTTTCCCAAAAAAGTATACACACACAGCTAATTTTGAAGTAATTTTTAGAGGTCTTTATGAACCCCATGCAGTTCAGCCATAGACCCTTTTTCTAACCCACTAGTCCAGGGAGAGCTTCAAGGATTCCAGCACAAGACCCCATCCTGGGGGCCAGCGCTGTGCTGCAGTGGATTGAGTTGCTGCCTGCAGGCTTGCATCCTACATGGGTGCCGGTTCCAGTTCTAGATGCTCCACTTCTGATCCATCTCCCAGCTGATGCACCTGGGAAAGCAGCAGACGGTGGCTCAGTGCTTGGGCCCTGCCAGCCAGCTATGTGGAAGCCTGAGAGGAAGCACCCGGCTCCTGGCTTCCAGGACGTTGCCGCCATATGGGGAGTGAACCAGCTGATGGAAGATGTCTGTCTCTCCTTCTCTCTCTCTTTGTAACTGCCTTTCAAATAAATGAATAAATCTTTTTTAACAAAAGAACTTACTTCCTTTTATTTTTTGGTGCCTTAACAGAACAGACATTGCAGTTCTGAGAGTCCTCTGGCCCTTCCAACGTGTGTTATAAAATGGTTTCCATGTAGTAGTCTTCCTCAAATGAAGGAGGTGGTTGAGAGCTACACAACAAGCCCTGTGCCAAGTTAGGCCTCTTAAGCACTGATGACCCCTTCCCAATCAACCTTTTTATTTTTCCTCTCCCACATGTTTAACTAATATTTATATATTCCCCAAGATGTGCCAGGTACTGTGCTGGGTATTGAGATATCCTAAAACATTCACAAAAGACCTGGTCTCTACTTTCCAGTGGGGAAATGGGAGGGGAAGTAAATTAAATTATGTGATAAGATGCCATAATAAATATATTAAATGGTATGGGCATACAGAGGGCAACAGCATTATTTTAAAATGTTCAATTTGCTGAATTTTTAATAATAGATCAAATTCCAAGTTGATTGTGGGCAAATGGGAACTAAATTATTTTTCTGATGCAATACTATTTAAGTGATGTTTGTAGAATAGTTACTAAACTATAAAAATAAAATGAATGATTAAAAATACTAACCAGAGATAGCCTCTTCTTTGCCAAATACAATGTAACACATCCAGGGCAGTTAACAGTAAGCCAAGGAGTTCAAGTGCAGAGCACGCTGAAAAGGGAAGGAGACTTGGTTTCCCTCCATCTATCATCTGGAAAAGGCATTTTCCTGGAAAGATTTAGAGCACAACCTTCAACAGGGTTGTGGCAGTTCATATTTTACTCATGAAAACATGGAGAATGAATAAAACATAAAGAAAATTTGAATGGTAAGCTTGTCTTGAAGAAATTTTATTGGCAACAACACAAATCCCAGACCTCATCTTTCAAATGTCACTTCCTGAGTGAAGGCACGTGTGCATCCTGCAAAGATGGAACCACCTGCTCCCCTGGGGTTTATGAACCACCCTGTGCTTCCCCAAGGGTATCAGGCTTCTTCATTTGCCTTCATCACCCCCCACCCTCCCACCCTGCCCCCAAGAATGGGAGGCAGGTGGAGACCAGCCTCTCCTGTTGCAGACCCGAGGCAGGTCGTCTGCGTAAAGCTCTCATCGCCACCTGACTGCACTGGGACTAACAACTAGGAGGCCACTAACAAATCTGATAAAGGATGAGGTGTACTTGGCCACCAATTGCTCAGAACGTGGGGCACAGTGTGCCCTACCTTAATTCTATCTCAAGGACTTGGAGTGGTGTTAGATGGGCAGAAATTCAGGTAGCCCTCTGAGAGGTTAATTGCACACTACTTCTTAGTTTCTGCTAATTAGATGGAACTGCCAAGAAGAATTAGTGCCATTTGTAACTCATGGTGAGTGTCCTTTCTCATGACTCTATAAGAGCGGAAGCCAGGCGGGTGACGCAGGAGGAAGGCCTGGGTATCAGAAGACAACTTACAGAAGGAGTCTGCACCCAGGAGGCAGAGGGAGCACCCTTGGGCTCAGGGAGGCCCCCAGAGCTGGAACAGACTGAGGAAGGGCCCAGCCAGCGCTGCTGAGTAGCAGAGGGTGGGGTGCAGGAAGAAGAGTCTGGCGACGGCTAACAAAGTGGGTCCTGAGGCCGAGGAGGAGGCTCGGAGCGCACCATGGCAGGCAGTCCTACCTGCCCCAGCCTACATCACGTGCTGGAGCTCAGGGCAGGTGTCTAGACTTGGGGGGCGACAACTTCAGCCCGGGATCAAGTAACATGTGAGGCTGAAGAGCCCCTGGCGGGTGGGGGAAGAGGCAGACGGGGCTCTCAGATGGCAAGGTGGAGGCGGAGACCTCGCAGTCTGTGTCCCACATCATCCCAGCAACGGTGGGTACGTCGGTAATGGCGGTTAGACAGGGAAATGAAGCCTTAGGAAGGGTGTTTTGATCACGGGTCACCCAGCTGGTGGTGATTTGGGGGGGAACAAAGGCCAGCGTCAGAGAAGTGCGCACTCCAACTTTTCAGCCTAGAGCTGCTGTCTTGCTGCCTTCATCAAGGCGCAGGAACGCTGAGAGGTAGGAAGCGCCTAAGGCTCTGAGCGGGCGCCTGGAACTGGGGCGCTCTGGAAGCTTCCTGAGTAAAGGCCTGGTTCTGCCACCGCCCAATTTCTCTGCCCTCTGTGCCTCCACCAGGGGCCCCGAGTTCGCGCCCCAAGCCGGGCGCGGGACCATCAGAGTGGAATAGGACACTGGTCTCAGCCCCGTGGTGAGGTGTACGCACGAGGAAAGGTGACAGGATGGTGTGCTGGGCTCAGATTCACTGCTCAGCGGTCAAGGACTTCATTAATAAAAGCCCGCAGGGCAAGGCTGCCACTCTCCCCTGGGCTTTGGTCTCCTGGGCTGGGGATCCAGACCCACCCCTGCGTCCCCGGCGTGCGCTCCAGGGGGAACCTCACCAGGAAGGGAGCCACGGGCGAGGTCTAGAAAGCGGTAGCGAGCTCGGGCCTCCCCGACCCCTATCCTGGGGGACCTCCTGCTTGGCGCCGACCCAGGAGGGCTTGTGCCAGACGCCGGCCCGAGGGCCGAGTGCGCCGCGCCTCCAATCGGCACCTCCCACCGCCTCCTCGCCCCTCCTCTCTCCCAGCCGCGCGTCCTCGGCCGCAGGTTCAATCCCCGCGGGACCCTGCGCCCGGCGTCCAGGCCGCGCCCTCACAGCCGAGCCCCTGCCGCGGCACCTGCGCGCCCGCACCTCTCCGGGCGGTGGCGGCGGCTGGCTCACTGGGCATGCTCAGGAGCGAGGCGGCCGGGCGCCGCGGGAGCCGAGCGCATGCAGTCGCCGGGCCGGGCGCCGGCCGTCCAGGGGCGCGGAGCGCAGGCGGCCGCTCTCGCCGACGCCCTGGCCAGCCTAGGCAGGACGCGGGCCAGGATGGCCTCCCTCACTGCATACGGTAACGGCGGGGCCGTAGCGGGTTCTCTGGGCGCGGGGTCGGGTGGGGCGCCGGGAGCCGTCAGGGCACCCCGAGAAACTTGGGGGTTCGGCTCCGCGGGAGGATCTGGAAGGGACGTAGCTGGTCCCTGCTCGCGGCGCCTTTGGGACTTGGGGGACTCTGCTCCACAGAATAGGAGGCTCCCAGGAACCGAGGAGGGGGTGTTGGCAGGTATGGTCGGTGCAGTCCGGGCGTCTCAAATTTATGGAGGGTTTGGGAGCTTCAGGACAGATTCGGGTCGCTTCCGACCAGTTTAGGGGAAGGGATTATGGCGTTAAGTCGGTTATAGCGGTGCGAGGCTTAAAGTTGGGAGACGTGTATTCAGTCTGCGCCTTTCTTGTCCCTGACTGACCTTGGGCAAGTTATTTAAACTTTTCTGTTCCCGCATTTCTCCATCTGTAAGTGAGAGATGAGAACATCTCTCTGACAGATGCTGTGGAGTGAAAATAACATGCACCGAAATATGTTTTTAATGCAAAAAAAGTCAGCTTGGAAATAAAAGTTCCATGGAATAGAAGGGAACCCCCACCCCCATGTTTGGAATTAGGAATGTATAGTCTAGGGCAGTGCACAATTCTAAGGAAAACAAAACCGACGTGTAAAGGCTTGGGACTAAGCTGGAAATCCCAGCGACGCGTATCAACATTCCTGCTTGTGTGGAAAAAGCGATTCTCTGTGGTCCTTTATCAGAAATGCTGCCGTGACTGGGTTGTGGTTGTGGGAGGCACAAGCTCAGGTGGACCTCCCTCCCTTCCCTTTGCTAGCAGTCAGTTTCTGTGATAACAGCTGGGCTTGGCATTGTCATTGCGATGCTCACGGACTTCTCAGAGCCTGGGGTCCTTGGGAGAGAACTGACAGCTCTGTGGTCTGGAGGCTTTGTTCACCTGGCCAGGGATGTCCCCTGCTGATTTTTCCAAGGTTAAATGGTCTGGCCTCAATCTTCTGGATTTACAGTTTACAGTGAGCATTCGGGGGCTCTGATGGTTTACAGTAGATGCCTGGGACTCACTAAGAAATTGAGCAGACTACAAATTGCTTACTAGTGGTTCTCTCTTTCTCTCTGGCTCTCTCCTGTCTTTCCCTCAGCATTCTTGCTGGGCTGTGAGTTCCTTTTCATACTGATTTAACATTGAACATTGTTCTGTGTTTCCATCTAGCAGTAACTGAGTATTCTGATTGTGTTTTAGGTACATTGATTGGCAGTATACCCCTTTACCTGTCAGAGGGATCTAACTTGTGGTTATCTACGTCATTTTTTTTTTTTTTTTACTTGAGAGGGGAGGGGGAGAGGGAGGGAGATAGCTCTCATCTGCTAAATTGACCTGCAGTAGGCCTGGCAGAAACTTGGAGCGAGGAACTCAGTCCTGGTCTCCCACATGGGTGGCAGGAACCTAACCTCTGGAGCTGTTCCTGCCACCTCTCAGGGCTTGCAATAGCAGGACACTGGGATCAGGAACCCAGGCACTCTGATATGGGACACAGACATGGTAACTGCAAGGGTGAATGCCTGCTTGTCCCTCATTTATGTAAAAATCTGCCCTCCAGGTCCTTGTTAGTAATAGATTTATGTAATATTCAGTTCCATAAATTTCTAGAAGCTTTAAAACTTTACTGGGCACCCAGGTGGAGAAAGTGATGTCAGAGTAAGAAGTTTTTGAAGAAGTTTGGATCTTCTATCTGCTAGTTCATTATCCAAATGGGCCAGGTGAAAGCCAGGAGCCTGGAGCTCCATATAGGTCTCTCACATGGGTGCAGCAGGAGTCCATTTATTAAGCCATCTTCTGCTGCTTTCCCAGGCACATCAGCAGGGCACTGGATTGAAAGTGGAGTAGCCAGGACTTGAGCTAGCACTCATATGGTGTCGTGGGTGGTGGCTTCATCCCATGTTCCACAAAGCTGGCTCTCATCTTAGGTCTGTAGCTCTGTGGACCAAGAGATGACAAGAGAAGTTAGTCAGTCAGGGTTTCCGGATTAATGAATACAGGAAGGAAAACTGAATTTGAACACATTCAATATATTCCTCACCTACTGGATGCTGTTGACCATTGATGAGGGCTTGGCACAGTTCTGGAACTCTTTGCAAATCATCTCTCTGATAACTGCTTAAAGAAATGTCCCCTTGCACTTCTGAGTCTGGGTTTGGACGAATGATGGAGGACAATCTAAATTTCTTGCCTAGAATTCATAGGGTTCAGTTTATCTAATCATTTGATTGATATAATCAATGCTTTAGTCCTATCTTTAGCACAGGGGCTGCCAGGAGAATGAACAGTACACTGTAGACTGTGTTTTAGGTTTCTAGGGAGAGAAATTTGGACTATGTATGCATTTCATTTGCAGCAGCCTCCAGTAAACTTCATCAATTTTCCTTCCACTATGCATTTTTGATCCTATATTACAACTTTCTTTTTTTGTATCTTAGCATGAATTTTTACTTTTAAGCCACCATCTAGAGACATATTCCAGAAATGTGATATGAAAGCAGGGTAATAAATAATGACCTCTGGTAAATATATGTCCCATGAATGATGCAATTTTTAAAATTCTGGATTTTTAAAACCTCAACCCTTTTTCATCACTGGCATTTCTTTCCTTGTCTTGTGAATGGTTTGGATTCTTAGCAGCTTTTAGCTCATTATGTAACCATGTGCACGAGACTAAGGATGGGTGACAAGTCTCTTTCAGAGAGAAGTGACTGGGACTTAGTTTGTTCCTGGCTAGGCAAAGGGAGCCACAGGGGCCTTGTCCCTGCCTGAACCAGTAAGGGCTTTGTGGATGTAACTGCAGGCTTGGCGTTGAGCTGTCAGCTTTTGATAGGAGGTAGCTTAACAAGGGACCCAAAGAGCTGACAGAGCACAATGGTAGTTCTTCCAGATTAAGAAGTTCTCTCTGAGGACATGCTTGAGCAGAGACCTACGTGAAGGTAAAGAATGAATCCTTATCTGTACCAGAAGGAGGATTCCTGGTAGGGTAGAGAGTAAGTGCAAAGGACCTGCAGCAGGAGGGAGCTTGTCATGTTCAAGGCTATCTAGAAGGCAGTGTGGCTACAGCAGAGAAAGCAAGCAGAAGACAGGAGGAAAACGCAGGCAGAGCTGGCATTGTTGTAACTTCTCCCTCACTTCCCTGCTACCTCCTCAGTTGCTTTTTTGTGGACGATGGACTTCTGTCCGTGATGTTTGCCTGGGTTCTGTTGTTGACCTTGTACAATCTCACTCTAAACCATTTGGATGATGTTGATGAGAGAACCTCCCAAGTGCCAGACAGTTGCCAAGTCAGTCTCTTAGTAGGACCACACATTTTTGTGAGTTTAAAGTAGAAGTGTGGCATGTACTTGAATACAAAGAATAATAATGGTACTTCATATGGATTGGTTCAGTTAATCCTCACAACTTGTAAGACACTAGTCCAGTACTAACCCTAGGTTCATTTGAAGAAGTTGAGGCATAGTTAGATCGGTTAAGGGGCTTATTCAGTGTCACATAGTGAGGGAGGAGCCCAAATGCAGATGTCAGATTTGGCTCTAGAGCCTGTGGGTGGGGGGGGCAGTAAGGAAGGGGAAGAAAGATGAGCAGATGTGTGGTGGGTGTGTGGGTCAATCCAGACAGAAGGCTGGCTTGAGCCATGGTTGGAAGACAGTGGTTGACTGGAAGACCAGTGGTTCTGATTGGAAGTAGGTACAGCAGAGGGGTGTAGTGAGAGCTAAGCCTAACCACAGGATGTGGAAATCAAATGCAGGCAAAAAGCGATGAGAGCCTAGGATACAACCTGCCCTTCTGTGACTTCATCTATTCAGAAGACACTTGCATGGAAATCAAACTCAGAACTTCTTTCTTGCAGGTGCAATGCTTGTGTAGCCAGCTGTCTGCCAAACATCTGTACTAGAATGCCCTCTAGCCTCTCAAATCCAGTGTGTCCAAAACAACTTTCATCTTATTCTCTCGTACAAATTTCCTGTAGCATATCTCCAACTACTATAATCAAACTATGTGCCAGGCTCTAGCCTGGACCTGAGGTTGCCAGAGGAAATGAGATCTCAATATTACCATTGGAGGTAGCAGAGTTGGCTATGGGAGACAGATTCCTAAATGTAGAATGACAATGCAGTACTCTAGGACATGGATTGTGAGGGACAAAGGATAGATGAGGAGGAGAAAAATGGGAGAAGACTGGGAGGAGAGTATTCCTGGGAGTGATGACAGCAGGACCAAAGGTGAAGGGGGAGAGAGGCCAGCACTGTGGCACAGCGGGTTAAGCTGCCCCCTGCGATGCCTGCCTCCTAAATGAGCATGGATTCAAGTCCTGGCTCTCCACTTTCCATCCAGCTCTCTGCTAATGTACCGGGAGAGCAGTGGAAGATAGCCCAAAAACTTGGACCCCTGCCACTCTGGAGGAGTTCCTGGTTCAGTCCTGGCTATTGCAGCCATCTGAGGAGTGAACCAGCAAATGGAAGATGGATCTCTCTCTCTTCCCCTAACTGCCTTTGAATTAAATAAAGAAATCTTGGCCAATGCCATGGCTCAATAGGCTAATCCTCCACCTGCGGCAATGGCACACTGGGTTCTAGTCCCGGTCGGGGCACCGGATTCTGTTCCGGTTGCTCCTCTTCCAGGCCAGCCCTCTGCTGTGGCCCGGGAAGGCAGTGGAGGATGATCCAAGTGCTTGGGCCCTGCACCCACATGGGAGACCAGGAGAAGCACCTGGCTCCTGGCTTCAGATCAGCAAGGTGCGCCAGCCGCAGCGGCCATTGGGGGGTGAACCAAGGGACAAGGAAGACTTTTCTGTCTGTCTCTCACTGTCTACTCTGCCTGTCAAAAAAAAATCTTAAAAAAAGGGGGTGGTGATGAAAGGGAGAAATGTGAGTGTTAGAAGGCATCAGTGTAGGTGGAGGCCCATCCAAGGATTTAGGACATGGAGTGGCTGGAGAGGTTTGCTCTACCCATCACTCGGGCCACAATCCTGAGAGTCATCTGCAAGTTCCCCTTATTCTGGTACTAACAACTGAGTAAATCAACTCATTTCTTGTGCCTCCATTTTCTTATCTGTAAAATGGGGTCACCATGAGGTATAGATGCAACTGAAGTGTGAGTGGGACATAGCCAACATTCAGTTTATATTACGTATTACTGTTGACTGCCTCTTCCAGCCACAGTGCTCTCAATCTTTAAATCCTGTTGCTGCTTCCTTATCTTTCACCTCTGTCTTCTCTGTCTACCCCAGGCCTCATTATTGTTCACTCTTACTGCAGTAGCAGCCCCTTCAGCTGGTCCCTCTGCCTCTAGTCCTAGCCTCTTCTGGTCCTACTTCCAGAGCTGATCGTGGTTTTCTCCTGCTTGGAGCTCTTGGTTGCTTCCCTTCTGCCCATAAGTTGCAGCCTAACTCCCCACTCTTCTCTACTGCCATTGGCCATAACATCCTGCCCTTCGTGAAGGGGGATGAGGCTGGCAGATTGCGCCAGGCGTGATGTTTCCGTACCATGGCACGTGCTCTGGAATAGCCTCCCTCCTCTAGCAGGCATCCTCCCCTCTTGACTCCTTCCATCTGACTGGATGTGGCTCCAGGGGCCTCTCATGGGGGGATCCTGTCCCTAGCACCTTCTCTCTTATGGGTACTCGCCTCCATAGGTTGTAAAGTCATAGGGGACAGGGACTGTAGCTTTCATCTTTGCATTCCTGGTGCATAGTAGGCAATCAAGATGTGACTGTTGGAATGATTGAAAGACTGACTAGACTCGAGCAGGGGGCAGAACACATGAACACTTTTAAAATTCTGTTTTCCTATTGCAAATCATAAGCAAAGTAAATTTTACCCCTTAGAAAAGAACAGATAGCAAAAATGTCCATACCAGATGCATGCTGATGGCCTGAGAATTATGCTTTAGCTATGAAGTCTAGCCAAGGGGCTGTTGGACTTCTGTTCTTGATGTCTACTGCCTGACATGCTTCTGTTATACATCTAGACACTGATGGTCAGCATGGATTAGGATCCTTTTGATGAAGAAGCCCCAGCAAAGCATGAATGAATTACTCTCTGACCTTCAGCTCTTCAGACTGTAAAAGTTTTTCTGGGATAAAATTAAATTTAAATTTTATTAATCCTGCTATCAAACACTTTAATTCTTTCATTTTAAACCCATATTCTCTTTGATAGTGTCTTTGTTCACTCCAGGATGCTATATAACAAAATATAAGGGACTGTGAGGCCTAAACAAGTCAGTTGTTTCTCACAGCCCCAGAGGCTGAGAAGTTAAAGATCAAGGTGCAAGCAGATTTGGTGTCTGACTTGTCAGCCGCCTCTTGCAGTGTGCTCACAGAGAGTGAGATCTGTCTCCTGTTCTAACCCCATCACAAGCTGCCTGGCCTCAGAAACTGATCTAAACTTAATCACCCCCTAAATACCCCACCCTAAACTGATCACGTTGGGAGTTAGGGCTTCAGCATACAGATTTGGGATGGGCACACAAACATTAAGCTCAAAGCAAACAGTGATGTGGATTCTTCACTCAGAATGCAGTTCTAGACAAACAGTCCACAGCTCCCAAGAAGTTTCTAGAACAAACAATTCAGCATAGGTTTGGTGAATGTTTATTGTATGTCAGCACGTAGATTTTGGAAATGAAAATAAACTCTTTGGTTAATCAATCTTACATGTTAATAATAGCATGGTCTTTACCATCTGGAGAAAATGAGTAAAAGATGATTTTCAACTGAATGAAGTAGTGTAGGTAGGGAAGGAAGGCTTTTCCTCTAATTAGGGCTCATGAAAGGGCTTTTGTCATAGTGCCTGCTGCTCCAGGGGAATCAAAAGAAAGCTGAGATAATGAGTATTAGGCACAGTATTTAAAATGCAGGGATGGTGATTCAAATATTTGGAAGCTTTCTAGAGGCTTTGGCAAACATTTATTGTGCTTTCTATGCATCAGGCAGAGCGCTGTGGATGCAAAGCAAGTAAGGGACAGGCCTTGCCCTCTGCAGGGGTCTGGGTCTAACTCAGGTCTGGTAGAGGATGCTGCTGCCACTGGTTCTACTAAAACCAGCACCTGCCCTGCCTGTCTCCTAGAGCAGTGGCAAAGATCCTATTGAGAAGCAGGTGCGGAAACTATGAAAACCTGGAAAGCCCTATAGGACACAGCACTATGATGTGTTTCCTTAGCATCATAATAAAGAGCTCTGTTTTATAAGGAAAGTGCTGTTCATTGGAAACACACCTCCTAAACTTTGAATCCTCTGCACTTCAGAGAGACCTCAAGGCGCTAGTTTCTACCGGTGTCTGCAGTACTGGGGGGAGGGGGAGTGCACACTCAGTGGTTTTTTGAATGGATACCCTTCAGGTACAATGAAAAGAAGTCCAGGGAGGTTTAGTGAGGGAAGAAATGTTACTCAGCAAGGAGGAAAAGGTAGGTCTTGAGCATGAACTTTCCTGTAAACCTATAAAATACACAGGAAACATGGAATAAACCCACACTAGTATTTCAGAGGATCACACTCATGCGCACAAGTACACTTAGCACACAACTGTGCCACAATGTTTTTTCACTGATAGGTTTTCTAGAACCTTTTATAAATAACATACAATGGTTTAAAAAATTGGATGCAGTCATCAGTTATAGCTCACTGTATGCAGTGAGTGTATGTATATATATACATATATATTTTTATTTGACAAGTAGACAGTGAGAGACAGAGAAAGGTCTTCCTTCCATTGGTTCACCCTCCAAATGGCCACTATGGCCAGAGCTACACTGATCTGAAGCCAGGAGCCAGGTGCCTCTTCCTGGTCTCCCATGCGGGTGCAGGCACCCAAGTACTTGGGCCATCCTCCACTGTCTTCCTGAGCCACAACAGAGAGCTGGACTGGAAGAGGAGCAGCCAGGATTAGAACCGGCGCCCACATGGGATGCTGGTGCCGCAGGTATATTTTGCAAGTTGTAATTGTAGAGCACCACTGTAGGTAGTTTTTAATGGAATAGTATAGTGAATATTTTTGTGCAGCTCGTAGTTATGCTGTCCATCATGCATTTGGCAGGTCTTTTTTGTTTTTTAACTAAAATGGTGGGCCATAGCAGAGAGCAAGATTGGAAGTGGAACAGCAGGGACTTGAGCGGCACCTGTGTGGGACGCTGGTGCTGCAGGCCGGGGCTTTAACCTGCTGCGCCACAGCAGTGGCCCCTGGCAGATTCTTGAGTTTCATCTGTGTATCAACAAGCTTATAACATGTGTTTAAGGCTCAGTGAAAGCATTTTCTTTTTTATATTTGTCCTTACTTTCTCAAGAGTGAGATGTTTGCCCATTTGGGGAGTGAACTAGTGAATGGAAGATCTTTGGCTTTGTTGCTTTCTTTTCTCTCTGCCTTTCAAAGAAAACTTAAAAAAACAATAAGATGCTGCTCACTTACTGGGTTAGACTGATGTCAGGATATCTGAATGCCAGCTCTCCTACTTTCTAGCTGTGTGACTGAGAGCAGATGACTTAAAATTGCAGGTTAAGTAAAAACAAGACCCAACCATTCTTGTATTTTTGGCAGTCTGAACTGTCACTCCTCAGAATCCAGTTATGGACACCAATCTAACTTGCCCTTGACTTGGTGATATCAGAACTACTCAGCATTACCTGTTCTTATGCATTCTTGGGTCATTCTTTATGTCCTCTTACCTGGTCTATCTGGAGACTGACCCCTCCTTACCATAGTTAGGTGATCGTATGATGTGTTTTTGTGATGACTTTCACTGCATTGTGAACTTGGGATTTGAGCATTTTATTGCATATGTGTTAAACTGAAGTTGAAAAGTTATTTTTTTTAAGCTCTTTGTTGCTCAGGGCAGGTTTTTTGCAGAAACAGCTGTTTGAATCACAGATACCTGTCTTTTTTCCCTCACAGCCTCAGGCTATCCATACTCTAAGCAATGTACTTCCACTGGCTTCTCCCTTCTGACCACACCTTGGTTCTTTTAGTTCCTAGCACAAAGCAGATCACATAGCTCCTTGAAAAAGTCTTTGGTCGATTCCTAATCCCTTGTGAGTTGAGCTTTAGACTTCAGAGTTAGGCTGCTTAACAGTGCTTTTTCTTTTAATCAGACTGGGGATCACTTGGGTGATTATTAAAATAGAGATCTTGATTTGGTAGCCTGGCATTCTGCAATTCAAATGGATGTCCAGGAGGTGCAGGTATACTGTCTAGGGGTACTGTACCCTGAGTGGTGGGTACTGTCGAGGGGACTGTACCCTGAGTGGTGGGCATGTAGAGATTAGTAGTCAGTGCTTACACAGCAAATGTTACCCTGATTCATTCATGTGATTTGTTTTACAGGTGGTGTTGGTGGTGGCTAAAGGAACTAGACCTGGAGTTTTAGTCTTTTAATTTAGATTTTTTTGTGTGTGTTTTGCTTGTTACAAGTCTGCTATATATTTTATTTGGCCACTAGAGCAACTTTAAAAAAAAAGCAAATGAACTTTGTTTTACATTGATTTACAGACACACACACACACAGTGCCACTGATAATAATAGTTAACCCCTCTCTGTTCCCCAAAAAGGACTTCAACTGACTTCTGTCATCATAGAATAAGATCAGAAAACATGCCCTGTAATGATACCGATCTATTTTGTAATTGCCAAGATTTACCTTATGGCCTAATGTGTGGTCAAGTTTTGTAATCATTCAACAAGAACTTCAGGAGACTGTATTATCTAATTGTCAGACGTGGGATTCAGTATCTGTCCATTGAATGGAAGTAGTGCTGTTCAAATTGTCTCATGTTTCTACTAAGCTCTTCCTGTTCAACCTGTTATTAAGTATGCTAAAGTCTCCCCATCTGATGGTGAATTTGTCAGTTTCTCCCCATAGCATCATGTATTAACATGTTAATTTTAATTTTATATTATGTATTTTGAGATTATTTTGAGCATACAGAATTTTTAACGTTTTTCTAGAATAGTAAACCTTGAATGTTTCTGTTATTAACCTCTTTGTCCGTAATAATTCTTTTCACCTTAAAGTCTTTTTCAACTAAAAATAAGCTATCCTCATTTCCTCTTGGTTAGCACTTGCTTGCTGTATGATTTTCAACATTTTTGAGGGCTTCTGTTTTAGATATTCCTCTTACAAAGAACATTTAGTTTTTTAAAATAAATTCATCTCTTAAATAGCAAATTTAGATAATTCACATGTATTGTTAGAAATGCATTTGAGTTTATTTCTACAATTTTTGCATTTTGATTTTTTCCTATGCTTTTTTATTTACTTTTTTTTACCTATTTGCACTTTGTTAAACCCCTTCTACTTTCCTCTCCTCACTATCCCTTGGTACACAAAAATCTGGTTTAGAAATTTAGTATGTTTTTGAAATAATAGCCCTTGTGATTTTATATAAATCTTAAATTCTATACTTATTCACTATATTTTGTTTACCTAATTCCAAATTTAATATGCTAATCTCTCTTCCAAACAATAGTTTGAACACCTAGCTGCTGTTTTTTAGTTTAGTCCTTTTCTAAATCTCCAAAATTAATATTTTAATACTTTGTTTAGAGTTCCCTATGTTTACCAGAATTTCTCTTTGAATAGAAAGATATAGATATGGTACAGGTATGGTACTTTTTTTTTCCTTTTCCAGTTAGGATAAAATGTAAGATAGGTTGAGTGCTGTAATAGGCCTGATTTTCTTTCATTATAAGATCATAGTGTCTATTAGTATATCCAGGATAATTTGAAGTGAAAAATGTTCTAACTTCATCCACACTTTTTTGCTAAGTGGTTCCCTAAAGATAGAGTAGATCCTCTTACCTATAGAGCCTCAACGCTTAGCACATCAGATGAGTGAGTAGACACAGCACCAGATAACGGAGGCATCTACTGAATCCAACTTACGATAATTAATCTGTCCTCTTTCTGTCTTTTCCGGTGTTCTAAATTACTCTTCTGCTGTAGGACACACCTGAGCATTAATTCCAACTTTGTGACTTCCCATCAATGTGACTCTAGGCAAGTTCTTCAATTTTTTAAGCAGCTAATTCTTTATCTATATAGTATAATAGCACATCAACCTTAAGAGTTTTGAAGCTTAAATGAAATAATGGGTCTAAGTAAAATAATGACTTTTAGTGTAGGGCCTGACATGAGCGTGTGCTTGATAACTGCTCCAGATTCACAGGCATTTCTGCCTTGCAGATCTCCCTCTTTCTCTCTGTAAACCATTGGCTTTGTCCCTTGAAGAGCGTCTCACTTCCAGAATCTTTGAAGGACAGATAAGTAGTGAAGGGTTTGAAAAGAATTAGGAATGGGGCCAGCTTTGTGGTGTGGTGGGATGAGCTGCTGGCATCCATATGGGTGCCGGTTGGAATCCTGGCTGCTCCACTTCCAGTCTAACGTCCTACTAATATGCCAGGGAAAGCCCAGAGGATGGTTCAAGTGCCTGGGCCCCTGCCCCCGCATGGGAGACCTGGGGAAAGCTTCTGACTTCCGCTTGGCACAGCCCTGACTGTTGCTGCCATTTCTGGAGTGAACCAGTGGATAGAAGACCTCTCTCATTCTGTCTCTCCCTCTCTCTGTAACTCTTTGAAATAAATAAAACCTTTAATAAGAATAAAGACTTGGGAATGACATTTTTAGCGTAGTTTGACATACCTAAGTCTGGATTTTGTTGATTCAGTAGATTCTGCAAAGATACTGAAGTGTTTGCTAACTGTGCATTTTGTGTAGCTGAATTATTTCTATTAATCATACCTCATACTTTCCCCTAAAAAAAGAAAAAAAAAAGTGAGGTAAGCATTATTATCACCATTTTCAAGTAGAGAGACCATTACTAAAGGAAGTTAAATGGCTTGGTCAAGTTCAAAGAGCTTTTATGCAGCCAAGCTGGGCTTGAAACCCATGTCTCTCTAAGTACAGCAACTTCTTTGAAGGAAAAGTAGTCATTTTTTCTTTAATTTCATTCCTGTTTTCTTTGAATCAATGAACATTTATTGAGCCTTCCCATATTCCAGGCATAGCACTTAGCTCAAAAAGTGACAAATCACGTAATGTGTCTGTCCTTGACAAACCTATGGTTAGGAGATGTGTAAACCAGTGCAATCCAGCACACCCAGTGGTGGGGTTGGAGGGGCTGCTGGCTGTTCAGGAAGTACTCTAGAGGTTGGATGGTGTGGAGATGTTTTTCAGAGGAGGAATTGGATATCTGCACTTGCTAGAGTGATTTTTCTTACATTTAAAAATGTCTAAAAATATTTCTTTGTATTTAGCTCCCTATTTATGAACCTGTTTGTGGCCTCATGTAGCCTCTGCGGGCCTCCATCTTCCTGCTCACTGCTTGTTTTGTCAATTGCTTTCTAGTTGCTTTCAAACAGAGGGCACATGGGGATCACCCTCTGCAAAGAATTCCCATCTTCTGGCTTCTCTTTCCAGTTCCCTAAGAACTGGACACCTGCAAACCCATCTTCTCTACTAGCCCATATTATGCTCTCGTTAAATTGTACTCAGTGTTTCTAGATACCCTTTCTCTTTGGATGCATTTTTATTTAGGAAGCTTTTATTTAGTAAATATAAACTTCATAGGTGTAGCTCTTGGAATATTAGCTGTTCTTGCCCCATACCCACCCTTCCACCCCACTCCCGTCCTACCTCCTACTCCCTCTCCCATCCCATTCTTCATTAAGATTCATTTTTAATTATCTTTATACACAGAAGACCAATTCTATACTAAGTAAAGGTTTCAACAGTTTGCACCCACAGAGAGACACTAAGTATAAAGTATTGTTTGAAGACAAGTTATACTGTTAATTCTCATAGGACAACTCATTCAGGATAGAGGTTCTACATGGGAAGCAATTGCACAGTGACTCCTATTGTTGATTTAACAATTAAACTATTACTAGGTCAGTGGTCACCCAAGGCTCTTGTCATGAGCTGCCAAGGCTAAGCCTTTTGAGTCCACAAACTCTGTCAGTATTTAGACAAGGCCGTAATCAAAGTGGAAGTTCTCTCCTCCCTTCTGAGGAAGGTACCTTCTTTGATGTCTCATTTTTCCACTGGGATCTCACTCAGATCTTTCATGTAGTTTTTTTTTTTTTTTTTTTTTTTTTTTTTTTTTTTTGCCACAGTGCTTTGGCTTTCCATGCCTGAAATGCTCTCATGGGCTTTTTAGCTAGATCTGAATGCCTTAAGGGCTAATTCCGAGGCCAGTGTGCTGTTCAGGGCATTTGTCATTCTGTGAGTCTGCTGTGTGGCCTGCTTCCGATGTTGGATCATTCTCTCCTTTTTAATTCTATTGTTAGCAGACACTTGGTCTCCCCAATGTTGTCTTAATGTTACATAATGTTGAATTATTTCCTTTAGGTTGATTTAGCAACCATTATTTCAATGACTTTTCTAACCTGTAGTATTTTATGTCAGGTAATTTGTATTTAGTTTGATATTTTAAAATCATTTATGCCC
Organism: Oryctolagus cuniculus; assembly: GCF_051225735.1. NCBI lineage: Eukaryota > Metazoa > Chordata > Mammalia > Lagomorpha > Leporidae > Oryctolagus > Oryctolagus cuniculus. Next base: position 103,656,786 of record NC_142877.1, read on the forward strand.
TTCTATATTGTTTTAATTTTAGAGCCTTTTCAGATGCACTGCAGAGTTGAGAAGGTATAGGGAGTTCCCATCTACTACCTGCCCCCAGACAGGCGTAGCCTCCTCCATTATCAGTATCCCCTCCGGAGTGCTACCTTTGCAGCAAGTGATAAATCTACGCTTGCGCAGCACAGTCACCACAGTACCACAGGTAACCTTAAGGCTCACTCTGTGGACTGGGAAAAGGTGTGATAACATATATCCATCATTATAGTTCATCCAGAGTAGTTTTCACCGCCCTAAAAATCCTCTGCTCCCCCATAGAGTCATCTCTCCTCTACATCAACCCTTGATCACCAGTGATTTTTTTTTCTATCTCCATGGTTTTGCCTTTTCCAGAATGTAATATAGTTGGAATCATAGTATGCAGATTTTTCAGACTGACTTCTTTCACTTTAGTAATGTGCATTTAAGGTTGCCCATGTCTTTTTGTGACTCGATAGCTTATTTGTTTTTAGTGTTGAATTATATTCTCTTGTATGGATTTACCACAATTTCTCTGAAGTATATCTTGATTGCTTCCAAGTTTTGTAAGTTATGAATAAAGCTGCTATAAGCATCCATGTGTAGACCTTTGTGTGGACATAGATTTTCAACTCGTTTGGGTAAACACCAGGGAGCATGTTTTGCTGGGTCATGGTAGTAGAGTATTTGGTTTGTAGCTGCCCGACTGCCTTCCGCAGTGGCATACCATTTTGTATTCCCACTAGCAATGGATGAGGGTTCCTGTTGCTCCACATACTTGCCAGTATTCAACGTTGTTGCTGTTCCCAGTTTAGGCCATCCTAATAGGTTTGTAAGTAGTGTCACATTTGTGTTTTACTTTATTTTTTTTCAGTGATTTATTTCATTTATTTGAAAGTTACAGAGAGGTAGAGACAGAGGTCTTCCATCTGTTGGTTCACTTCCCAGATGGCCGCAATGGCCGGAGCTGCGCTGATCCAAAGCCAGGAACCAGGAGCTTCTTCTGGGTCTCCTATGTGGGTGCAGGGGCCCAAGCACTTGGGCCATCTTCTACTGCTTTCCCAGGCCATAGCAGAGAGCTGGATCAGAGGAGGAGCAGCCGGGACTAGAACCGGCACCCATGTGGGATGCCGGCACTTCAGGCCAGGGCTTTCACCACACTGAGCCACAGTGCCAGCCCCAATATTTGTATTTTAATTTATATTTTCACGGTGATAAATGGTGTGGGACACTTTTTTTTAAATTATTTATATGGAAGTCAGATTTAGAGGAGGAGAGAGAGGTCTTCCATCTGCTGGTTCACTCCCAAATGACTGCAACAGCCAGAACTGAGCCATGCTGAAACCAGGCACCTGGGGCTTCATCTGGGTCTCTCACTTGAGTAGCAGGGGCCCAACTACTAGGGTCATCTTCCACTGCTTTTCCAGGACATTTGCAGACAGCTGGACTAGCAGTGGAGCAATAGGGACTTGAACTGGCTCCCATACAGGATGCCAGCATTGCAGGTGGTGGTTTTACCCACTATGTCCCAGTGCTGACTCCATGGAGCATCTTTTCAAATGCTTATTTTCCATCTATATATTCTTTGGTGAGGTGTTGAGCTCTTTGGCTCTTTTAAATTAATTAATCAATAGTTAACTAATTAACTTATTGGATAGAGATCCTATCTGCTATTTTCTAATGCAGAGTCCCACAACAGAGCTGGGAACAAAGTCCAGGTCTCCCTTGTGGGTGGCAAGAACCCAATTATTTGAGCCATTACTCTTTCCTTCTACCACCTGTGTTAGCAGGAAGCTGGAGTCAGGAGCTAGAGCTGGGGATGAAATCTAGGCACCCCAGTGTGGGAAATGGTTGTCTTAACTCCTAGTCTAAACACCAGCTCCTGGCTTTTTTAATGGATTGTTTTCTTGTTGAGTGCTAAGACATCTTTGTGTGTTTGAGTAACAGTCCTTTATCAGATGTATCTCTTACAAATACGTTTTTCAGTCTGTGCCTTCTCATTCTCTTCATACTGTCTGTCCTGAAACAGATGTATTAAATTTTAGATTCCAGCCTGTCACTTATTCTTTCATGGATTTGCTTTTGGTGTTGTATCTAAAAAGCTTTGCTATACATCTTCAATGTCGTCTTGGTCTTCTCCTGTGTTATCTTCTAGGAGAGGTATAGTTGTGCATCCTTGCCATTTTTCAGAGGCGATTTGAAGTGGTTCTGACCTGGACTTGAGCCCGCTTCTGCCACGTGCTGTCAAGTTGACCTTGGGAAGGGCAGTCAGGCCCCTGAAGTCTCAGCCTTCCCACCAGAGACATGAGGGTGGCACTTGCCCCGTTTTGCTTCACTGGGACAGGATGTGGGTGAAAATGCTAAAATGTGAGGTTTTGATTTCTTTGTCCCCCTCTGGCTAGAACATGTCCTGAGGACTGTGCTGAGAGATTTGATGTACTGTGCTTTGCTTTCAGCCTGGAAGGGAATTGTCTCCACCCTTGTTTCCTCCAGCTGTTGTCCCGTGGCTTGGCCACTGTTACCTCTCAGAGTAAGGTGAACGCTGCACAGGTGTCTTTCTGCTCTCCTGTTGCCTCCTCCAGTCCGTCCTCCACACTGCCACAAAGTGATCTTTCTGGAATGAAAACAGGGTTCTGCTTTCTATACAAAACCCACACTTGTTACAGTGTTTTACAAGACCCTGAATCGTCCAGCTGCTGCTCACCTCTGCTTCTCTTACTGCATTTGGCTGTTCACTCTCTGAGCCTCCAGACCTGATGATAGCACCCGCCCAACCTCTTTTTCCTCAACTCATCCCTGCTTCTACCTAGGTGGATAGTAGTCACCTTTTACTTCTGGTTTGCAGGTCTCTTCCTCCGGGAAGCCTTAGGATATATACTTCCTTGTCTAATTTAGAAGTCGTCTCACCTCCCTTCTCCTCTTGTCTTGACTCCCCCCCTGCTCATTACATAATAGTGGCATAAAATTGAAATCACCTGTGTAGGGCTGTCTGGGTTGTTCACTGAAGTGTCCCAAGTGCCCATCCCAGTGCCTGGCACCTGTTACTCCCTCAGCTCCCTAAGTCGGTGGATGGACCAGTGAATGGTTATGGGACTGCTCTGTCACAGACACAGGGAGTTGATTTATTTCCCCTCAGTCATATATTCATGTTGTGCTCATGGTGTCTGCCGGGCTATCATTAACCTTGTCTTTTATTTCCTTAACAGACAAAGACGTGAGCAGTGGGAGCTATAACCTTTCCTCTGCAACAACAGGCAGCTACTACAGCTGTGTCAGCCAGATCACCATAGGTGAGTACCTGTGTCGTTTTGTTCTATACAAATCATTGCTTGGGAAGGGGAGGAAGGCTAAGGCAGGAGCAAGAATGAAATGTAAGTGTGTGCCCATTTGGTGAAGAATCAGAGACGTTGCTTGCGGAATGACCTCTCAGAGGCGCCCTCTTGTGGCCTCACTGCTTTTGCTAGAACAAGATCCTGCAACTGTGGCATACAGTTGCCCCTCCTCTGTAGATGCCTTTCATCATCTGCTCCAGTCCTTTCCTTCGTGTATCGCCTGTGCTATTTTGCACTCAAAATTACAAGTGAGTTCCTTTTTAATATATAGTCATCTATTTTAAAAGAAATTTTCTAGTACAACTGCAAATAGAAAATTTGTAATCAATGTCTGCTCTTGTTTGAAGAGCATGCTAGGCAACTAAAATTGGATGGAGAGGTGTTCAAAACCAAAGTGAGATCTGTCCTTGTCATGATCAGAATGAGTAACAGAATTAGGAGCGACTTTCTCGTTAGGTCACTTTCCACCTCATTGAATGCCCTCTTGTGTTTCCTGTACCTGACCCCTGTACCAGTGTTACAAGGCGTTCCATGAGTTGAGGGTCCTGTCCATGCTGTCCCCTGACTTCTCAGAAATAAAATCCCCATGTCCTAGCAGGTGTCTGCCCTAGAACTTTGAAGTTTGCAGTTTGAGGCCTGTTTTCTCTCCATCCAGAGGCTGCAGGTAGAGTGTGGATTTCACATGCCCGTCTGATCCTCTCTCCCAGGTCTCTTACTACTCAACCCTAGATGTGTTTTGGTTAGAAGGGGAAGCTTGACCCTCATTTTTCTATTTGGTGAATCCTTTTCTGCTTTCTACTTCTCCCTGAAATTTTCTTCGGTGTAGAATCTTGGGCACTGACTTGGAGAGATGGAAGTAGAAAACTAAAGCTGATTACAGCTAGCATTTGTCTTGTACTTGGTCTCTGCCAGCTGCTCTTGGTTCCTTGTATACCTTATTTTATCTTTTTGGGAAGGCACTGTTGTTCTTTCATTTTATGGATGACTTGGTTTGTGTCACCTGGTTAATGTGCTCAGGATTTCAATCCAGGTCTCTCTGACAGTAAAGCCTACGCTTTTTAACATTATGCCATGGTTTCACAAGCGCTAGCAATGTGGATCCCTGTAAGAAGAAATAATGAGTATTTAAAGTTGATTTAAATTATTTTTACTATAAGGTTATCTAAGTCTGGTCAAATATAAAACTAAATATAGACAGCTTATATTCCAGATAGCCATAAAAATCAAATTAAACATAAAACAAATTCCCTACACTAACATGATGTATGTTATTTTGTTGAAATGCATTCGCTGTGACAGTGTGGTACTGTTGAAGAGGTATAGTTTCTGAGTTAAGCACAACCTCACTGCTAGATATCTTAAGATAACCACCTTTCCTTTGTCCCGCTCACTGTGTGATCTGTTAATGCTTGCTGATGTGAGACTATTGGATCTTTGTTTTGTGTGAATGTACCTTGACACATTCATTTTTCTCCTATTCTCGTTTCGCAGAGCAGTTGGTGCCAACAAAAACACAAACAAAACTAGGCACAAAAATTAAGTGATTAAAATATGCAGATTCTAGAGAAAGTTAATGTTCAAAAAAGTAGCTTTTAAATGGAATATAAAGATAATTTAGAAATTTTTGTGGAGCTCCTTGTTGGAAAATGCTGAATAACCTAAAATCTTTTTTTTTTTTTTTTGCAGGGGAAAGCAACATAGCAAGGTTTATTAGGGTAGGACATCCGTAAGAACAGATGGGCAACCTCTCCAGACAGGACCTGAGAGAGAGTGCCCAGTCACTCAGACTGGGGGAGAGTGAGGTTACATGGTTTAGTGGAGAGAATACACCTGGGCAGGCCAGGCGGGTGGCTCAGCAGAGAGGTAAAGGGCTGAGCGTGCAGTCCAGTTGAGGCCGGGGGTTTTTTAAGGGGATGGGTCTTGCTTTCCCTTCCCCCCTCTTCTCCTCCTCCTCCTGGAACAAAGGACTTTTTGGATGTAAATACGAAAAATTCCATTCTGAGTTTTCCCCCTGAAGTTATCAGACAGGGGGAAGCCTGGCTGGCATCGCCCCACCTTAGAGGAAGGATGGTTATGATGTAGAAGGGGCAGGGTGTTTGGAGTACAGATACTGGGCTGCACCTGGAAGGTTATTGGGATGACTTTGAGATGGGGATGCTGGACCTGGATGTCAACTCCTTAGGCCTTTGTCACACACACATAAGCTCATTATGACTTCTACCTAGCATTCCCCCCTCAAGAGGACTACCCATAATTCTTTTTGGGATAATGGATGGAGTTGAGTCTTCTGTAGCTTCTTCAAAGCTGACATATGGGCATCGAGAAGGAAATGGGCATTTTCTCTTGCTATCTGTCCTACGGTGTGTGACAGTGGCCTTGGAAAGACTGTCCTGCTTGGTCCAGAGGGCTGCTCAGGTCATCCAATGGAATTAACTGGAAGGCTTGTCTGATGACCATTTGGAGTTCGACAGCTTTTATTCTGTTAGAGACAAAACGAACAAGAGCATTAAAAACAGTCCAAAGAGAAGCAGCAAGATTACAGAAGTTATAAGGCCAAGGAGAGGAAATGGCCAGGATTTCCATGACCAGATGTCAGGCCAGAAATCCCAGCCCTGGTTGGCCTGGTCCTGGAGCTGTTTGGCTTTGTCCAGGAAAATATAAATTTGGGTTTGTACCTGTTCAGTCTGATTGACCCAGAAACAACATTCTTCCTGGAACATGGCACACTAAAATCTCATTCTTAGAGATATTTGTCAAGTAGTATAAGGCCATTAAGGGTTTGGAGTAAGTGGTGACAAGATGAATCCTTGAATGAAAGATGATTCTCATTGTGAACAGGATGCGTTTCATGTAGGAGAGCCCAGTATCATAATAGTTAGGGGCCATGATTGTGGTCTTTACATGAGGCAGTAATAAACCAGGGATGTGGGGGATTTGGCCAATCTGGAGGGAGGCCGGTGGAAGAACTGGTAGGACTGTTTGTTGGTGAATATGGGACAGGCAAGTATATCCTGATATTGGGTCAGAGTGAGACATTTCCAGAAATGCCCAAGTCAAGAAGAGGACATTCTGTTTGTAGGTTAGATGTGTTTGGTTTGAGGTGCCCATAAAACTCCTTACCTTTGAATGCCTTGAGGGAATTTAGAAATGTAAGGGAAATGGCCAGGAGAAGAATATGCAGGCATCCCTGTATGTATACAAAGTTCACATCTGTGGATTCAGCCAACCACAGATCAAAACAGTTAGCAAAGATGCTTATCTCTACTGAACGTACAGGCTTTTTCCCTTGCCATTACTCCCTAAGCAATACAGTATGACAACTGTTTAGATTTACATTGAATTAGGTATTAAAACAGTTGACTTAAAGTATAATGGGAGGATTGTGAGGGTCCTATGCAAATATTACACCATTCTGTATAAGAGCTCAAGTGTCTGCAGATTTCCATATCCACGAGGAGAACCAGAACCATCCCTCATGAACTCCTAGTGACAGTTCTGTTGGTGTTGTCTGCAGAGAGGTCGGTGGAGTCTCTGGAAGAGGATGAGATGACAGAGTGAGAGCCAACACAGAGTGTGCAGAGGGCCCAGGACCAGTCTTTGGGGGAAGCATAATTCAGGCAGAGATAATGGCAGAAGGAAGGAACCGAGCCAAGAAGGCAAGTTTCTTTGCAAGCCCAGGGAATTCCTGGAAGGGGAGATGAGAAGGCCTGGGGGGATGAGAGCCAGGTTGTAAAGTTCTGAATAAGGCGTGAAGGGCTGTGCGTCAAGATTTCCCTTCTCAGACACTTTTCAGGGAGAGTAGATGGGCGGCAGTGAGGAGCATACAGGAGCACACACTTTTTGTTTTTTTGTTTGTTTGTTTGTTTGTTTTGACGGGCAGAGTGGACAGTGAGAGAGAGAGAAAGTTCTTCCTTTTTGCCATTGGTTCACCCTCCCAATGGCCGCCACGGCCGGCGCACTACAGCCAGCGCATCGCGCTGATCTGAAGCCAGGAGCCAGGTGCTTCTCCTGGTCTCCCATGTGGGTGCAGGGCCCAAGGACTTGGGCCATCCTCCACTGCACTCCCGGGCCACAGCAGAGAGCTGGCCTGGAAGAGGAGCAACCGGGACAGAATCCGGCACCCTGACCGGGACTAGAACCCAGTGTGCCGGCACCACGAGGTGGAGGATTAGCTTAGTGAGCTGCGGTGCCGGCCACACACACTTTCTGGGGGCTTTTTTTTTTTTCTTTGCCAAGTGTTCTACTTTTTCTGTTTGTGTATTTAATCCCCACCAAAAAATCCTATGGTGTTATTTCCCCCATTTTACAGATTAGAAAACTGAGTTCCTGAGAGGTTAAGGAGTTGTCTTTGGTTACATGCATAGTAAAGCTGGGATTTGAACCTGGGGAACTTGGCTCCTATTGGATGACATTCTTGCTACTTGCCATCTTGCAGACATGGAGCCAGGAAAGGACGTTTGGGCTCTCAGCTGTAGCCACCATGTCAGGGTGATGTAAGGTTGAATTGTGTCCCAAAAGCTATCTTGACATCCTAACCCCCAGTACCTTTGAATGTGAACTTCCTTGGATATGGAGTCTTTGCAGATGTGATCAAGTTAAGATGGATCATACGGAACTAGGGTAGGGCTTAATGCAATATGGCCGGTGTCCTATTTTTTTGTTGTTGTTGTTGTTAATATTTCTTTGAAAGGCAGAATTAGAGGGAGAGATCTTCTATCCACTGGCTTACTTCCCAAATGGCTACATTAGGCTGGGTTGGGCCAGGCTGAAGCCAAGATCCTGGAACTTCATCCAGGTCTCCTGTGTGGGTGGCAGGGGACAAAGGACTCGGGCCATCTTCATTTGCTTTCCTAGGTGCATTAGTAGGGATCTGGATTTGAAGTGGAGCAGCTGGGACTCAAACTGGTGCCCTTATGGGAGGCTGGCATCGCAGGTGGTGGCTTGAGCCATTGTATCATGGTGCCAGTCCTAGATGGCATCCTTCTGAGAAGAGACACACATACAAGAAGAAATCCATATGATGATGGCAGTAGATGTTAGAGTGATGGGTCCACAAGACAGCAACACCTAAGGCAAAGGCATGGAACAGGTTCTCTTTGAGAGCCTTTAGAGAGCGCGCACCTGCCAACACCCTGATTTGACTCTGACTTCCAGAACTAAGAATAAACTTCTGTTGTGGGAAGCCACCCAGTTTGTGGTACTTCCTTACAGCAGCCCTAGGAAATTAACCTCGGAAGGGAGGTAGGTGTGACAGGTGCTTCATCCTCTGAGAAGGGGGTAGGGTGCCCAAGGTCCTTGAATACTGCTTCAGTTCCCTGACTCAGATTGGTTGCAACCCATAGGGAGATTTATTGCACATAACAGAAGACCAGAGGCAGGCCTGTCCTTTGGATGGGTTGATTAAGCTGCTCAATGATGTTGTGAAAGACCTTCTCCCCTCTGCCTTCCTCTGCCAATTTATCTTCATGGTGGCAGCCAGATGGCTGCTGTGGTTCCGGAAACAAAGTTCAGACACGATGATGTGCTTTGGTGCCTTCCCCAGGCCTTCACTTGAGGGGCTGAAAAGCTTGCCTCTGCATCTCCTCAAGAGACTTCTGTGTCATGGGTAGGACTGGTTCCCACGACCATTCTTGAACCAATCCCTGGCAAGGAAGATGGCAGCATCATTAGCCCCGTCAGGCCCACTCGAGGCTTTCGAAGGAGAGGGATGAGAATGAGGTCCCCCTCTTGGAGTCACAGGCTGCATGGGGGTGGAATGGATTCACAAACGGAACGGTGACTGTTGGGGGGAAGGAGGGGGTGGATTCTGCTAGGCAGCGGCAGTGTCTCTGCAGTGTTGATGGTAAAGCAGACGATTACTCGGAGTACTAGAGGGAGGACAGATCTCTCTGGGTCACCAAAGGAGTTCTTTCATAAAACTTCTGTTTTTCATCTCCTGTACCTCACTGCTTCCCTTGCAGACCAATCCTCTCACAGAAGTAGTGCATTTATGAGGGCATTCCATTAAGAAAACAGTACAGATGGGGATTCTCTAATGAAGTTTCTTTAGGAACCTATGCCCTGCAAAAATCAGAGGTGCCAAAAAGTATCCAAGAAACAAAAAAATGAGGCCTGCTGGAATCATACTGTTTATCCATGAGACCTTTGGGTGACCTCTGTCTTCTGGTAGGAAACTCCCTTTTTACCTGTGTTTGAGAGATTTAAGAGTCCTATGGGTCATTAGTTTTTCTCCAGCAAAGTCTAGAATTCCTGGTGTTATTTCCATCTCTCTCTTGATTTTGGGTTCTGTTGTTAAAGATGTTGACTTAGAACTAAGATCCCTGTTTCCATTCCCTCTCCCCAAGGGACAAGATGGTAGGTGAGGAAGATCTGAAGGCTACCAGTGTGACATTCCTGTTGCTTGCCTCTTGGATGCCAGATGTTCCTCTGCATGTTTGTTCCTTCAAAATATTTTGACCTCATTGTTACTTTTAGAATGCTTCATTTATATTCTATCATAATTATACAGGTCTTATCATAGCTCATTTGTATCAACATGGATTAAAATACTCGCTGATGAACTCAATTTCTAGAGTAAATGATGTGGTAATTTCCTAAACTAATAGAAAGGCTTGCTAGTTATGGGACTGATATTTTTTCAAGAATATGTATATGCTATAAATTCACTATGGTTTTATAAGATAAATGGTAAAACTTGAAGTCATGAAGAGTCCAGAGTTTCCAGAGGCTATTTTAAAATTTTTATTTTCAGGGGGAAAACAATATATACTTACTAAGTGCTTAGGATGAGTTAAATGCTTTAAATTTTATTTATGTATTTAATTGCATATATTTAAGGCATACAACATTTTCTTACATTTATTAATATGAAAGGCAGGATTATGGAGAGGCAGAGTCAGAAGCAGAGAGACAGGCCTTCCATCTGCTGGTTCACTCCCAACATGGCCACAATGGCTGGAGCCATGCTGATCTGGAGCCAGGCACTTCTTCCGGGTCTCCCACGTGGGGACAGGGGCCCAAGCACTCGGGCCATCTTCTGCTTTCCCAGACACGTTAGCAGGGAGCTGGATTGGAAGTGGAGCAGCTGGGACTCAAGCTGGTGCCCATATGGGATGCTGGCACTGCAGGTGGTGGCTTTACCTGCTATGCCACAGTGCTGGCCCCAACATCTTTTGATAGACATAGTGAAATGATTACTACAGTGCAGGAGTGGGGCATATCCGTCATCTGAGTTGCTGTATGTGTGTGCTTTTGTATGTGTGTGGTGAAAACACATACAATCTGTTCTCTCTGCAAATGTCTGATATGGAACACAATGCTACTAACTGTAGTCCTCATGCTGTACTAGATCTCTAGATTTATTCCTCTCACATTACCGAAACTTAGTACCCTTTGACCAACATCTCCCCATCCTTCTCTTCTGCCCCATCCCTACTTCCCAACCCTGTTAACTGCCATTCTGCTTCTGTATCTCTGATTGAAAAGATTTATTTATTTGAAAGGCAGAGTTAGAGAGAGGGACAGATGAGGAGGGAGAGAGACAGATCTTTGATCCTTTGGTTCGCTCCCCAAAAGGCTGCAATGGCCAGGGCTGGGCCAGGCCAAAGCCAGGAGCCTGGAACTCTATCCAAGTCTCCCACATGGGTACAGGGGCCAAAAGATTTGGGCCATCTTCTACTTTCCTGGGTGCATTAGCAGGGAACTGGATTGGAAGTGGAGCAGCTGGGATCCCTATTGGTATCCGTATGGGATGTTGGCATCACAGGTGGAGGCTTAACCTGGTGCACCACAATGCCAACCCCTGTATTTGACTTTTTAAAAAGATTGTGTGTGTGTGTGTGTGTGTGTATAGAGATAATGTATTTTTCTAACTGTGTCTGGCTTATTTAACTTGGTGCATTCTAGGTTTAGCCATGTTAATACAAATGTCAGGATCTCCTTTTCTAAGGCTGAGTAATACTTCACTGTGTGTATATCACAATTCATTCATTTGTCCATCGATGGACACTTAATCCTTAGAGGTATTTAAACATAGTTCTTTCACAATGCTCTCTATTCTGTGTAATGTTTCCAGAGGAGCTTGGAAATATGAAAAAAGGATTTGAGTGAGTTTCTAAATGAAGCAACAAATAGATGGGGAGACATACTCCTGGTGTTATCCTTCTTGTAGAAGGATCTCTGGTGTAATAGAAAGCAGTTCTCACATTCTTAGTAAGAACATGATGGAATTTCATTTCTATGGCTCGATACTATCTTGCGAGCTATGGGAGACTCGAGAGTGCTGATTACAAATTTTCATCAGTGCTTTAGTTCAAGAAACAGTCAAGTTCAGTCCTGGCGCCAGTGTCACTCAGTTTGGTCTTCTGCAGTGTTCCTGGCTCCATCACAGTTCTGAACTTTGGGAGTTTATGTTCTCATTGATTGTTTACAGAAGTTTTGTATCCCTCACTCAGGAAAGATCCACTCACACTCCCTGCATTCCACGGCGTTACTTGTTAGGAAGGTAACCAACCAAAAGAGTTGAAGTGATCCTATTGCTTGTTCTCAGAATTTTCTGTCTTCAGGGATTGTGGTAGACCAAAATTCCTCCATGGAAAAAAAATGGTTCAGTAGTAAATAATATAAAAGTGGTTTTTCAGGGAACAGGCCCCATTTTTTCCAGCTCCCAGAGTCCCTTTTGCTGTGCATTTTCTTAGGGAGAATTACGGCTCGGTGGCCCAGAGCACCTGTGTGGTCTTCAGGGAGCCTGGGCTCGAGTCTTGACTGTTATTTCTGGGCAGCTATCAAACCGTGGGGAAGTTCTGATGTCCTCAAGCCTCAGTTTGCTCATCCATCAGTGAGAATCCTAGTACCTGCCTGTCAGTTAAAGTGAGGTTTAGATCCCTTATAGCGCCATTAAGTAGTAGGTGGAATTTCTGGTGAATTTATTCTGTGATAGGGAAGTCGATTTTTTGTTTCTAGGCTTCAGCCGTGACTTCCGGTGGGTGACTTCTGGATTTATGACCCTGGTCATTTCTCCAAACCCTCATTTCCATTTCTTTTCCTGCTTCCTGCCAGATAATTCCATAAGAATATTTCCGCTAAAGCTCAAGTGCCTGCTGTCGAACTCGACCTTCCTCAGCCCGTGGCAAAGCCCCACTTACAGGGAGGAATCTACCAATCTCTGTCCTGTGTCTTCTCTGACATCTTGCCAGTGAGGGACAAAGCTACCTGGTGGCGAAAGCTCCTTTCTTCCATGTCAGCATCTCTCTCTCTCCCTTCCTTAATGTCAGCACTTTAATTTGGTTCCGTAATGACTCTCACCTGGCTTTTACCCAACAGCCTTTGGCACAGTCCCCGTGCTGCTGGCATCGAGGAAGAATTCAGTAAGGGAGGGGGGAGAGTGTGTGTCGAGCCTCAACTTGGAGCATGGCCTCTTGCTAGGTATTGGTGGGTGGCAAAGAGCCAAAGAGAGGAGCAGGGAGGGATTTTCCGAGATGACTAAGGCACCCTGTAAGATGAGGGAGGTGCAGTTCGTGGAGGAGATACACAGAAAGGAGTAAAAGTCGGCTGTAATCATGGGCTGGGTGGACTGTTACGCATGTGTGTCCAAGGAGGCTGCAGCATGCATTTGAGGCTGCCCCAGACGCTGTTGCTCAGCCGTCGGAATCCCACAGGCGTGCCCTTGTCTTTCCCCTTTTGGGTTTCTGCATTTTGCCGTGCCCACCCCTCCCCACCCCCTACCCCCATTCTGGACTTTTCCCCCAACACTTCAGGCACTGCTCACCAACATCTTTGCTGGGTATCACTTCACCAGGGGTAAAACGGCTTGGGAACCAAGGGGGAGGGCTTCCCAAAAGTGGTCAAAGGAGGAAGTGGTAGCTTCTGGCTGTTTTTGCTGCCATCGACAAGATTATGTTAATCCCTATTTCAAAAACTTTAATGGATATTGCTTTGCCAAATAAAATATGGCCTTTTTACTTTGGTATTTCAGACTTTTGACTATCTGTTAAAAATATTTATTTGAAAGGTAGAATTAGATCAATCTTCCATATTCTGGTTCACTCCCCAAATGGCTGCAACAGCCAGGCCATGGGCCAGGCTGAAGCCACTAGCCAGGAGCTGTTTCCAGGTCTCCCACATGGGTGCAGGGGCCCCAACATTTGGGCCATCTTCCTTTGCTTTTTCTAGGCCATTAGCAGAAAGCAGGATCAGAAGCGAAGCGTCAAGGACATGAACCGGTGCCCATATGGGATACCAGCATTGTAGGTTGCTTTGTTACCTGTGGATCCATCTCTCCCCCGCCTCCTTTTTCCCCCCCTTTATTTGAATGGCAGAGTTGAGGGGAGGAGAGACAGAAATCTTCCATCTGTTGGTTTACTCTCCAAATGGCTGCAATGGCCAGGGTTGGGCCAGACTGAAGCCCAGAGCCTGGAACTCCATTCTGGTCTCCCACATGGGTGCAGAGACCCAAGCATGTGGGCCATCAGCCATCACTTTCCTGGGTGCATTTAGCAGGGAGTTGGATTAAAAATGGAGTATCTGGGACTTGAAGCAGCACCCGTATAGTATGCTGGCATTGCAGGCAGTGGCTTAACCTGCTGTGCTACAGTGCCACCCCAAGACCTTTAGCTTTCCTGTATCAACCTCTTTTTCCACTCTTATTTTCTGACTGAACTTATATTCCTATATTATGGATCTAGGTTGCAAATCAAAGGCCTGTTTGAACCAGGCAGATGAGTAAAGCAAGCTAGGGGTAAGGCACTAGAGAATGCTGGGAGGTGTGGCAGATTGGAATTCCCTACCACAGTTTGAGGGGGTGGTGTGATCACTGCTCTAGCGGATGGCTGCCATGTGGGAGTGTGGTACAGAGTGACTTCATCTCAGGAGAAGATGGAGACTTTTTTTTTTAAGATTTTATTTATTTGAGAGGTAGAGTTACAGACAGTGAGGGGGACAGACAGAGAGAGGTCTTCCGTCCGCTGGTTCATTCCCCAAATGGCCTCAACGGCTGGAGCTGCACCAATCTGAAGCCAGGAGCTTCTTCTGGGTCTCCTACTTGGTTGCAGAGGCCCAAGGACTTGGGCCATCTCCTATTGCTTTTTCAGGCCATAGCATAGAGCTGGACGGGAAGAGGAACAGCTGGGACTAGAATCAGCACACATATGGGATGCCGGCGCCACAGGCAGAGGATTAAGCTACTACGTCACTGCGCCGGCCTCAGGAGACATTTTTTAAGAGATGATAGGAAGCTACATTTTTGTGACAACAGTTTAGATTTTTATTATGGATTCGAATTTTGTGTCATCTTTTCTTTTTTTTTTTTTTTTTAATGTGGACAAACCCTCCCCAAACACACAAATATCTGCAGAACAGATTCGTTTCTCTGACCTCTGGACACTCTGGGCTGCAAACTTTGTCTCTGAGGTCAAGTTCATGCCATATTCTCCATTATTCAGTCCCTCAGTCTAGAAGGTCACTTTCTGTCCCACTTTTAAATTGTTTCGTCTTGCTTTGTATTGTAATTAGTTGCAGTTTTGGGGAAAGAACACAGATTCTAGAGCCAGATGGATCTGGGCTTAAATTCTGCCTTTGGTACTTGGTGGCTGCTTGACCTAAGGCCAGTTGAAATGCAACTTCTTCATGTGTAAAAACCCAAGTAGTAAGAGTCCCCTTGTAACACTGCTGAGAGCTTGAGAAATAAATCATGCAAAGTATCTGGCATCTAGTAGGCTTTCAATTGTTTTCTATTATGAATGCAGGTCTTTTCTCTTTTTAGTAGTCTCTGAGCTCTATGAGGGCACACACTGGGCACCTAGCACATAGCATGTGCTTAATGTCTGTTGATCATGTGAAGGAGGTCCATCAAGCGTGATGATACCTGCCTTATCTCAAATGGCGTTTTAATTGACTCTCAATTGGCTTTTAAGGAAATGCAAAACCAAAGCTTGATTGCTGCTGCTGACCTGATGTGTTTGTCTCACCAGGTTATGATGTTGCTGGGCCTGTTGCAATTGGACTCACTCACTGGAAAAATCCATACGCACAAGGCAGACCTACCCTCCCATCAGATCTGCCTCTCTTCGTCTCCAAAGATGCAGGCATTCCTGTGTACCACCAGTCCTTCACCCGCAAGGCTGACCTGGCCACACCCTTGTCTTGCCCAGCCTCACTGTCCATCACTCCAGTGCCTTCTTACAGCAGCAGTAGCCAGGAAACCCTGAGTCAAGACACCACAGGTAACAGTGTTGTCTTCCTGTTGGAGGTTCTGGACTTGGTGTACTTAAGTTTCCTTTGCGCATTTGCCTGCTTAGTGTGTTGCAGCTGTTTTCTTATGCAATGCTATGGGCTCCAACCATACTTGGATACTTAGTAGCCTTTAACAGCTTAGCTGTTAGGAGGAAGGTTGGATGTGCTTAGAAATCGTTGCCCTAAGTAACGATTAGTTAGTAAAGTGCCATCTGGAAGTCATCAATTCTGAATTGGAATTTCAAATCTGTCATGTTGGTTTAATTTCTTTAATGCTCCATTTAATTACAAGTTATCAACTTGGATTAAGCTTCTTGTAGTCAAGAAAGTTATTTTTGAATAGCTCAGTTAATACCAATTTATGTTGCTCTATAAGCCACCATCTCTGGGACAGATCTGATCAGTTGCCTGTTTCTGCACAATCCAAGAACTATGTAGTGTTCACATTTCTATCAGTTGGAAATAATTAAATGAACAATGTACTTGAGATACAGGGAAATCTATAAATTGCAATTTCAGTCTTCATATTTGAAGTTTTATTTGGATATAGCTAGACTCCTGCATTTATGGGCTGTTCATCTGTTTTTGCATGATAATGGTAGAGTTGAGTAATTGTGCCAGAGACTTTGATCTGCAAAGCTGAAGATATCTAATATCTGACTCCTCATTAAAAATGTTTTTGACTGCTAAAGTCGTGACTTAAGTAATCAAGGCAAGAAGAATACCTATAACATCTTGCCCAAAAATTTATCACATCACTCTTGAAGTCAAGCTCTACCTGTGCTAGGATGGCCCTTGAACTGTTCTTATTTCTAAAGTCTGAGCTGGAGGCTTAAGTTATACAAAATCTATCCTGTCCCATGTTTCTTCTATAGATGAGGCACTTAAAGATAATGGTTTAGTCAGCCAACTCCGATGTGTAATTCCTATTCTAGAAATAAGTCTTTGACTGTTGTGATTCTCTGACACTCAACAACTCACACAGATGCTGCCACCTAGAGATAAGACATTGAAATTGCAGGAGTTCCAGATTATCAAAAATGAAAGTTGTAGCTTGTGGACTTCACTAAACTGCGTCCCCATTGAACTGGTTAAAAGCGCACATTCCTGGGCCCTACCCCAGGGGATGCTTCATCCATGGGACAGGGTGAGCTTTAATATGCATGTTTCAGCTTTCCCCTCCTGGGATTTTGATTCCTGAGTTTTCTGTACAAACCTTGGCAAACCTCTGCATGCATGATATCTTTAGTTAAATGCCTACATCAGAATGAGAGAGATTGAAGAGCATTGGGCAACATTTGCATACATGAGCTTTGTACATGACAAAACTAAATGTCTTTCTTATTGTCCTGATTGAAGGTCAATTTGACAGCAGAAAAATCATGATGTAGGATTTGAAAAGTTTTCATAGTAAGTTTGAAATATCCTGGGTTTTGATTTTCATTATGAAGGAAAATTATCTGTTTGCTTTAGTTTAATAAAATCTGAAGTCAGGAAATAAAGTGACTTCTTTGGCCAAAGTAGCTGAAATGTTTTATTTTTTTGTTTTCTTTTTTGTTTGCAAAACGAGTATGAAATGACAGTTACTAGATTAACATTTTGTCATGTTTCCCTTTGAGTTGGTTTTTTCCTCCATAGAGTATTACACTCAAAAGCAATTCAATTTTAGGAGGAAGTTTATTTTTAACTTGTAGGCTTTCAAAAATTAAAAGCCTATGATTCTCTATTTCTGGGCACTTTCCATGAAATAAAATCCTGAATTTTTCAAGCAGCTTTTTAAAGTCATTATCACATTATCATTACTATTTGTATCTTGACAGAGTAGACCTGAACATGTAAAGTCATATTGCACAAACATGTACCATCATCCATGATAGAAAATTGTGGCTGCTGGGGTGGCTTCTGTAAATTTTCAGGTTTTTTTTTTTTTTTTAAAGTGTTTGTTTATTTGGGAGGTAGAGTTATAGAGGGAGAAGCAGAGAAAGATCTTCAATCCGCTGGTTCACTCCCCAAATGGCTGCAATGGCCGGAGCTGGGTCTATTGAGTCAGGAGCTTCTTCTGGGACTCCCACACAGGTGCAAGGACCCAAGCAATTGGGCCATCTTCCACTGCTTTCCCAAGCCATTAGCAAGGAGCCAGGGAGGAAGCAGAGTAGCTGGGATAGGAATCAGTGTCCATATGGGATGACAGGGCTGCAGGCAGAGGCTTAGCCTACTTCACCACAGTGCTGGCCCCAAATTTTAGTTACTAAATATGAGGAAATTATTGCATATGTTTGATTTCTTAGAGAAATCTATTGATTTTAATATGTTTACTACAAAAACTTCCAATTTTCTTCCTTCTTAATTATTTGAAAGGCAGAGACAGAGAGTGAAAACAAAAATTACCCATTCCCCAAATGCTTGCAATAACTGGAATCAGACCAGCCAAAGCCAGGAGCCAGGAACTTAATCCAGGTTTCCTATGTGGGAGGCAGTCGCCCAACTACTTAAGCCAAAATGGCTGCTTCCCAGGGTCTGCATTAGCAGGAATCTAGAATCAGGAGCAGAACTGAGACTTGAACTCTGACATTCCAATGTCTTAACTGCTATGACAAAAACTTGCTCCCCCTTTTTTCTATTTTATAAAAACAAAAAAAAATTGATTGCTTCTGCTAATTAGAAAACTGGAGTGAAATATGTCAGTTCAGCTGTACAAGCATGTTATACAAATTCTAGACTTTGCTAGACATCCTATCACAATTCTAAGCTCTTTGCATAAATTTCGGGAGTCATGTGGAGGAGCTGATGTGTTTTAGGTACAATGTAGCTATACAATTATCAAGTTATGAAATTCTCATGTTTAAGAACTTGCCAAACATATTAAAAGTAATTTTCCTATTTTCATAAACCCTACCACTTTACAGTTCTAGAATCTGAAAACACTAAATGACTAGTCTTTTAAACTCATTTGTTTTTGCTCTTGCCACCATCCTGTCATCCTTGCCCTTCATGTGTCACTAACTAGTGCAGAAGGTTTTCATATCCAACTTGATACAGCCCCTAGACCCTGCTTACCACCTTTTGCAGCACGCAATCTGTGACACTCTGTAGTGGTTCTGATATAGCACCACTTGCTCATGATAGGGAATACCTAAGATTTTTTTCCCAGAAACCTGAATATAACCCTACCATACAACCCAGCCATCCCACTCCTTGGAATCTACCCAAAGGAAATTAAATTGGCAAACAAAAAAGCTGTCTGCACCTTAATGCTTATTGCAGCTCAATTCACAATAGCTAAGATCTGGAATCAACCCAAATGCCTATCAACAATAGACTGGATAAAGAAATTATGGGACATGTACTCTATAGAATACTAAACAGCAGTCAAAAACAATGAAATCCGGTCATTTGCAGCAAAATGGAGGAATCTGGAAAACATGCTGAGTGAAATAAGCCAGTCCCAAAGGGACAAATATCATATGTTCTCACTGATCAGTGAGAACTGTGAACCTAAAAGGAAACCTGTTGAAGTGAAATGGACACTATGAGAAACGGTGACTTGATCAGCCCTTGTCCTGACTGTTGATGTACAATTTAATACTTTATCCCTTTTAGTATTTTTTTGTTCTACTTAATACTATTGGTTGAACTCTGTAATTAACACACAATTATTCTTAGGTGTTTAAATTTAACTGAAAAGTGATCTCTGTTAAATATAAGAGTGGGAATAAGAGAGGGAGGAGATGTACAGTTTGCCACATGCTCAATCAGACTTGCCCTAAATGGTAGAGTTAGAAATGTGCCAGGGGACTCCAATTTAATCCCATCAAGGTGGCATGTACCAATGCCATCTCACTAGTCCAAGTGATCAATTTCAGTTCACAATTGATCATAATGAAAGGACTAAGAGTCAAAGGGAGCACATAAGCAAGTCTAGTACCTGCTAACACTAACCGATAGAATAAATAAAGGGGAGAGTGATCCAACATGGGAAGTGAGATACTCAGCAGACTCATAGAATGGCAGATGTCCTAAATAGCACTCTGGCCTCAGAATCAGCCCTAAAGGCATTCGGATCTGGCTGAAAAGCCCATGAGAGTATTTCAGGCATGGAAAGCCAAGACACTCTGGCAAAAGATCTCTGTGAGTGAGATCTCAGTGGAAAGAACAGGTCTTCAAAGAAGGAGGTACCTTTCTCTGAAGGGAGGAGAGAACCTCCACTTTGACTATGACCTTGTCTAAACAAGATAAGAATCGGAGAACTCAGAGGGCTTCCATAGCCTTGGAAACTCATGACTGGAGCATAGGGAGATTACTGATGCCATAGACAGGAGTGTCAATTGGTAAAGTCAACAACAGGAGTCACTGTGCACTTACTCCTCATGTAGGATCTCTGTCCTTAATGTGCTGTGCATTGAGATTTAATGCTATAACGAGTACTCAAATAATATATTTCACTTTGTGTTTCTATGGGGGTGCAAACTGTTGAAATCTTTACTTAATGCATACTAAACTGATCCTCTGTAAAAAAAAAAAAAAAGAAAAGAAAAGAAAAGAAACTATCAACTCCCAACTTGACTCTCACTGGGATTAAACATGACAATAGGTCTGATCTGATTTCATCATCATTAAAAAAAAATCATCTATTATTTTTCACTTTATGTTTCTGTGTGGGAGCAAACTGTTGAAATCCTTACTTAATGTATACTAAGCTGATCTTCTGTATATTAAGATAATCGAAAATGAATCTTGATGTGAATGGAAGGGGAGAGGGAGTAGGAAAGGGGAGGGTTGTGGGTGGGAGGGACGGTATGGGGGGGAAGCCATAGTAATCCATTATTCGTACTTTGGAAACGTATATTCATTAAATAAAAGTTAAAAAAAAATGTGCCAGGGGATTCAAATTCAGTCCCATCAAGGTGGCATGTACCAATGCCATCTCACTAGTCCAAGTGATCAATTTCAGTTCACAATTGATCATACTGATAGGTCTAAGAGTCAAAGGGATCACACAAACAAGACCAGTGTCTGCTAATACTGATAGAATAAAAAGTGAGAGAACGATCCAACATGGGAAGTGGGATACACAGCAGACTCATAGAATGGCAGATGTCCTAAACAGCACTCTGGCCTCAGAATCAGCCCGTAAGGCATTTGGATCTGGCTGAAGAGCCCATGAGAGTGTTTTAGGCATGGAAAGCCAAGACACTCTGGCAAAAAAAAAAAAAAAAAAAAAAAAAAAAAAAAAAAAAAAAAAACCTAAATGAAAGATCTCTGCAAGTGAGATCCCAGTAGAAAGAACGGGCCATCAAAGAAGGAGGTACCTTTCTCTGAAGGGAGGAGTGACCCTCCACTTTGACTATGACCTTGTTGAAATAAGATCAAAGTCGGCGAACTCAAAAGGCTTCCATAGCCTTGGCAACTCATGACAAGAGCCTAGGGTGATTACTGGCGCCATAAACAAGAGTGTCAAATTGTCAAGTCAACAACAGGAGTCACTGTGCACTTACTCCTCATGTAGGATCTCTGTCCTTAATGTGTTCTTCAGTGTGAATTAATGTTATAACTAGTACTGAAACAGTATTTTACACTTTATTTTCTGTGTGGGTGCAAACTGTTGAAATCTTTACTTAATATATGCTAAATTAATCTTCTGTATATAAAGAGAATTGAAAATGAATCTTGACGTGAATGGAATGGGAGAGGGAGTGGGAGATGGGAGGGGTGCGGGTGGGAGCGAAGTTATTGGGGGAAAAAGCCATTGTAATCCATAAACTGTACTTTGGAAATTTATATTTACTAAATAAAAGTTTAAAAAAAAAAGCATGGGAAAACTAAAAATTTTTTCCCCATAGTTAGCATTGTGGTATGGTAGGATAAGCTGTCACTTAGGTTGCCCATGTCACATATTAGAATGCCTGGGATTGAGTCTTGGCTCTACTTCTGTTAAAGCAGCTGGGAGGTAGCAGATGGTGGCACAGTTACTTGGGTCCCTTCCACCCATGCAGGAGACCACGATAGAGTTCCTAACTCCTGGCTTTGGCCTGGCCCTGATTGTTGTGGGCATTTGAGGGGTGAACCAGCAGATAGAACATACTCTCTTCCCTCTCTCTCTGTCACTCTGCCTTTGAAGTAAATCTTAAAATATTTTTTTGAGAGAGAGAAGTGGAGAAAGGCAGAGGTAGGGGATGAGGAGGAGGAGGAGAGAGGAAGGGAAGAAAAGAGAAATAGGGAGCGAGTGAGTGAGCTCCTATCCACCGGATCAATCACCATATACCCACAAGTAGGGCTTGGCCTGGGACCAGGGTCAGGAGCTGCAAACTCAATCCAGTTCTCCTATATGGGTGACAGAGACCTAACTAATTGACCCATCTCCTGCTGCTTCCCAGTATCTGCACTGGTGGAAAGCTGGAATTGGGAGCTGGAACTGGGAGTCAAACCCAGGCACTGTGATACAGGATTCAGGCATCTTAAACACTCGGCCAAACACTGGCCCTGAAAGATGTTTTCGTAAGTAAATACGTTGTAGAGGGTTAAGTTGGAACAATAGTCTCCAGTGTCTGGCTTCCTTCATCCATATACCTACCTGTTCATCCATCCTTCCATTCATCCATCTGCTCTATAGATCCACTCTAAATTCCCACTCTGTGCCAGATACTGTGCTAAGTCCTTAAGATATAAAATCAAGTAAGTCATCACCTCTGTCTCCAGGAGCTCCAAATCTGTCCCTCACCCTTTGTCCCTCTCTCCTCCGTCTCTCTCTCCTCACTTTGCTTCTCCATTCCTTCTCTCTCCCTCCATTCCAGTTGGAAAATCTCTGTAGTTTCCCCATTGCCAATAGAATGAAGTCTGGCCTTTTATGCCTGGTGCCCGAGGGCCTTCCTAACCAGTTTTAGGGGACTTTGCAGCATTTCTCGCTGTTCTCTACAGATGCATCCCCACAGGAGTTACACTTACTTCCTTACTGTCCCCTAAAGATTCCTGACTTGACACATGCTGTGCCATCTACTTGGGTGGCCTTCCTGGAAAGTTCCTAGTCTTCAAATACAACTAAGAGGTGACCACCTCTATGAAAACCAGCCCCCTCACCCTTTTTTGCCTCAGAATATTTAGTTATTCTTTCTATTTCCATTGGCAATTCCATAAGCATTTTGAGTTCTACTCTTATCACACTGCAATATAATTTTCTTTTCATATGTCTGGCTACCATACAATATGTAAAGTTCTTAAGTTAGGATTCAATGTCTTAATCATGTGTTTACTGGGTCAGTGAAGAACCTGGCATATAGGAAGTATGTTTTTCATGAATACTTAAACTGCAAAATAGACCCAACTGAAGAGAAATTTAAGCCTAGAAGGTAGATAGGAATGATCTCAAATGCGATATAGATAAATGGGTGACAGAAAAGCAAGAAGGAGGAGGTTGAAATACAGAAGACAGAATGAGAAATTCCTACATTTAATAGGAATCCTCTTATGGATTAAGAAGCCGTAAGAAGGAGGAGAGAAAGAGACAGATTTCCTTAGATTCAAGAATCACAATGACTGCCAAACAGCATAAATAGAAATAAGTCCATCTAGTAACAGTATTGTAAGTTAGCAAAACAAAACCCAAAAAGCCAAAAAATGAAGAGAAAAACCTTAGGGGAAAAGATAGATTACCTGTGAATGAGAAACAAGCTGAATATAAATTTTCTGATAGAAATGATAGTAGATGGCAGTTGATATCTTCAAAGTGATGAAGGACATGAAAGTCAAATCCAGCTAAATGATCACTGGAAATGGAGGTCAGCATAAAAATTATGTCAAAGGACTGGGAAGGTGTATCCTAGGCCCAGCTCCTGAAACAAAGTCTAAAAAGGCTATTTTCAAATTTTACAACCTAGAAGAAAAAACTAAGATGTAAGAAATGAAAAGAGACTTGGGGTGTGTGTGTGTGTATGAATAATATACACACAAATGCACATATATAATTCTAAAGAGTTTTCAACCAGGCCGGCGCTGCGGTTCACTAGGCTAATCCTCCGCCTTGCAGCGCCGGCACACCGGGTTCTAGTCCCGGTCAGGGCGCCGGATTCTGTCCCGGTTGCCCCTCTTCCAGGCCAGCTCTCTGCTGTAGCCCGAGAGTGCAGTGGAGGATGGCCCAAGTGCTTGGGCCCTGCACCCCGTGGGAGACTAGGAGAAGCACCTGGCTCCTGCCATTGGATCAGCACGGTGTGCCGGCTGCAGCGCGCTGGCCGCGGCGGCCATTGGAGGGTGAACCAACGGCAAAGGAAGACCTTTCTGTCTCTCTCTCTCACTGTCCACTCTGCCTGTCAAAAAATAAAAAAAAGTTTTCAACCAGAGATTATTTTCACTGTGGGTATTTGACTCTTTCTGGAGATGTTTTTGGTTATGATAATTGAATATCTGGGCAGGAGGTTGGTAAGCATTTGGTAGGTTGAGACCAGCAAAACTGCTGATTGCCCTGCCAAGCACAGGATGTGGTCCCTAACGCATCGTCTCGGGGTAACTGTCAATTCTCGACTCTTCCTTTGAGCTTCTCTTCCTATTTCAGCCTTCACCACACGCCTTAGCCTTCCTGTGTCTTGCAACTGAACCCAGGCCTTTTTCTTGCTCAGTTACACCATTTTTTCAACCTTGTCACTGTTGATATTTTGGGCTGAGTAATTCTTAGCTGTGAAGTTCTCCTGTTCATTGTAGGATATTTAACAGCATCCTTGCCCTGTATCCAGTAGGTGCTGGTTATAACAACCAAAAATGACTGGACAGTGCCAGACGCCCCTGGGGGGCAAAATCACTCCTGATTGAGAACTACTGATCTAGCACCAATTAAGTCTGGGCCTGTTTTTATGAGGCTGTGTTTGGTAGGAGTAATCTGGTAATATAACCATTAAGACTGAGTTCATGAATTGTAAATTTTACTGTTTCAAAATGGGCCCTTTGCAAACTATGACCTAATCAAAAGCATGGAGAGGATTTCTTGCTCAAGAGGGAGATTCCACCCTTACACCCTGAGGCTTGCCCTCCATGTGCATTAGCCCCAGTTTACTTTTCTCTGAAGTTATGCCCTAAATCACATCCATCTGGGATCAAGACAGTGGTGATCTCCGTGCATCCCCATATGCAGGAACAGTGGAAACATCCATTTTACCTAGGGCCCCCTTTCTCCAGTCTCTTCTATCTCAATGCTTTCCCTTTAATGGTCTCC
Organism: Oryctolagus cuniculus; assembly: GCF_051225735.1. Classification (NCBI taxonomy): domain Eukaryota; kingdom Metazoa; phylum Chordata; class Mammalia; order Lagomorpha; family Leporidae; genus Oryctolagus; species Oryctolagus cuniculus. Next base: position 103,681,545 of record NC_142877.1, read on the forward strand.
TGGTAGAGTTGGGTTTTAGAAAGAGAACATTAGTGAATTCCAGACATTTCTCATGGACTTTATAAATATATTCTCGATTTGTGAAAAGGGAGGGAGATGTGGAATTACTGTTCTGTGTCCCAGATCAGTACTCATTTCTGTAGAGTCTGGCTTTTTTCTCATGTACCTAAGCAGTGAGGTAGATGATATTCACTCCCCTTTTGTGGTGACCTCTCTGGGGTCACTAACTTCTGTATGTGCAGACTCTGAAAACTTGATGTGTGGTGATGTGATACATTTGCCTGAGGTGTAGGGTACGTTAGAAAAGGTGTCCATTCAATAGCATGAATTCAATGTCTTTCAACAAATTGTGACCAGATACTTCCAGAATTGATGCTAAAGGAAACAGAGGGGTTTTAAATTTCAGAGGTAGGATGCCACACTGACCTTGCAACCTGAGCTGCTGAGGAGACAGGAGATGAGATGCAGAGTAATCTGATCTCACTGGGAGGCTTATGTGCTGCCTTTCAGAAATGCAGAGACAATCTTTGACCTGCACCGTAGACCCAGCCAGTCTAAAGCCTTTCCACTTGACTGTGAACCTGACTCAGTCTGTGGTACAGAGGAATGGAAGACGAGCTACCCTCTACAAAAACAGAAAACAGAACAATATTATATAGAAACAGTCTCTAAACCATTATGTTTAAATCAGGTTTCTTGTATACAACATAGAGTTGGATCTTAAGTTTTAGCTACCCTGAACGTCTTTGAGTTGATGTCATTGACACTATTCATATTTAAAGTGTTTAATAATATAGTTGGAGTAATATCTATCATGTTTATAACCATTTTCTATTCATTATACTTATGGTTTCGTTTTCCTCTTTCTCTGCCATCTCTGGTTTTAATTAAACATTTTATATGGTTTTAACAATTTTTTAATTTTAATTGAAAACAGTTGTACATATTGATGGGGTACCATGTGGTGTTTCCATGCATGCATTATGGTTATTTTGAGTGGAATGGAGTCTTTCTGCTTCTCTCTGTGCTTTTAAATTCCTTTTGTCAAAATGGCCCTGAAGGAGTATTTCAACTTTAATCATATGTAATGTAATAAATTTCCTGGTTTGGTTCATTTAGGATGTGGATATGAGGGTTAACATAGTTAAATTAGGAAGTTGTAACAAGTAAAACCACTTGTCATGGCATTTACATAATCTTTGGAAGGCCATTTGTGGCTTCTTGGCTTGCTGCCTGGATAGATGTCACTGAATGACAGAACAGTTTGAGTAGAGGTTGCCGAGGCGAGGGACTGGTGTTCTAAGAAGAGGGACATTGTACAGAAGCTGATTCCCAGGTAACTGCAGGTGTACAGAAGCTGATTCCCAGGTAACTGCAGGTAAATGTGACCTCAGTGTTTAAGGTCGAGCCCTACCTGTGTTATCCATAGAGATCTTGCTGCGTGTGGTGATTGGGTTCTCTGGCCCTGGCTTTCTGGCTTTCCATTTTGACATCCTTTGGGTTAATTGACATTTATGTGCAGGTGCAGAATCTTAACCACCCTGATATGCTGCTGCTTTGAGGAAAAAAATGACATAAGTTGGGGACTCTCTGTACTTTGGAACTAAGAGGTTGATTGCAAATGTTCATTTGACAATAGAATTAGCTGAAAGAAAGAAATCACTGGGCTTTCTTCAAGTTTCCTGTTTTCCTAAATTTGGTTATATTGTTCTTTTCAGAATTCAAGGCTATGTCTCATCACTTAATTTCTGATTCTAGCAGAATTCTGTTCATTCCTTCTATGTGTGTGGTGGTTAGTTTTAGAAGATTGAAAACATCAGTGAATCAGAGTGATTGATGGCACACATGGACCAAAGTCAATTAAACAATGTTGCTATGAAGTTACTTGAGCATTTCTGATATAGGAAACTGAAGTACTTGAATTAAAGCTGTATTGAAGCCAATTTGCAAAGAATGATATATGAAGAATCTTCAAACGTTCATAGAAAATGCTATTATGGGAAAATTATGCATGGATTTCAATTTTTTTGTGTATCAAAGTAAACTTTAAATTCTATTACATGAACTTTTGAAGTTCCATCCTAATTTAGAATGAAATGGCATTAAGATGCTCCAATAAAGCCATCTACTCACCCAATTATCTAAACTCTTGCTACACAAAGTGTGGTCCGTAGGAGATAAAGCAGTCTGAATTGGGTCGAGCAGTATCATCTAAAGGTGGTGGCTGTGAGAGGATATTTTGGTGATTGCTTTAGTAGTACTTGGTAGTGAATGAAATGTGATATGTGAGCCATGGATATCCCTAGTATGTCCAATAAAGTTAAAGTATGATTCTTGAGCACCATTTTAACCAGTGATTTTCAAATTCTAATATGAAATATAAATTACCTAGGGATCTTGTTAAACTGAAGATCCTTATTCAGAAGATCTTGGTAGTTGGTGGTGAGTCTGTTTCTAAGAAGCTCTCAAGGAATGCCAATGCTTCTGGGTATGGAGCTTAAAATTTTATGCAAGACTCAGACAATAAGAGTTACTGTACCGAAGAATGCATGGTCACCCATAAGGATGTGCTGTGGAGGAAAGGAATAATGCTCTTCTTATGAGTCCTTGGAAATTTTTTTTTATCAAAACATGATTCTGAATTCCCAGAACAGCACTCCATAAGGGATATTTGCATCACCACCAGTTGTAAGTAGGTCTGCTTAAAACTTAGTATGGGACAAGCACTGACTCGTGAGATACAAGATGTGTTCTAACTTCTCCATAGACACACTTTTCTTCAGTACTAAGAACAAAGTAAAATCCCAACAAGTATGGTATTGACTCAAGAGGGAGCTTAGCTGTCATAGTTCTAGTTCCCTAGAAAGAGATTCTGAGCTGGAGGTGCACATGCGAGAAGTTTACTGGGGAAAGCCCTTGCAATGGGTATTAGGGATGCAATGTGGGATGTGTGAAGGGCGTGAGAGCCTGAGGAATGTGTAAGTGGACACAGGTAAGATTTCATCTATGATGATGCACATACAAGGCCTTAGCCAGTTGCACAGAGTACTGGAGTTGGAACACTCTAAGTTGTTCCACAACAGATTTTGTTCCTTCCTGTCAATGCTTGCATACATGTTGCTAAAAGCAAGGGGTATGACCTTAAACTGCTGTCTTTGAGGGCCTACAGTTCCCTTGAGAGATTGAGTTGGGAGCCCTTGATGGCAAGCTACACTGTCCACTCCATCAGCTAACTGAAGTGAAGCAGTTAAGAAGCAAGTTGGAGAGCACAATAGAATTCTCTGTTAAACCCCAAGTATGTAAATCCCTGCAGACCTTTGCTGGGAGGGGGATGTGGCTCGCAACTTGTCTGTTGGAACCAAGGTGAAGTGGGCTAGGGTTTTTGAGATCTGACTCATCAGAGTTCATCCAGTGGATTTGTGGACACCTGCTTGTGAATCATTTTGCAAGGCACGACCAAGCAGAGACTCAGGGTTCTGAAGTCTGGAGAAAGCAATCCAGCATCTGGGCACGTTTTGCAACCACCATGACTTGCTGAGCACTTGGGTTCAGGTTCAGATTGTAGGAGCATCTTATGTGTTGTGAAGCACCCTCTGATTACTGGTCCCCTCATTCTGAGAGTATGTGTTTTGAAAGCTGAACAGTTTCTGTCTGGGTCAGGGATAGTTATCTGAAAGGGATACCATGCTATCCTGCGCATGCCCTGGCTAGCTTGTCCTTATGTTACCTGTTTCTACCTAAACTTCCTTGTCAAGGTTCCCTTTCCCCAGTGTAGACCTTAGGAAAGCAGGTGCTTGTTTTCTACATGTTCTGCCAACATATGAGATATACCTGGACTACCTTGATCCTAGTTGTAGGCATAATCTAAATTAAGCCACTACCCACATCTTATTTTTTTACTCCCATTTTTTTCCAGCTCCTCATAGAAAGATACCTATACTATCATAATACTTTGAGTTGATTCATGATATTAGGTATCTAAATGAGATATTAATGACTAAAACACAAATAGTGTATTTCAAAAAATTTTCATCACAACTTTACTCCTAGGGTTTAACTCTGAATTTATGGTTGTCTTTTGGTTATCTGTGCCCTCATGTTCTTGCTTGTCTAAGTTACTTCTGTGTTCCCTGTCTCAATAAGTGGCATCACCATTCATTCTCTTCCTTAAACAAGAAGCAAAGAGTTTTTTAACCCCTCATCTACTGTCATTATCTTTCAGTTCTTTTCCTTTTGTGAGTAATGACTGGTACCATTATTCAGCCAGACACTGAAATTATTCTTTGTTCATTTGCTGGACCAGGTTGTGTCCTGAGGACTGGGGATGTGAGGATGACTAAGGCATGCTGCTTTCTCTTTGAAGCTAAGCATCTAGTCATGGAGAATATGTAACTCACAATGTAATGTCAAAGCTATGAACAAAGAGTTCTCATTTATCTCTTCACATCTAATTGCTCCCCAGTTATTGCTCATTCTGCCAAAAGGATGCCCTTAAAATCTATTCTCTTTGTTCCCATTTCTCTGCTGTGGATCAAGGTTTTCTACTTTCTTACTTGGACAGAGATAGTACCCATCTAGCTGGCTTACTGTCTTTAGTCTTCCCAGAATATCCTCTACTCCATCTGCTTGTTCTTATTGTCTAAAACATTTATTTGAATTTGTTTTTCCTTGACTTAAAAACCATCAATGGGCTTGGAGATCCCTCAGTAAGTTAAATATAGAATTACCTTATGACCTAGGAATTCCACTCCTGGATATATATCCCAAATAATTGAAAACTGGTGTTGAAACAAAAGCTTGTAACAACTGTTCATACAATCTCTGGTCACAATAGCTAAAAGGTGGAAACAACTCAAATGTCCATTAACCAATGAACAGCTAAACAAAACATAGCATATCCACACAATGCAATGTTCAGCCATACAAAAGAAGTACTGAGGATAGCCCGGCAAGATGGCGGAATAGGAAGGGAGCACACTGATAGTCTGGGGAGAGATAGTTTAATAAAAGTGGAGATACTGCAGGTTCAAGGAAGAGTAGGGGAGGCAACAGCAGAAGAAACTCTTCCGGAACGCGTGACTCACAGCGGACCTGCGTGGACAGCGTGGGAGCCCAAGTTTGGGACATCAGCGGCAGACTCAACACAGCAGCGCTGGAACACGAGGTGAGCCAAACCTCAATAGCCCGAGACACCAGCAGGCAAGCGGAGAGAGGAGACTAGAGGGAACGACCCCCCGGGGGGGGGAAGTTCACAAGGCTAACTGGAAGAGAGAGAGAGAGAGAGAAAAAAAAAAAAAGGGTGACTAGTACGGACACGGGTTTCTCTCTCTCCGCTCACCTCTCAAGGGCGAGCAAGACAAAGAGCAGGCACCATCTTGGACATACGTCATAAGCAGAGCGACCTCAGGTCTGCACCGGCCCTGAGCCTAGCAGAAAAACCTGACTCTGGGCGGGGCGAATTAACAGGAGATTAGGAGCTAGTAAATTTGTGGTGCTACTGAACTGAGACTGTGAAAAAAGAGACGGTGGGGGAGAGAACTCACGGAATTCACGTGAGCACTCTCCAGAGACGCTACAATTCTGTAACTTTGGCAACCCAGTGGGAGGCTGAAGGAGAATTTGAGCCCACTCTGAGGGCCGAACAGATTCCCTGTGGGGATCTTGGGAAAGAGCTTCCGATCTCTGGCTCCTGTGGGTATATCATTTGCCTGCTAACTACCTCCAACTTCATTCAGCTGTGCGGAATTACTTCCCTTTTGAATCAAAAAAAAAAAAAAAAAAAGAAAGAAAGAGAGAGAGAGAGATTTACCACGCCTAACCTGGGAGTGTCAGCTTTGGCACACCAAACAGAGCTCTCAGGCCATACCCATCTCAAGCCCTAAGGCTCCATCAAAAACAGATAGTCCACTTAATCTAGAGTCATAGTATAACAAGAAAAAGCACCACAGTGAAGAAACCAAATATCTCCAATATGCCAAATAACAAACGCAAAAACCGAGGTAATAAAAACAAGGAAGTCACCATGACGCCCTCAAATGAAAAAGACACCCCAATTCAAGATTATGAAGATGATGACATAGAAGAAATGCAAGAAGCAGATCTCAAAAAATTGATAAGAACATTAAGAAGTTCTCAAAAACAAATTCTGGAACTACACAAATCCTTAATGGACAAGATAGAAAATCTCTCTCGTGAAAATGAAATATTAAGGAGGAATCAAAATGAAACGAAACAACTAGTACAACAGGAAACTGTGATAGTGACTGAAGTGAAGAATTCAATAGATCAAATGAAAAACACAATAGAGAGCCTTACAAACAGAATGGGTGAAGCAGAAGAGAGAATATCGGACTTAGAAGACAGAGAACAGGAAAGGATACAGTCAGACCAAAGAAAAGAAGAGGAAATTAGAAATCTGAAACATATTGTCGGGAATCTTCAGGATACTATTACATTATCCCTCTTAGTATTTTTTTTTGTCTGTTCTACTTAATATGACTGGTTTAATTCTGTAATTATCACACAGTTATTCTTAAGTGTTGAAAATTAACTGAAATGTGATCCCTGTTAAACATAAAAGTGGGAATAAGAGAGGGAAGAGATGTATAATTTGGAGCATGCTCGGGCTGACTTGCCCCAATTGGTAGAGTTGGAAACATACTAGGGGATTCCAATTCAATCCCATCAAGGTGGCATGTGCCAATGCCATCTCACTATTCCAAGTGATCAATTTCAGTTCACAATTGATCATAATGAAAGGACTAAGAGTCAAAGGGAGCACATAAACAAGTCTAGTATCTGCTAACACTAACCGATAGAATAAATAAAGGGGAGAGTGATCCAACATGGGAAGTGAGATACTCAGCAGACTCATAGAATGGCAGATGTCCTAAATAGCACTCTGGCCTCAGAATCAGCCCTAAAGGCATTCGGATCTGGCTGAAAAGCCCATGAGAGTATTTCAGGCATGGAAAGCCAAGACACTCTGGCAAAAAGATCTCTGTGAGTGAGATCCCAGTGGAAAGAACAGGTCTTCAAAGAGGGAGGTGCCTTTCTCTGAAGGGAGGAGAGAACCTCCACTTTGACTATGACCTTGTCTAAACAAGATAAGAGTCGGAGAACTCAAGGGGCTTCCATAGCCTTGGAAACTCATGACTGGTGCATAGGGAGATTACTGATGCCATAAACAGGAGTGTCAATTTGTAAAGTCAACAACAGGAGTCACTGTGCACTTACTCCTCATGTAGGATCTCTGTCCTTAATGTGCTGTACACTGAGGCTTAATGCTATAACGAGTACTCAAATAATATATTTCACTTTGTGTTTCTATGGGGGTGCAAACTGTTGAAATCTTTACTTAATGTACACTAAACTGATCTTCTGTTAAAAAAAAAAAAAAAAGAAAAGAAACTATCAATTCCCAACTTGACTCTCACTGGGATTAAACATGACAATTGGTCTGCTCTGATTTCATCATCATTTAAAAAAAAATCATCTATTATTTTTCACTTTATGTTTCTGTGTGGGAACAAACTGTTGAAATCCTTACTTAAGGTATACTAAGCTGATCTTCTGTATACTAAGATAATCGAAAATGAATCTTGATGTGAATGGAAGGGGAGAGGGAGTGGGAAAGGGGAGGGTGGTGGGTGGGAGGGACGGTATGGGGGGGAAAGCCATTGTAACCCATGAGACGTACTTTGGAAATTTATATTCATTAAATAAAAGATAAAAAAAAATAAAAAAAAAAAATAGAATCTCAAAAAAAAAAAAAAAAAAAAAAAAAAAAAAAAAAACCAACATTCGGGTTCTAGGAGTTCCTGAAGGCATGGAGAGGGAGAAAGGATTAGAAGGCCTTTTTAGTGAGATATTAGCAGAAAATTTCCCAGGTTTGGAGAAGGACAGAGAAATCCTAGTACAGGAAGCCCACAGAACCCCTAATAAACACGACCAAAAGAGATCCTCACCACGACACGTTGTAATTAAACTCTCCACAGTGAAACATAAAGAAAAGATCCTAAAATGTGCAAGAGAGAAACGTCAGATTACTCTCAGAGGATCTCCAATCAGACTCACAGCTGACTTCTCATCAGAAACTCTAAAAGCTAGGAGGGAATGGCGAGATATAGCCCAGGTACTAAGAGAGAACAACTGCCAGCCCAGAATATTATATCCTGCAAAGCTATCATTTGTGAATGAAGGTGAAATAAAGACTTTTCATTGCAAACAGAAATTGAAAGAATTTGTTGCCACTCGTCCAGCCCTGCAAAAGATGCTTAAAGATGTGTTACACACAGAAACACAGAAACACGGTCATCAATATGAAAGAAGGTAAAGGAAGGAAACCAAGGAAGGAAACCTCACAGCAAAAGATCACAGGGAATTCAAAGCATATATTAGAACTTATCTTTGGCAAATGGCAGGGCAAAGTTACCACTTATCATTAGTCACTTTGAACGTGAATGGCCTGAACTGTCCAGTTAAAAGACACCAATTGGCTGATTGGGTTAAGGAACAAAACCCATCTATATGCTGCTTACAAGAAACACATCTTTCCAACAAAGATCCATACAGACTGAAAGTGAAAGGCTGGAAAAAGATATACCATGCCAACAGAAATGAAAAAAGAGCGGGCGTAGCCATCTTAATATCGGACAACATAAACTTTACCACAAAAACTGTTAAGAGAGACAAAGAGGGACACTATATCATGATTAAGGGATCAATTCAACAGGAAGATATAACAATTATCAATGTATATGCACCTAACTACAGGGCACCAGTTTATCTAAAAGATTTATTAACGGACTTAAAGGGAGACTTAGACCCCAATACAGTAGTACTGGGGGACTTCAATACTCCACTCTCAGAAATAGACAGATCATCCGGTCAGAAGATCAACAAGGATACAGTAGATTTAAACGACATTATAGCCCAAATGGATCTAACAGATATATACAGAACTTTCAATCCTACAGCTAAAGATTTTACATTCTTCTCAGCAGTACATGGAAGCTTCTCTAGGATTGACCACATACTAGGCCATAAAGCAAGTCTGAGCAAATTCAAAAGAATTAGAATCATACCATGCAGCTTCTCAGACCATAAAGGAATGAAGTTGGAAATTAGTAACTCAGGAATCCCTAGAGCATACGCAAACACATGGAGATTGAACAACATGCTCCTGAATGAACAATGGGTCATAGAAGAAATCAAAAGAGAAATCAAAAACTTTCTGGAAGTAAATGAGGATAACAGCACAACATACCACAACTTATGGGACACAGCAAAAGCAGTGTTAAGAGGAAAGTTTATATCAATAGGTGCCTACATCAAGAAAATGGAAAGGCACCAAATAGATGAGCTTTCTATTCACCTCAAGGATCTAGAAAACCTACAGCAAATCAGACCCAAATCTAGTAGGAGAAGAGAAATCATTAAAATCAGAGAAGAAATCAACAGGATTGAATCAAGAAAAACATTACAAAAAATCAGCCAAACGAAGAGCTGGTTTTTTGAAAAAATAAACAAAATTGACACCCCATTGGCCCAACTAACTAAAAAAAGAAGAGAAAAGACCCAAATCAATAAAATCAGAGATGAAAAAGGAAATGTAACAACAGACACCACAGAAATAAAAAGAATCATCAGAAATTACTACAAGGACTTGTATGCCAGCAAACAGGGAAACCTATCAGAAATGGATAGATTCCTGGACACATGCAACCTGCCTAAATTGAACCAGGAAGACATCGAAAACCTAAACAGACCCATAACTGAGACAGAAATTGAAACAGTAATAAAGGCCCTCCCAACAAAGAAAAGCCCAGGACCAGATGGATTCACTGCTGAATTCTACCAGACGTTTAAAGAAGAACTAACTCCAATTCTTCTCAAACTATTCAGAACAATCGAAGAAGAGGGAGTCCTCCCAAATTCTTTCTATGAAGCCAGCATCACCTTAATTCCTAAGCCAGAGAAAGATGCAGCACTGAAAGAGAATTACAGACCAATATCCCTGATGAACATAGATGCAAAAATCCTCAATAAAATTCTCGCCAATAGAATGCAACAACACATCAGAAAGATCATCCACCCAGACCAAGTGGGATTTATCCCTGGTATGCAGGGATGGTTTAATGTGCGCAAGACAATCAATGTGATACACCACATTAACAGACTGCAGAAGAAAAACCATATGATTATCTCAATAGATGCCGAGAAAGCATTTGATAAAATACAACACCCGTTCATGATGAAAACTCTAGGCAAACTGGGTTTGGAAGGAACATTCCTCAATACAATCAAAGCAATCTATGAAAAACCCACAGCCAACATCCTATTGAATGGGGAAAAGTTGGAAGCATTTCCACTGAAATCTGGAACCAGACAGGGATGCCCACTCTCACCACTGCTATTCAATATAGTTCTGGAAGTTCTAGCCAGAGCTATTAGGCAAGAAAAAGTAATTAAAGGGATACAAATTGGGAAGGAAGAAGTCAAACTATCCCTCTTTGCAGATGACATGATTCTGTATTTAGGGGACCCAAAGAACTCTACTAAGAGACTATTGGAACTCATAGAAGAGTTTGGCAAAGTAGCAGGGTATAAAATCAATGCACAAAAATCAACAGCCTTTGTATACACAGACAATGCCATGGCTGAGGAAGAACTTCTAAGATCAATCCCATTCACAATAGCTACAAAAACAATCAAATACCTTGGAATAAACTTAACCAAAGACGTTAAAGATCTCTACGATGAAAATTACAAAACCTTAAAGAAAGAAATAGAAGAGGATACAAAGAAATGGAAAAATCTTCCATGCTCATGGATTGGAAGAATCAATATCATCAAAATGTCCATTCTCCCAAAAGCAATTTACAGATTCAATGCAATACCAATCAAGATACCGAAGAGATTCTTCTCAGATCTGGAAAAAATGGTGCTGAAATTTATATGGAGGCACAAGAGACCTCGAATAGCTAAAGCAATCTTGTACAACAAAAACAAAGCCGGAGGCATCACAATACCAGATTTCAGGACATACTACAGGGCAGTTGTAATCAAAACAGCATGGTACTGGTACAGAAACAGATGGATAGACCAATGGAACAGAATTGAAACACCAGAAATCAACCCAAACATCTACAGCCAACTTATATTTGATCAAGGATCTAAAACTAATTCCTGGAGCAAGGACAGTCTATTCAATAAATGGTGCTGGGAAAATTGGATTTCCACGTGCAGAAGCATGAAGCAAGACCCCTACCTTACACCTTACACAAAAATCCACTCAACATGGATTAAAGACCTAAATCTACGACCTGACACCATCAAGTTACTAGAGAACATTGGAGAAACCCTTCAAGATATTGGCACAGGCAAAGAATTTCTGGAAAAGACCCGGGAGGCACAGGCAGTCAAAGCCAAAATCAACTATTGGGATTGCATCAAATTGAGAAGTTTCTGTGCTGCAAAAGAAACAGTCAGGAGAGTGAAGAGACAACCGACAGAATGGGAAAAAATATTTGCAAACTATGCAACAGATAAAGGGTTAATAACCAGAATCTACAAAGAGATCAAGAAACTCCACAAAAACAAAACCAACAACCCACTTAAGAGATGGGCCAAGGACCTCAATAGACATTTTCCAAAAGAGGAAATCCAAATGGCCAACAGGCACATGAAAAAATGCTCAAGGTCATTAGCAATCAGGGAAATGCAAATCAAAACCACAATGAGGTTTCACCTCACCCCGGTTAGAATGGCTCACATGCAGAAATCTACCAACAACAGATGCTGGCGAGGATGTGGGGAAAAAGGGACACTAACCCACTGTTGGTGGGAATGCAAGCTGGTCAAGCCACTATGGAAGTCAGTCTGGAGATTCCTCAGAAACCTGAAGATAACCCTACCGTTCGACCCAGCCATCCCACTCCTTGGAATTTACCCAAAGGAATTTAAATTGGCAAACAAAAAAGCGGTCTGCACCCTAATGTTTATTGCAGCTCAATTCACAATAGCTAAGACCTGGAACCAACCTAAATGCCCATCAACGATAGACTGGATAAAGAAATTATGGGATATGTACTCTTTAGAATACTATACCGCAGTAAGAAACAACGAAATCCAGTCATTTGCAACAAAATGGAGGAATCTGGAACACATCATGCTGAGTGAAATAAGCCAGTCCCAAAGGGACAAATACCATATGTTCTCCCTGATCGGTGACGACTGACTGAACACCAAGAGGGAAACCTGTTGGAGTGAGGTGGACACTATGGGAAATGGTGGCTTGATCAGCATAGCCCTGACTGTTAATGAACAACTTAATACATTATCCCTCTTAGTAGTTTTTTTATCTGTTCTACTTAATATGACTGGTTTAGATCTGTTATTGATGCACAGTTATTCTTAAGTGTTGAAAATTAACTGAAATGTGATCCCTGTTGAACATGGTGGTGGGAATGGGAGAGGGAAGAGATGTATAATTTGGGACATGCTCAGGCTGACTTGCCCCAAGTGGTGGAGTTGGAAGCATACCAGGGGATTCCAATTCAATCCCATCGAGGTGTCATGTACCAATGCCATCTCACTGTTCCAGGTGATCAGTTTCAGTTCACAGTTGGTCATGGTGAAGGGACTGGGAGTCAAAGGGAACACATAAACAAGTCTAGTACCTGCTAACGCTAACCGATGGAGTAAATAAAGGGGAGAGTGATCCAACATGGGAAGTGAGATACTCAGCAGACTCATAGAATGGCAGATGTCCTAAATAGCACTCTGGCCTCAGAATCAGCCCTAAAGGCATTCGGATCTGGCTGAAAAGCTCATGAGAGTATTTCAGGCATGGAAAGCCAAGACACTCTGGCAAAAGATCTCTGCGAGTGAGATCCCAGTGGAAAGAACAGGTCATCAAAGAAGGAGGTACCTTTCTCCGAAGGGAGGAGAGAACCTCCACTTTGACTATGACCTTGTCTAAACAAGATAAGAGTCGGAGAACTCAGAGGGCTTCCATAGCCTTGGAAACTCATGACTGGAGCATAGGGAGATTACTGATGCCATAGACAGGAGTGTCAATTGGTAAAGTCAACAACAGGAGTCACTGTGCACTTACTCCTCATGTAGGATCTCTATCCTTAATGTGCTGTACATTGAGATTTAATGCTATAACGAGTACTCAAACAATATATTTCACTTTGTGTTTCTATGGGGGTGCAAACTGTTGAAATCCTTACTTAATGCATACTAAACTGATCCTCTGTAAAAAAAAAAAAAAAAAAAAAGAAATTATCAATTCCCAACTTGACTCTCACTGGGATTAAACATGACAATAGGTCTGCTCTGATTTCATCATCATTTAAAAAAATCATCTATTATTTTTCACTTTATGTTTCTGTGTGGGAGCAAACTGTTGAAATCCATACTTAATGTATACTAAGCTGATCTTCTGTATATTAAGATAATCGAAAATGAATCATGATGTGAATGGAAGGGGAGAGGGAGTGGGAAAGGGGAGGGTTGTGGGTGGGAGGGACGGTATGGGGGGGAAGCCATTATAATCCATAAGTCGTACTTTGGAAAATTATATGCATTAAATAAAAGTTTAAAAAAAATAAATCTTTAAAAATAAATAAAATTTAAAAATATTGAAAAAAAAAACAAAAAAAAAAAACAAAAAAAAAAAAAACAAAAGAAGTACTGATGTGCAGCAGTATGGGTGAATTTTGAAAACATTGTGCCAAATACGAGAAATCAGTCACAAAAGGCCACATATTGTATGATTCCATTTATATGAAATTTCCAGAATAGGCAAGTCCATGCAGACAGAAAGCAGATGAGAAATAACTGGGGGCAGGGGGAGGGGGAGAATGAGGAGAGGCTGAATGTGTTAAGATATTTTGAAAATAGACAGTAGTGATGGTTGCACAGCATTATGGATATACTAAATGTCACTAAATGGCAAATTATTAAATGACAAATATGTGCATTTTACCACAATAAAATAAATGCAACTGCCCCCTCCAACATACATGCAAACCCATGAATAATACTTGACCACCAGTACAAGAGTACTTTAAAGAATTTGTGGGAAATGGGATTAAAATATAAGTATTTCATTGCAAAATTGTTTGAAATTCATGTATGGAGAGTGTCTTTAAACAGTTTGTATAAAATGTATTATGAAAACTATGGATTTCAAAAATTTTGTGTGCCAGTGTAAACTTCTAATTTTATTTTCCATGAACTTTTTTAAGGATTGATTTATTTGAAAGGCTGAGTCAGAGAGGTAGAAGCAGACAGAGACAGAGGTCTTCCATCTGCTTGTTCACTCCCCAAATGGCCACAAGGGCCAGAGCTGGGTCAATCCGAAGCCAGGAGCTTCTTCCACGCTTCCCATGTGGATGCGGGTCTTGGGCCATCTTCTGCTCTCGCAGGCCAGAGCAGAGAGCTGAGTCAGAAGTGGAACAGCCAGGACTCGAACTGGTGCCCATATGGGATACCAGCACTGCAGGCAGCGGATTTACCTGCTACCCCACAGCGCTGGCCTCTTTCCATGAACTTCTAGAAGTACCTTTATATATAGTTTGAGTCTAAACTTCAGATCATGGTGCTCAATCCCCTCAAAGTCTGGCCTGACCAGTCTGATTTGCTCTGTTGCTCTAAGGTTCACTTGTTTCATCCGTGCCTGGTGAACTGTTAATATCTTCTCTTACTGATTTGGAATCCTCACCTGGAAGGTCCCATTCCTCCTCTTCGGATTGAAATTAAAGGTCTGACTCAAATGCCAGTTTCCCTGTGAGAGCTTCTTAGTGCCCTGTGCTTCTCTCTCTGTGATCTCATAGAACTTTATTCAGATAATTAACCACCGTGGGTCATAGCTGAGGATGTGTCTTCACCTCGCCAGATGGTGAGTACCATCCAGGCAAAGTGTCTGATTTGAATTTGGATCCCTGTGGTCTTGTGTTTCATAATAGTTGAACAATGTTTATCAAATTAACTGACTTGATTACTTAAGTTTGGTTCTGTGAAACTAATTCTGTATCCCCAATATTTAATTTAAAACCCTGAAACAGTCACTATAATTTGATTATAGTCAACTTTGTTTACCTTTAACTACCTTTAATTGTCTTAGCCTTAAATGTCTTCCTAGTGTGCTATCATCTACTTAACTCAAATATTTGTTTTCTTGACAGTTTGAGTACTATTACTCTGCTTTCACCTCCTGAGTTGCTGCTATTGGAGCTAATTTTCTCTCACCTTCTTTCCCTATGTAGAGAGGGCCTTCAGAACCCTAGCAGTTACCTTGGAAAAGTGAGACAGGACAAGTGTTTCATTATTTTATTAGAGGATTGATGGGTCTGAGCATAACAGTTGATAAAAAGGTCCAGAGTGATCAAGGGCTAGAAGAAATAGGGTAGTTTCCTCCACCTAAACCCTAATCAGGGCTCCTTCATGTGTCATCATTATTTCTATGGTCATTAATTTCTTACATGTTACATACATTTTCCTTATGAAATAAAATACAACCACAAGTTTCAGATGTTATACTCCAGTGGTTTTAGTTGTTGTAGATTATCCGTCCACACTGCTAGCACTGAGTAGCAACATAAAGGCTTTGAAAGAAAATGGTTTTGAGTGCTCTCTATTAATTTTAGAAGAGCCAAGATCTCAATATTATATATCTTGCAATATCACTTAACTTTGGAGCCTTCCTACATAAAAAGTAGCTTAGTGAAGATTCATGATAAAAGTGAAATGCCACTTTAAATTTGCATGTGAAACATTGTTCTATAATATGACCTAATGATGGAACAAGCTCTGACTGGAAGCAGGAAGTCTACAGCTTAACATAACAAGTAGCAGTGGAATAAGAAATTAGGTGATGCCTTCTCTTCTTTTTGCACCCTACCCATAATTGAGCTTTTTTTAAAAAAAATTGGTGTCACATTTTAAGAGACAGCTTGCTTTATATTTCAGTGATATGAATGAAAAACATTTTTATCCTGTGCCTAAACCTCAATAGCAAACCAGAAAATCTGTTTTCAGCATGGCTTTGTCATTTATTTTCTCTGACCCAGTGTAAATAGGTGGAGATGATAATGATAATATCTACATTGCTGTGTTTTTACAGAATTTGAAGAATATAACCAAACTATTAGAACAATGCTGGCATGTAATTACTGCTATTTTTTGCATAAACATAGTAACATTTAACTTAACCAGGATACCTTTTGTGTGCCTGACACTATGCAAAGTGTTACAGAATTTTTGAAAATGAAAATGTAGGGTCTCTGGTCCTTTGGAACGTCTTAATAGAGTTCAATTAGTAGTTAAGATTCACTGGGATATGCTTGTGTCTCATCTTGCATCCCTCCTTTGGTCCATGCCTACTCTTTACAGTAGTGGATCCTGTCTCTTCAGCATTTTTAGGGACTTTGCGTTTTTTAAAGGATCTATTTATTTGAAAGGCAGAGAGCAAATGAGTGTGTGCTTCCATCTGATGGCTCACAACCGAAATGGCCCCGATGGCAAGGACGGGTGCAGGGCAAAGCCAGAGCCCAGAACTCTGTCTCCCACACATGGGGCAGGGGCCCGAGCACTGTGGCCGACTTCTGCCTTCCCAGGTGCATTAGCAGGGAGCTGGATGGGAAGAGCAGCCAGGACCTGAACCAGCATGGGATATGGGATGCCAGTGCCGTAAGTGTTGGCTTAACCCACAGTGCCAGCCCTAGGGACTTTGTCTATTTAGTCATCTTCCTCTCTGCTGCTTTAAAAAATTGATGCATTCATTTTTGAGTGAAGCAAGATTTATTTGTCAGAAACCTGCTGCGGCAGCCAGGAGGGAGGCTCCGAGGAAGGAAGACCCAAGAAACTGGTTGAAGTGGTGTTTGAAGTGCAATTTGGGCAACAGTCAAAGGGCAGGGACAGAACCTGTCAGAAGACTGGAACTGTAATCTTGTCTAGACTGCTCATGATAAAACAAAAAAATCAGGAAGGTAGATAGGTAACTTCTTTCTAATGATAAAACTAGAGACTCAGAACAGTGGGCTTGGCACTTCTGTCTTGCTAGGTAGCTTTTGGGGAGAAGCATGTGTTTTGTACCTTCTTAAAGAGACTTCCCCATTTTCTCACTCCCACAGGAACCTGACCTAATTACCCGTTAGCTTATCTATCTCCTCACATTCCACCCTCCAGAAGAATATACCTCACCTGCTGTCAGAGATGTGGGAGTGATGACCACTCTGGCTGCTTATGCTGACAGGCATCATTAAGGGACAGCAGTAGAGCATTCCTCTGAAGGTCTCTGGTACATTGCAGATTTCCTCCGGAGCATTGTCTGGGCTACCACCTGGAGTCTGGTGGCTTCCAGTTGTTTAGTCCTGGGTAACACAAAGCATAAGGTGGTTACTGTCTCTCCCAATTGAGAGCATCTTTTGGAAGTTCCAGGGATTCAGCTGGAAGCCTTAATGTCAAAGACTCAGTTTTGGACGTGAAAGAATTGTCAGATTTAAACCATTTGGTCAAAGTTAAGCTGTAGCTTTTTTTTTTCAAGATTTATTTTGCTTGAAAGTCAGAGTTACACAGAAAGAGAAGGAGAGGCAGAGAGAGAGGTCTTCTATCCACTGGTTCACTCCCCAGCTGGCCGCAATGGCCAGAGCTGTGCTGATCCAAAGCCAGGAGACTCTTCCGGGTCTCCCACACAGGTGCAGGGGCCCAAGGACTTGGGTCATCTTCCACTACTTTTCCAGGCCATAGCAGAGAGCTGGATAGGAAGTGGAGCAGCTGGGTCTTGAACCGGTGACCATATGGGATGCCGGCACTGCAGGCGATGGCTTTTCCCGCTACGCCACAGTGCCGGCCCCAAGCTGTAGCATCTTAACCAAAGCTGTGGACCAGAACTAATGAGATAAAGCTAACCCCTTTAAAGATTCAAACTTTGAAAGCAACTAAACTCAATAAAGGCAACAGAGGACATGAAACTTCCCTGAGATACATAAAACCTTGTTACCAAGGTCAGTTACAAATCAAAGAAAAAAACTGTACTTGAAAGATTAGGATGTGATTTCAGTATAGGATCCATCACAGGACTGGTAGAGACATCATGTTCCAAAGAGTTAGAGAATCGGGTAATCCTGCTATTTGTCTTGTAAGAAGAGTTAACTTTAATTTCCTTTTAATCTCATCCAAAGTAATCTCACAAATTATTCAACTTCCACAAACCTCCTACAACATGCTTATTTATTCCTTCAGTTCTTATTTGTATAAAATTCTTTGCAAAATTTTGCTTAACTTGCTATATCTGAGAATATACTCTCATGCTTATAGCTTTTTCCACAACTTTCTTTCCTTCCTACTGGTTCCTTCAATTTGCATCCTAAAGCAATCCACAATCTTAAACACCTCTAAATTAAGGACAAAACATCTTTTAACAGAACACATAGAATTTTAGCCCATAGTTATTTTAAAGCAGTTTTTGGGATTTGAAGATGTTCAGGTAAGAAATAGGTAAATGATTTTTACATAATTCTAATTTATCAAAGTGTTGCAAACCCTGGGAATCTTAGGAAAATGTTTAACCTAGAAGACCAGATACTTTAGCATGGTACCAACAATGCTTGGTAAAGATATACATGAATTTTTTTGAGAATCACATTGTGGATGGTAAAAGATTTAAACTAGTTATGATTACAATAACAACAATCTGGAAAATTTAACATCTTGGGAAATATAGCACGGTTTCACAGACCTTTATACCTTTTAGAGCTTTAGTTTAACAAGGCATATGTTGATGATTGGACAACAGAGGAATCTTAAATACGTGGCAGAGAAACTTTTATATAATTTAGCAAGCAAGAAAATGTGAACCCTGAGTCAGAGCAGCCAGGGTGCCCACCTTTGTTAGTCTAGAAGAAAACTTAAGGGGAGATTGGGAACATGGCCCTGTAGAGAGTCTGGTCAGTGGTAAACAAAAACCCAGCAGTTTAAAATGAACCCTGTTCTGACAAGTTCTTCCTAGTGTCTTTTCAAAATGGTAGCTAAGGAGGTAGAAAAAAATAAGACGTGGCATCCTTTATTAGGGAGGGCTGACTGAGACTAGGTGCTGGGCCTTGGCTGCTGAATGGATGCAGCATCGCCCCTCAGACTGTGTGTGTTCTCAACTCTCTCTTACTTCCCAGCATTGATGAGGAGAGGGGTTAGTGAACAGGCTTCAGGCAAGTCAGGTAAGCCAAAGCCAGGGGGGTCCTAGGTAGGGAGTTTGAGGGAGAATAAGTTGGCCTAGGCCTCTTCTAAGATATTACTCCTGCATGAATGTGGCTGAGACTTTGGCTGGAAGAGAGGTTTTGTATTCATGCAAGAAAGAATTTAAATGTGTAATGTGAGTTGGAGAGTAGCAGTAAGCAAGACAGAATGGCACTGGGATTAGAAACACAGGATATACAGGTACTGCTGCCCCAACAATGAGGCTGAGATCCGATGGGAGTCTCCATTCTCCATTTGGCTTTTGAACCTTTAGAATTGGAGTGTTGCAGGGACTATTGTAGGCTTTAAAAATCCCTGCATCTTGAGATTTTCTACTATGGCTCTTAGTCCTTTCCAAGTGTCAAGCTTTGATGGAGATTATATTTGACAGAGAAAGAGGATAGGTCTTTAGGATGAACCTGGACAGGCTGAGAGTTATAGATCAACTTTTCCTTGGGCACTCCAAACGTCAGAATTGATGTCTATCTCTGTGAGAGGGAGGCATAAAGTCTCCACTTCTCCGATAAGAACCTTGGTCTTCATCTGAGCCAGGAGATCTCTACCTAGTAAGGGTGCTGGGCTCTCTGGTATGATCAAAAGGAATAAATATTGGATTATTCTATCAGCTCAGAGATTGGGGAAATAGCTAACTTGGGGGTACGGGGCTCCTGAGACACCCTTTACAGTTGCCATATAAGAAAATAGGGCCAAAGCTGCAGCAAAGAACAGAAAGTTCCTCTCCTGTGTCGAGAGGTTCATAAGTTTTCCCTCCACTATGAGAACCACCCAGGGCTCCTAGGTGCTGATTTGATAGATCACCAGAACCTGTAAGGAGAACCCTGATCTCCTCCAGTCCCAGGTGGATCTGTTAGAAATGCCTGACTCTGGATTTCTTGGCCTTAGGGGGTAGTCAAGTCTCTAGTGATTTCCTTTGTAAATAGGACAGGGTCCTGGGGGCCCTTTTCGACCATCCTTGATGAATGTCCACTGCCTTTGCAGGAAAAGCACTTGGGAGGTCCCTGGAGGTCTGCTGGAGCTGAGCTGTCACTGGGAGCGCACAGCCTCCTCTTATCCTTTGGCTCTGTTGTTGGGTCGCCTCCTGATTTGTTATAAAAGACCATGGTGGACACCTTGAAGAGTTTGGTACTCCCAGGTCCCATGGCAAGTCTTGGAAGCTTTCTTCTAATGTCTAGGGCAGACTAGGTTAGGAATCTTTTAAAATCACCCTTCTTTCTACAGAGACAGGATCTAATGGAGTGTATTTCCTTTTTTTTTTTTTAAAGAAATTTAAAGATTTATTTACTTATTTGAAAGGCAGAATTACAGATAGGCAGAGATAGAAAAAGAGGTCTTGCATCTACTGGTTTACTTCCCCAATTGGCCGCAACAGCCAGAGCTGTGCCAATCCGAAGCCAGGAGGCAGGAGCTTCTTCTGGGTCTCCCACATGGACACAGGAGCCCAAGAATGTGGACCATCTTCTACAGCTTTCCAAGGCCATAGCAGGGAGCTGGATTGGAAGTGGAGCAGCCAGTACTTGAACCAGTGCCCAGATAGGATACTGGCACTGCAGGTTACAGCTTTGTCCACTACGCCACAGTACCAGCCCGTGGAATGTATTTCTTTAAAGTGTTCTAAGATGATAGGGGGATTTTCCTTTGGCCCCTGATCTATCAAGGATAGTTTTGCACAAAGAAAGCCTAAACATAAGGAACCTCAACCCATTTCAGCTAACTTTCTCTGGCTCTATCTTGTAACCAGGCCATATGGTGGTGCAGAAAAAGAGCAGGCAGTTTTTTCTTTAAGCTCAGGGGGTCAAAGGAATGCCAGTGTCTAAGGATGCATCCCAAGTGAATGCCTACTTAGATGATTTGCTTCTCATCTGGAATGAGAGGATAAAAACAGAAGTGTCACTCAGTTATCTCTCCTGAGTTTGAGTTATCTCTCAAAACTATCTTGCTGCTTGTGGCATCCACATGTGAAATGAAGCCCACAGAGAAGAGAGAAACATGCAGGTGAGACTAGCACATATTACCTATGCCCACTGAGTCTTTCATGCCTTAACCTAGGAGATATAAATATATATATATGAATATATATATATAGATATATATGTATATATATATATATATATATTTGGCAGAATAGCATGTGTAGGATGTGATCAGTTCTCTTTACTGGTAGCATGCTAGAATTGCGTCTCTGCCTGGTCAAAAATATACTATTGCTTTGCTCCCCTACATGAAAAGAAATAGTTGTTCTATACCTCTTAACCTTGAGTCCCTTCTTGTGGGCCTGATTTCAACAATGAGCCTTAGCGAAGGTATTTTGAGCTAGAGTGTGGAGGGAGTGTATCAGTCCTGGCCACCATTTAGGTTGGTAATCAGGCATGAGGAGGAATAAAGAAGCATGGTGGTGGGGGAGTAAACATTCTCCCCAGTGTGCTACCTTGAAGGTATGGACTACATAGAAAGGACCTGTCTGTGAAGGAAGACCCCAAGGAGAGAGACCTGATAAGGGAGGAGATCCCACAGAACATGCTGGAATACTTGTCTCTACAAGTTCGGGTCATGAGGGGCGGGCTCTATACCTAATGAGGAGTCTAGATAGAAAAACTGCCTGTCTGCAGAAGGGATACCTCGACTGACCCAGAACTAACCAGGTATCTAAGGAAATACTGGCTAATGGGACCAGGAATTTGAGTTTGTAGAAATTAAGGAGATTTGATGGATAGGGAAAGGATCTAGAGTGAGGCAAGCAGAAAAAGAGACAGAGATCATATCAGGGACTGTGGTAAAGAAAAGATCCTTTGGGTGCACTTTGGAGTAAGGCCACAGGCTCCATGCTCCGAGCCCCAATCTCATTGACAAGTTGATCTCTGAGGAAAGAACAGAATGCAGTTTTCAGCTCGACATCCTAATGGGACTGGGTGTCCAGTCAAGAAGCCTTTGAAAAACACCAGAGTGTTGCCCTTTGCCTGAATTTTGCAACTACTACAAGACCTTGGTGCAGTCTCGTGCAACAGTGCAGTGTCATGCGATGGGTTGATCTCTGTGAAAGGAAACTGAGCAAGACAGGACCAATATTCCCCAGGGCTGAGGGGAGAAGTATAGAGTCTCAGTTCCAGGAGATTGCTCCAGCCTTGTTAGCAAGCCTGACTCTTAAGAACAGCAGCCATGCTAACTGCTTTTCACTGACAGGGACCCAGTGTTCTTTTTTTTTATTTTTAATTTATTTATTTGACAGAGTTACAGTGAGAGAGAGATAGAAAGGTCTTACTTCCGTTGGTTTACTCTCCAAATGGCTGCAACGACCAGAGCTGCACTGATTTGAAGCCAGGAGTCAGGTGCTTCCTCCTGGTCTCCCATGTGGGTGTAGGGGCCCAAGCACTTGGGCCGTCCTCCACTGCCATCCCAGGCCATAGCAGAGAGCTGAACTGGAAGAGGAGCAACAGGGACTAGAACCGGCGCCCTTATGGGATGCCAGTGCCGCAGGCAGAGGATAAACCTAGTGCAGCACGGCACCAGCCCCGTGGACCCAGTGTTCTTGAGATAGTTACTATGGAGGAGAGTGAGGTTCTTTGAAAAACAGAAGCCAGAGGCCGGCACCACGGCTCACTAGGCTAACCCTCTGCCTGCGGCGCCAGCACACCAGGTTCTAGTCCCAGTCGGGGCGCCAGATTCTGTCCCAGTTACTCCTCTTCCAGGCCAGCTCTCTGCTGTGGCCAGGGAGTGCAGTGGAGGATGGCCCAAGTGCTTGGGCCCTGTACCCGCAAGGGAGACCAGGAGAAACACCTGGCTCCTGGCTATGGATCAGTGTGGTGTGCCGGCTGCAGCGGCCGTTGGGGGATGAACCAACGGAAAAAGGAAGACCTTTCTGTCTCTCTCACTGTCTACTTTGCCTGTCAAAAAAGAAAAAAAAAAAAAAAGGCCAGAGCAGTCCTGCTCACCTGTCTGGTACTGGTGATCAAATCTATCTGAGGCTGGAGTCGAATTGAACTGGATCCAAGTCACGTGGAGTTGTGTAAGTCATGTTGGAGTTGCCAGGTCATGGCACCAGGCCATTATGGGGAAAACAACAATTAAGAAAGATGACTTTTCTTCTTATCTGGCACAGAAGAATTTCCATGAGGACAAGGCAGTGAGCAAAGCAAGATTTATTTAAGTCAGAAATCTGCAGCAGCTAGGAGGGTGGACTCCAAGAGAGGAAGACCCAAAGACTTATTTATCTGTTTGAAAGTGAGACTTATGGAGGGGGGAGAGAGAGAAGCATTTTCTCTATCTGCTGGTTCACTCCCCCAAATGATCTCAATGGCTAGGGCTGGGTCAGGCCAAAGCCAGGAACCAGGCGCTTCTTCTAGGTCTTCCATGTGAGTGGCAGGAGCCCAAGCACTTGGGCTGCTTTTCCCAGTCCATTAGCAGGGAGCTGGATCAGAGGTGGAGCGGCTGGGACATGAACTGGTGCCCATATACCAGCACCACAGGCGGTAGCTTTGCCCCACTTTGCCACAGTGCCGGCCCCTGTGCTGCTTCTACTTAGCATATACAGTCATCTGTTCTACATCTCCTAAAAGAAATAGACAAAACCCAGTTTCCAATCTATGATAAGCAAAGAAGGAAAAATCAACAAGCAAAGAAAACCTCAACTCCTCTAGAGTGCTGGCTAGCTATTGCCCTCCGTTCTCTTCATAGCCAAACTCCATCAAAGAGAAGCTGACACTCATTCTCTTCACTTGTCACTTCTCATTTCCACCTCTGCATCTGGCATCTTCTACATAGGACACAGTCTTTACTATTCCCAAGTCATCACCGACCTCCTAATTGTCAAACCCAGAGGTTATCTTTCCATCATTAGCTTTCCCCTACTGTCTGCTGGATATGTTAGCTCTTTGGTGATATCCTCCATGAAGCTCCTCAGCCATGGGTTCTCTACCATTTCTCTGACGTACTTATCTTCTTGTGTTAATCCTTTTCCAGAAGTCCCCTAAGTGTTGATGTATCTGCCCTTGTTGGTTTCGTCCACTGCTTCTGTTTCACCTGACATCTTTATTCTGTACAAAGGTTCAGTTCTCCTTCCTGACCTCTTCTGAATCCTTAAACATTTCCATATGGGTATCCTAAAGGCACCCCAACTCAGGTTAACCAAAAAGACATCTTTTTGTCTCAATTTCTTTTCTGTCCCTTATGTATTTTCTCTTGGTGAATGCCCCCTGTTGTCCAAGGGTGACCTAGGATGATCAGAGACTCTTTCTTCTTCCCTTCCCGCTACATCTAGGTGACAGACCTCCTGACTCTCTCTCCTCCTTCGTATCCCTTCTCACCTTGCATTGATTGAAAGCCTTGTCAACTCTTACCGACCATTACACTGTCATTGGTCTTCCTTGGACTTGGTCCCATCTGTTCTCTACATGGCTGTCAGGTTAAGCTGCCTAAATGCAAATATGGCTATGTAGTTTTGTGAAATTTTTTTAAAACTGTATTTTATTTGAAAGGCGGAGTTACAGAGGGAGAGACAGAGAGGGATCTTCCATTCACTAGTTCACTCCCCAGCTTGCTGCAATGGCTGGGGCTGGGCCAGGCTGAAGCCAGGAGTCTGGAAGTCCATCTAGGTCTCCACCTATGGTGGCAGGGCCCCAAATACTTGTATCTTTCACTGCTTTCCCAGGTGCATTAATAAGGAGTTGGATCAGAAGCGGAGCAGCCAGGATTCAAATTGGCACTCATATAAGATGCAAGGTGTAACCTACTGTGCCACAATGCTGGCCCTTGTAAAACTTCTTATCATTCCCAATTGTTTTTGTCTAGAGAATAAAGTCCTTTCTCTAGCACTTTATTGGGAATCTGCCTGCCTCTTTTCAGTCTCATCTCTGATGACTCCTACATAGGTTCCTTTCTTTGCCAAGAGCCTTATGGAGGGTGGATCCACTGCAGGTTTTGCATGCAAAAAGGTGAATTTCAAATTGGAGGAAACTTTTGAAAGCCCTTGAGTCCACTCACCCATTAATTCCTGATGTGTGGGGATTTGAGCTGGATAGACTGCCAACCTGTCTCCTGCTTTGTTCTCACTGATAAAATGGGAATAATACCGACTTTCACGGAAGCATTTTTTAAAAAGATTTATGTATTTATTTGAAAGTAAGAGTTGCACAAAGAAAGGGAGAGATAGAGATCTTCTGTTTGTTGGTTCACTCCCCAGAAAGTCACAATGGCTGGGGCTGGGCCAGGTGGAAGCCAGGAGTTTCATCCAGGTCTTCGGCATGGGTGGCAGGGGCCCAAACACATGGGCCGTCTTCCACTGCTTTCCCCAGACCATTAGCAGGGAGCTGGATGAGAAGTGGAGCAGCTAGGATATGAATTAACACTCCATACAAGCATTTCTGTGGAGTCTGTTATCATCAAAGTCATCAAGGATGATTGTCCCATTTTGCTCATATGTTCACTTTTTCTTTATGGTTTCTGCCATCCCTGTGACATCTAGGCAACTTTTACATATTTTGCCCCCTACTCTGTTCCATTTGTATCTATTTTCCAAGGACTGTGGATTTTAATATTTAAAAAATTTAATTTCAGTACTTAAAAGACTATTCTGGGGCTGGCACTGTGGTGCAGTGGGTTAAAGCCCTGTCCTGAAGCACAGGCATCCCATATGGGTGCCAGTTCTAGTCCCGGCTGCTCCTCTTCTGATCCAGCTTTCTGCTGTGTCCTGGGAAAGCAGCAGAAGATGGCCCAAGTCTTTGGGCCCCTGCACCCACGTGGGAGACCCGGAGAAGGCTCCTGGCTCCTGGCTCTGGATCAGCACAGCTACGGCTATTGTGGCCATCTGGGGAGTGAACCAGTGGATGGAAGACCTCTCTCTCTGCCTCTACCTCTCTCTGTAACTCTTTCAAATAGATAAAATAAATCTTTAAAAACAAACAAAAAAGACTATCCTTAAAGGTCAGAAGTATCGCAGAAATCATATCGTACCGAGCAATATCCCAAACAAGGCTCTTGGGGTTAGAGGTTGGAGGGAGAGAGCCCTGCAGTGGCCCTTCCTTCTCCAGCAAAGCCCGTCTGCCCTGCAGTGCTCTGTTCCAGCATCACAGCATTCAGGGAAAGACTCTGCCCTCAGAATGACCTGCCCTCAGTTTGGGTCATTCAGGATTAATGTCAGGCTGACACTGAACTGTACTTGGATGTGAGTTAGTGCAGATGGTAGCCTCAGTGTGTAAAGCACATCATGTGATCAATGCCTGGGAACAGAGGGGCACCTTCTGCACTAGCTGACACTTGAATCTTCCTCAAAGGTACAAATGCAAGTGGAGTGAGGCAGTCTAGAGTCAGCAAGGCAAGGAAACTCCTCAGTGCCAGTCACCATCATTGTGTTTTCTCTGGAGAGAGCTGCTGGGGACTTACCCTTAGGTACAGGTCTAGAATTTGGTTCCTGAAAGGAGACACGTTACCTTTCAAAACTCCATGACTCCATAATTGACGGCTACCACTTTTATCACTTTAAATGGCTCAGTGTATGCTTTTCTTACGCATGTGATCTTAGTTGATGCTTACATTGACTGTAAAATTAGTGTGTGAGTCTCCTGGGGCTGATGTCATGAATTATCACAAACTTGGAACAGGAAGCACAGACATGGATTCATTATCAGTTTTGAAGGCTGGAAGTTTGAAATCAAGAAGTCAACAAGGTTTGCTCCACCTGAGGACTCTGGGGAAGAATCCCTTCTTCTAGCTTCTCGTGGCTCTAAAAATTTCTCGGTTTGTGACTGCCTCTGTCTTCGCATGGCTTCTCTGTGTTTCTGTAAGCTTTCCCCTTTTCTGTCTTTTGTGAGAACACCTCTTTGGATTTGGGACTCATCCTAATCCAGAATAATCCCATCTCATAATCTGTAACCTTGAATTACATCTGCAAAGATTACTGTTTCAAATAAGGTCCCTTCTTGAGGTCTCTGGTGGGCATATATTTTGGGGCTTCTCTTCAACCCATTATAAATAGGTATTTGCATCCTTGTTTGACAACATGGAAACCTTGAAATGGTAAGTGTTTTGCTCAGAGACATATTGGGACAGATTCTCAACTTCAGTTCTTCCGATGCCAAATCACACATCCTTTCAATTATGTTAGTCCTCAGTCCCTCAACAAATGAGTATTTATGTATGGTGGGAGCATATCTTTCATTACATGTACTGATTAAACATCTACTTTATGTATCTTTATCTGGTGAAGAACAGACTAAACTTGAGCTTTCTTATCATGGTTGCAACCAGAAAATCAGGGGAGAGTGAATTAATGATTGTGTCCTCTGTCTTGGGTCAGTTATTTTTCTCTCCTTATCCTTCCCCTTTCCTATGTTCACAGGGCTGTCGGCAACGCCTAAACAAAGCTAGTGGTTAGAGTTCTGCAGTCACTGTGGCTGAGCTGACTTGGTCAAGGCCTGAGACACCCCTCAACATGGCTGCTGGGCAGGAGCTACACGGCTTCCTCCTTCCCTGGACTTAGAGCACCCACATGCTGAACCTAAAGGCTGAGAGGAAGTGTAAATACAACTATGTTTCCTGTTTCTTTATTCACTTCCTAGGAGGGCCAGGGAAGCTGAGATAGAGGCCAAGGTCATGATGTGCCCTCCTTGAGTTCATCTCACCAAGGAATTCATGAACATGGGATGGCTCTCCAGGACCCTTCCCTGGGACTGTCCTCCTGGGGTGGTTTCCCACACTCCCATTGCTTTCCTGTTTTTTTTTTTCTCTCCCATATAAAGTCTATATATAAAGACTATTGTCATATGTACCAATTTTCCCAAGGTTTTATTTTGATTTGTTTCTTTAGACATTTTATTATGAAATATTTCAGATATGAGAAGGCATGAAAATATGATGGCAGCACATGCATCTGCCACTCTCCTGAAGACATCAAACATTATTGATGCAGTTTAGGTCCCTGTGGCCTGTCCCTCTCCCCTCAGAGGTAGCTGCTATTCTGAACTTGGGTCTTACCATTCGCATGCATGTCTTTTGCGTTGTTACTTCATTGCCTGTATCCTTGTGTGACAAAGTCTTGTTCCCAAAGGTTTGCAAAGCTGCTTCAGGCTTTGGAGGAGGCCAGCTGGAGTGGCATTCAGGGAGAAGATAGGTGGCTAATGTTTACTGGTACCTATTCTGCTCTGGGTTCTGTGTTTTCTGTGTTCCCTCAATACCAGCAGTCATCTGCATAGGAGTCATCATCTTTGTTTGACAGCCAAGGAAAAGAGAGTGGAGATAGTAAAGTGTCCTCCCCAAAGTCCAACAGCTGATACCTATGTGACTATACCCTGGAGTTCTCCTAAAATTGTAGCTCATTTCTCTTAACATAGGGTGGTGGAGAGGGCACTGGTCATGAACTGGCTATGTGATTCTGAATAAGGTCCTTGACCTCTCTGGTTTAAAGTGAGGAGTACTGAGTCATCTCTAAGGCGTCTCCTGCACCTCTTAAACATACACAGATTTCAATGATTTCACACAGGGTAGTCCTGCCAAAGGACCTTTGGCCTCTAGTCATCTTTTAAGATGTTCAGGTGGGCTCCTGTCTAGCAGCCTGAAGTTGTTTTTTGTTAAACCATGTCAGCTTGGCACTTCTTTATCATTCTGCAGAGCACGGTGGAGGACCTGTATACACCACCACGGGGCAGCCCCCAAGAGGTGAGGTGGGGACTGCAAAGTACTCAAGCTGGCTCGTCTTTCCTCATTTCCTCTGCACTTTCCCCTCTGGGCTGCTTTGGACAGTGGAGTCAGGTGCAGAAACCCATTGAGATGGAACCTGGTCTTTTCTGGAGCAAAGGAGACTCAGGCTGATTTTGAGTTAGGCTCTCTTCTGCTTCTTTTCCTGGGTCTCTCCCTTCTTCTTGTGCGTTCTCTCTCCTGCTCTTTTGGTTGCTAGGGCCTTCCTTGTGGCTTTCTGGCTGCTAATAGCCAAGCCCACCTTGGCAGTGCCTTATATTCCAATAACTCATTTCCAGCTCCTTACTGTAGTCTGTTCCCAGTCCAAGTAAAAGCCAAATTCTCGTAGCATGGGAGGCAAGTGTCCTCTCAGAAGGCAACCACAACTCTTGGCTGCATTTGTCCCAGGTGTCCTTGGGTTGACTTCCAGTGTGTTCTTAGCTTTGGGGATTCCTAAAACCATCTCCAGCTTTGATGATTAGTTGGCAGGACTCACAGGACTCAGCACACAGTCATACTTGCAACTAAAATTGATCAAAACAGAGGACAAAACACAGCAGTGTTTCAAGGAAAGATGTGTGGGGCTGTCCGGTGCTGTGCGTAGCAGGTAAAGCCGCCACCTGCAGTGCCAGCATCCCATGTAGGTGCCGGTTCAAGTCCCGGCTGCTCTGCTTCTGACCCAGCACTCTGCTATGGCCTTGGAAAGCAGTAGAAAATGACCCAAGTCCTTGGGCCCCTGCACCCACGTAGGAGACCTGAAAGAAGCTTCTGGCTTTGGTTTGGCTCAGCTATGGCTGTTGTGGCTATTTGGGGAGTGAACCAGTGGATGGAAAACTTCTCTCTCTCTACCGCTCCTTTCTCTCTGTAACTACGACTTTCAAATAAATAAATCTTAAAAAGAAGTATGGGGCCAAGTTGGGAGGAACCTACGTGCATGCTGAATTCAGTTCTTCCAGCATCAGTGACAGCACATGTGAAATGTTGTCTACCAGGAAGGCTTGTTAAAGACTTAGCACCTAGGGATTTAATTTGCCATGTAGGCACCTCAGCCTAGCATGTACCAAAATCTCTGACCCCCAGAAGGAAACTGACATGCAGTGAGTGTTCAGCATAAACTCTATGGCTTGAACAGCCTGTTTAGGCACGGTGCCATTCTGTCAGGCAGAGATCAGCAAGAACACTCTCAAATCCAAGTTCTTGGGTGTTAGCCAAGTACCCAGCTTACAAACAAGCCTGCTCAGGCCCCTGCATCTTCACTCTTTTGTCCATGATTCAATCCTACTTTCCTTGGTTCTCATTTCTCAGAAGCTCTGAGCTCTCCTTCTGTCTCCAAAGCTTTCCTCTCTCTGCTTCCTGGCATTCCTTCCCTAGAATTCATCGTGAAGAAGCTATGGCCACCCAGGCTCCCAGTGTCCTTGCTTCCTCTTCACTAAACAACCAGAAGCTTTATTACCCATTAGCAGGGGAGAGGGGTTGTAAGCAAAGGGATAGAAGCCTTGCAAAGTTCCCTTAATGAGAATATTCCATTCCTGACTACTCCCATCATTTTTTTTTTTTTTTGACAGGCAGACTGGACAGTGAGAGAGAGAGAGAGACAGAGAGAAAGGTCTTCCTTTGCCGTTGGTTCACCCTCCAATGGCTGCCGCGGCCGGTGCGCAGCAGCCGGCGCACCGCGCTGATCTGAAGGCAGGAGCCAGGTGCTTCTCCTGGTCTCCCATGGGGTGCAGGGCCCAAGCACTTGGGCCATCCTCCACTGCACTCCCTGGCCACAGCAGAGAGCTGGCCTGGAAGAGGGGCAACTGGGACAGAATCCAGCACCCCAACCGGGACTAGAACCCGGTGTGCTGGTGCCGCTAGGCGGAGGATTAGCCTAGTGAGCCATGGCGCCGGCCTCCCATGTCATTTTTATAAGGGATTGCATGCTCTTCGGGTGATTCTAGATGTTGGGATTTTCAGGGCTCAGTTGCAAAGCCACTAGATTTTGGAGCTAATTGAGAGGTAGGTGCAGGTGTTTGGTGTATGGAAGTGAAAATGTCAGCTTTTCCCCAGACAGAGCTATTTGGAACACATGGCCCAAGTTGAAAAATGCTCCCCTGTGCACTTTTAACCAGGCCTGGGTAACAGCCACTTCAGGCACCATTTGAGCCAGTAGAGCAGCCACTGACAGGTGTTCACCCAAGTGGAGATGGAAGGAGAATGGCAAGTTTTGAATAGATCACCTCTTCCCAAGTGAAAAACATGGGGTGACACTTTTCAACAGAAAAAAGTGCAGGTAGGTTCTGTGCTCTGCTCCTTAATTTCTCTCTGAGTTAAGCCCTAGAGAAAGAAGGTGGGAAAGTTCTGGAATGGACATGTCCTAAATATCCACTCTGTGCCATGGATGATGCTAAGGGGTGAGAGGAGGGGGAAAAACTCCAGTCCGTTAGAATGCAGAGTCCAAGTGGGCTGGAAGGCAGGGAGTTCTTGTTTTGTTCGCTGCTGAGTGCCCAGTACTAACAAATACCCAGGACATAGTAGACACCCAGTGAGTATTTGTCATATAAGTCAGTTATCTCATTGAATCTTCAGAATAGCTTTTTGAATACTGTGTTAGATATTGCTTTCATTTTAGTAATGAGGAATCTTTTTTTTTTTTTATTTTTTGACAGGCAGAGTGGACAGTGAGAGAGACAGAGAGAAAGGTCTTCCTTTGCCGTTGGTTCACCCTCCAATGGCCGCCGCAGCCGGCACGCTGCGGCCAGCGGCCAGCGCCCCGCGCTGATCCAAAGGCAGGAGCCAGGTGCTTCTCCTGGTCTCCCCTGGGGTGCAGGACCTAAGCACTTGAGCCATCCTCCACTGCACTCCCGGGCCACAGCAGAGAGCTGGCCTGGAAGAGGGGCAACCGGGACAGAATCCCGGTGCCCCAACCGGGACTAGAACCCGGTGTGCTGGTGCTGCAGGTGGAGGATTAGCCTATTGAGCCGCAGTGCCGGCCATGAGGAATCTTAAGTTTCAATGAGGTTAGATAACTTGTACTTTTTACTTTATACATAATCATCAAGCAAGGATTCAAGCCAGGTGTATCTGACTGTAAAAATGAGGTTCATTTAAGACATGCCTTCTGCCTGTGGCATACTTAGTGTAGTGTGCAACACTGGGAGGGACTAGTTGCGCAACTTAGATTTGCTGTTAACATCAGAGCTTAGTTTTTCTGGAATCCACATGACCAGAAGAGTCTGTAGCTACTGACCAGAATCCCACAGGCCTGGAAGCAGCACCATCACCCTAGAAGCCTGTGGATAATACTCTGCAACAGATTCCAGTAGGTCAGCATTGTTCTTTGAAGAAGGACAGCTGTGATAGAAATGAAATGGGCATATTTCCACCCAGGAGAAAGGCTAAGCACACACAGCTAATTCACCCTAAGGAACAAGTGACCGGTGGGTGTTTGCTGTGCAGCTGAGCTCCACTTGCGTGTCCTGCTTCCCAGCTCCTTCCATGTTATTCCCTTTCTACCCATGGTCATCCATTTACTAACACCCAACACCCAAAGTTGGGGTTGCTCTTGTTGGAGCTCACGGGACCCTCTTCCAGCCCTGTGACAGGGGCTGTAGCTGATATCTAGCATGTTATATCCTCAGGTCACATGGGCCTGGGTGCTTGATTTTAGGACTCTGGGCTTTTCTGAGCTGGCCTTGAATTTTGTACCACTTAAAAGCCTGTTTCTTCCTCTCATTCATCAATTCCCTTTTATTTAGCACATGCCAAGTTCAGAGCTACAGTGTCCTGGTGATAAAAACCAAGTACACACTGCTTTTAGTAACTGGAAAATTTCTAAGTTTTTTAAAAAAGCCTATATATCACTTTTACTTTTTTACCTAAATTGAGGGCTACCTCTTATGCATCTCAAAGAGAAGCAGCAAAGATTGGGGTCATATTTGGTTAACAGAGGCCTCCAAGGAGAGCTAATACATTTAGCTGTGGACTGAATTTAACTGTACAAAACTGCCTGACAACCATTGACAGCTAGGATAAAGGTGGCCATTTTGTTCGTATGTTTCCTTGGGGCATCATTCAATCAAAAATGTGTTCTGGAAGAAATAGTGATGATTATGTATAAAGTAAAAATTAATAGTATTGGTCGCACTCTTATTTGAGAGTGACAAGAGGTGAGTCCAGGAACCTTTGGTGATTATGGGTGAGTTAATGGCAGTGCTTGCTTGATTTGCTGTTATTATAGCTGTAAGGATTTTGCATGGAGAATGTGTTCTGAGAAGGACGCTGATTAAAGTGAGTAAAAATGTCAGATTGCTTTATTAAAGAAATGAACTGAGATGGAATGAAATTTTGGCAAAACCCCCAGTTTTCCTAATACTATGAGGTTTGAGCACTATGTGGAGGTCTTGCAGGAACAGCAAAGTTAACCTTTTTGTGGAGGGGAACTAAGAAAAATTCAGGACTTTGCTTCTAGTTCATGAATATGTTCTAGTTCCATAGCTGACTTTTCAGAGAATCTTGGACAAACCTATGTAGTTTACTCCAATAATACCCTGTTGCAGTGAACTTCAGCTGCCTTTGAGTAGCATTTTTGTGCTATAAGCTTGATTGTGGTTAATACAATGAAACTGTACAAAAAAATGACTGTAGGAGGATATATTGAAGCTCTGAATTGAGGAATGCCAAGTTACATGCTACTTGAGATCTTGCGGAATTGTGGCAATGGAAACATGAATCCTGACATAGTGTTCATCTAGGAATAACAAAGTCTTTCTCTTCTCTTCACCTTTCCACCAGGACACAAGGATAAAATCAGATCCTGGGGGATCATTGATAAGTTCTCAGTGCTTTGTATTGTATGCATTTGTATGATGGGAGGAATGAAGGTAATGGAGAGTATAAATTCTTTGAAACCCACTGAAAAGTTATGATTCTGATGGTACACTTTTATTTCTGTTCTCATAATAGTATATTAAACAGTTTTTTGTACAGCATTATTATTTTTTTTGACAGGTGGAGTTAGAGACAGAGAGAAAGGTCTTCCTTTTCCGTTGGTTCACCCCCCAAATGGCTACTATGGCCAGTGCACTGCGCCGATCTGAAGCCAGGAGCCAGGTGCTTCCTCCTGGTCTCCCATGCAGGTGCAGGGCCCAAGCACTTGGGCTATGCTCCACTGCCTTCCTGGGCCACAGCAGAGAGGTGGACTGGAAGAGGAGCCACCAGGACAGAACTGGTGCCCCAACAAGGACCAGAACCCAGGGTGCCGGTGCCACAGGTGGAGGATTA
Source organism: Oryctolagus cuniculus (assembly GCF_051225735.1). Classification (NCBI taxonomy): domain Eukaryota; kingdom Metazoa; phylum Chordata; class Mammalia; order Lagomorpha; family Leporidae; genus Oryctolagus; species Oryctolagus cuniculus. Next base: position 103,715,736 of record NC_142877.1, read on the forward strand.
GCCTAGTGAGCCGTGGCGCCGGTCCTGTACAGCATTATTGCGATATAATTGACAAAAGTATATATATTGTTTTTTTTTTTTTTTTTTTTTTTTTTTTTTTTTTTTTTTTTTTGATAGGCAGAGTGGACAGTGAGAGAGAGAGACAGAGAGAGAAAGGTCTTCCTTTGCCGTTGGTTCACCCTCCAATGGCCGCCGCTGCAGCCGGCGCACCGCGCTGATCCGATGGCAGGAGCCAGGAGCCAGGTGCTTTTCCTGGTCTCCCATGGGGTGCAGGGCCCAAGCACCTGGGCCATCCTCCACTGCACTCCCTGGCCATAGCAGAGAGCTGGCCTGGAAGAGGGGCAACCGGGACAGAATCCGGCGCCCCGACCGGGACTAGAACCCGGTGTGCCGGCGCCGCAAGGTGGAGGATTAGCCTATTGAGCCACGGCGCCGGCCCAAAAGTATATATATTAACAATGTGCAATGTGGCATCCCAAAAAATGTAGACATTGTGAAATGATTCCCACAACTAAGCTAAATTAATATTCTTCATCTCACATAATTATCATTTTGGGGGAATTAGAACATACAAAATCTACTCAGTAATTTTCAGTTATACAGGACTTAACTAATGTCACCATGCTGTGTAATAGATCTCTAGAATTTATTCATTCTGGCTGATACATTTTACCTTTTGACCAAAAATCTCCTCCATTGTCTACTCTTTCTCCTCCCCACCCCCAGCTCCTGTCAATAGTATTTTTCTGTGAGTTTAACTTTTAAAGATCACATGTATAAGAGAGATCATGCAGTATTTGGTTTTCTGTGCCTGGCATTTTCACTTAGCATAATATCTTCCAGGTTCCTCTATGTTGTTGCCGATGACAATTTCCTTCTTTAAGGCTGAATATTCTATTTCATACCGCATTTTGTTTATTCATCTGTTGATGGACACTTAGGTTGATTTTATATTTTGGCTATTGTGAACCATGCTGCAATGAATATGGGAGTGCAGCTATCTCTTCAACATACTGATTTAATTTTCTTTGGATATATATCCCCAAAGGTAGTATTGCTTGATCATATGGTAGTTCCATTTTCAATTTTTTGAAGAGCTTCCATACTGTTTTCATAGTGGCTGCATCAATTTACACTCCTACCAACAGTGTACAGGGATTTCTTTTCTCTATATTTTTACCAATATGTTAACTTTCATCTTTTCTAAAGTAGCCATTTTAACAGATATGAAGTGATGTCTCATTGGGATTTTAATTTGCATTTCTGTGATGATTTGTGGTATTGAATTTTTTTCATATAACTGTTGGTATTTGCACGTATCCTTTTGAGAACTGTCTATCCAGATTCATTGCCAATGTTTTAATCAGGTTATTTGTCTTTTTGTTGTTGAATTGTCTGAGTTCCTTATAAATCTTGAATATTATCCCCTTATCAGATACATGGTTGCAAATACATTCTGCTATTCTTAAGCTTTCTCTTCACTATATTGATTGTTTCCTTTGTAACGAAAATGCTTCTTATCTTGATACAATCCCATTTTTGCTTTTATTTCTTATGATTTTGGGATCCTATCCAAAATAACATTGCCCAAACCAGTGTCAAGGTGCTTTTGTCCTATGTGTTTTTTTTCTGCCAGCTTAACAGTTCCAAGTCTTGTGTTAGGTCTTTGAGCTGATTTTGCATGTGGTGTGAGATAATGGCAGTTTCATCCTCTGAGTGTATGTATCCATTCTTCCCAAGACCATTTACGGCAGAGACTACCCTTTCCCAGCTGTGTGTTCTTGATAATTTTGTCAAAGATCAGTTGACCATCAGTGCACTAATTTGTTTCTGGGATCTTTATTCTGTTCCCTTGGTCTATTCATCAGGTTTTTTTGCTTGCATTAGCTTTTTGTCAGAGTGAAATACCTGAGGGAAGCTACTTAGGAAGATGGAGGTTTATTTTGACTCAGAATTTTAGATTCACAGGCCAAGATAAGATGACCCCATTGTTTGACATCTGGCGATGGTGTTCTTCCTGGCAGAGTTCTGAGGCAGGACAGAGCATCACATGGCAAGAAAGAGTGTGTATCTGTCTTTGCCTCTCTTCCTAAAGCCACCAAGAGTTGTTCCTGGGGGCTGTAACCTAACAGTCTAATCCAATTTAATTACTTTTCAAAGGCCTCACCTCTGAATACCATAAATGGATTAAGTTTGCATTCCCTTTTATTTTCTTGCACAAAAACAAACTTATCTTTTATCTTTTATTATCTGAGTGTCAGACAGAGCTCCCTTCTGCTGGTTCACTCCCCAAATTCTCACAATATTCAGGGTTAGGTCAGATGAAAGCCTGGAGTCAGGAGCACAATCGATCTCCCATGTGGGTGGCAGGGACCCAGGCACTTGAGCCATCACTGCTGCCTCCCAGGTGTGTTCCAGCAGGAAGCCAGAATCAGGAGTGGAGCTAGATTTGAACCCAGGCCTTCCAACAAGAGACGTGGGCATCTTAGCTGCTAGATAAAATGCCCACCCCTAATCTTTAATTCCATTCTCCAGGAACTTTTTTTCCAAAGTAACCATTGATATAATGAATACAAATTTCATAAGTACAACTTTAGGAATATAGTGATTCTTCGGTCATACCCACCCTCCCAACCCCATCCCACCTCTTACTCCCTCTCCCATCCCCAGTCCTATTCTCCATTAAGAAAAAAACAAACAAACAGAAAAACCCACTATTCCTCAACAAGCAAGACAAAGGCTATTCAAGTCCTTGCTTCTCAAAGTGTCAATTTCACTTCTACAGATTTCCTTTGAGGTGTTATATTATCACAGGTCAGGGAGAACATGTGGTATTTGTACCACTGGGACTGGTTTATTTCACGAAGTATGTTTTCCAGATTCATCCATTTTGTTTTAAGTGACTGGGGTTCATTTTTTTTAACTGCTGTATAGTATTTTATAGAGTATATATCCCATAATTTCTTTATACAGTCTTCAGTTGATGGGCATTTAGGTTGATTCCATGTCTTAGCTATTGTGAATTGAGGTACAATAAACATGAGGGTGCAGATAACTCTTTCATTTGCTGATTTCATTTCCCTTGGGTAAATTCCCAGCTGTGGGATGGTTGAGTCATATGGTAGGTCTATATATTCAGATTTCTGAGGTATCTCCAAACTGATGTCCATAGAGGTTTTACCAGGTTACATTCCCACCAATGATGGATTAGGGTACCTTTTTCCCCACATCATCGCCAGCATTTGTTGTCTATTGATTTCTGTATGAAAGCCATCCTAACTGGGGTGAGGTGAAACCTCATTGTGGTTTTGATTTGCACTTCCCAGATGGCTGGTGATCCTGAACATTTTTTTCATGTGTCTGTTGGCCATTGGATTTCCTCTTTTTGAAAAATGCCTGTTTAAGTCCTTTGCCCATTTCTTAACTGGGTTCTTTGTTTTGTTGTTATGAAGTTTCTTGATCTTTTTATATATTCTGGTTATTAATCCTTTATCAGCTGCATTGTTTGCAAATAATTTCTCCCATCCTGTCATTTGCCTCTTCACTTTCTGAGTGTTTATTTTGCAGTAATGTAATCCCATTTGTTGATTTTTGCTTTGATTGCCTATGCCCCTGGGGTCTTTTCCAAGAACTCTTTGCCTGTCGCCGATATTTTGAAGGGTTTCCTCAAAGTTCTCTAGTAATTTGATGGTATCAGGTCATAGATTTAGATCTTTAATTCATTTTGAATTAATTTTCATGTAAGGTGTAAGGTAGGGGTCTTGCTTTATATTTCTGCTTGTTGTGGAAATTCAGTTTTCCCAGCACCATTTGTTGAAGAGACTGTCCTTGCTCTAGGGATTGGTTTCAGCACCTTGGTCAAATATAAGTTGGTTATAGATGCTTGGATTGATTTCTGGTGTTTTTATTCTGTTCCATTGGTCTATCCATTTCTTTTTGTGCCAGTACAGGCTGTTTTGATTATAACTGTCTTGTAATATGTCTTGAAATCTGGTATTGTCATGCCTCTGGCTTTGTTTTTGTTGTATGAGATTGCTTTGGCTATTCGAGGTCTCCTGTGTTCCCATGTGAATTTCAGTATCATTTTCTCTAAATCTGAGGGGAACACCTTTGGTATCTTGATTGTTATAACATTGAAGCTGTAAATTGCTTTCAGAAGAATAGACATTTTGATGGTATTGATTCTTCCAATCCATGAACATGGAAGATTTTTTCATTTTTTTTGGTATCTTCTTTTATTTCTTTCTTTAATGTTTTGTAATTCTCATCAATGAGAGCTTTGACATCCTTTGTTGAATTTATTCCAAGGTATTTGATTTTTTTTTGTTGCTATTGTGAATGAGATTGATATTAGAAGTTCAGTCTCAGCCTTGGCATTTTCTGTGTATACGGAGTGTTGATTTTTGAGTATTGGTTTTATATCCTTCTACTTTAACCAAACTCTTCTATGAGTTCCAGTAGTCTCTTGGTGGAGTCTTTTGGATCCCCTATATATAGAATAATGTCATCTGCAAATAGGGATAGTTTGACTTCCTCATTCCCAAGTTGAATCCCTTTGATTTCTTTTTTGTCTAATGGCTCTGGCTAAAACTTCCAGGACTATATTGAATAGCTGTGGTGAGAGTGGGCATCCTTGTCTGGTTCCTGTACTTAGTAGGAATGCTTCCAACTTTTTCCCATTCAATAGGATGCTGGCCATGTCTTCATCATAAATTGCCTTGATTGTGTTGAGGAATGTTCCTTCTATACCCAGTTTGCTTAGAGTTTTCATCATGAAAGGGTGTTGTATTTTATCAGATGTTTTCTCTGCATCTACTGAGATAATCATATGGTTTTTGTTCAGTAGTTTGTTAATGTGATGCATCACATTGATTTATTTTGTGAATGTTGAACCACCTTGCATATCAGGAATAAATCCCACTTGGTCCGGGTGAATGATCTTTTTGTTGGATTCAATTGGCTAGAATTTTGTTGAGGCTTTTTGTGTTTATGTTTATCAGGGAAATTGGTCTGTAGCTCTCTTTCTCTGTTGTATCTGTTTCAGGCTTAGGAATTAAGGCGATGTTGGCTTTATAGAAAGAAGTTGGGAGGATTCCCTCCCTTACGATTGTTTTGAATAACTTGAGAAGTGAAGTTAGTTCTTTAAATGTCTGGTAGAATTCAGCAGTGAAGCCGTCATGTCCTGGGCTTTTTTTTTGTTGGGATGTTCTTTATTACTGATTCACTTTCCATCGTGGTAATCTGTTTGTTTTCTATGTCTTCATGGCTCAGTTTAGGTAGGTTGTATGTGCCCAAGAATCTATACATTTCTTCTAGGTTTCCCAGTTTGTAGGCATTCTTTTTATTTCTGTGGTATATGTTGTTACCTTTCCTTTTTAATCTCTAATTTTATTGTTTTTTGTTTTTTTTGTTTTTTTTTTTTTTTTTTTTGGTTAGTTGGGCCAGTGTTGTATCCATTTTATTTTTTTTTTAAATGCAGCTCTTTGTTTCACTGATCTTTTGTATTTTTTTGGCTTCAATTTTGTTTTTATTTCTCCTCTAATTTTAATTATTTTTTTTACTCCTGTTAGTTTTGGGTTTGGTTTGCTGTTTTTCTAGATCCTTGAGATACATTGATAACTCATTTATTTGGTGCCTTTCCAATGTCTTGATGTTGACACCTATTGAAATAAACTTTCCTTTGTTTCCAGAAATATTTTGATTTCTCTTTTAATTTCTTCTATAATTCACTGTTCATTCAGGAGCATGTTCAGTCTCCATCTGTTTGCATATGTTCTAGAGAATCTGAAGTTGCTGATTTCCAGCTTCATTCCATTTTGCACAAAGAAGATGCATGGTATGATTTTGATTTTTTTGAATTTGCTGAGACTCATTTTTTGGCCTAGTACATGATCGATCCTTGATAAAGTTCCATGCACTGCTGAGAAGAATGTATATTTTGGAAATGCAGGATGAAAAGTTCTGTAGATATCTGTTAGGTCCATTTGCTCTATAGTGTCAATTAAATCTGTTTCCTTGCTGATTTTCTGCATGGCTGATCTGTCTGTTGCTGAAAGAGGAGTATTGAAGTCCCCCATTACTATTGTATTGGAGTCTAACATTTCTTTTAAATAGCTAGGTGCCCTATAATTAGTGAATATATGTTTATAATAACTACATCTTACTGTTGAATTGATCCCTTAATCATTACATAGTGCCCTTCTTTGTCTCTTTTAACAGTTTTTGTGTTAAAGTCTATTTTGTCTGATATTAGGATGGCTACACTAGCTGGTAGGGTCCTAAGTTGTGCCTGCATTCCCTTTTACAGGGCTAAGTAACCTTTTTCTAACTAGGGCCATTTGAATATTTATAGCATCATTTATAGGACATACAAAATTATGAACTTAGCCTGCTTATAGATTTATTGGATTTTGAGTCCCTTTTGTGATTGCTTGGCAGGGCCTGACCAGATGATTTTGTGGGCCTTTTAAGGCCTATGGGCCTGATATTCTCCACCCTAGTGCTTATACTATTAACTTAAGACTTTGAAACCAAACTTAACACATGGGACTTTGAGAAAACCCAAATAAATATCCAAACCATAGCATACTGTCTTTTTTTCTAAAGATTTATTTATTTATTTGAAAGAGTTACAGAAAGGCAGAGGCAGAAAGAGAGAGAGAGAGAGAGAGAGTGAGAGAGAGTGAGTCAGTCTTCTATCCACTGTTTTACTTCCCAAATGGCCATGATAGCTGGAACTGGGCCAATCTAAAGCCAGGAGGCAGGAGTGTCTTCTGGGTCTCCCACATGAATGCAGGGACCCAAGAACTTAGCCCATCTTCTACTACTTTCCTAAGCCATAGGAGAGAGCTGGATCAGAAGTGGAGCAGCTGGGTCTCAAACTGGTGTCTATATGGGATGCTGGCACTGTAGGCAGTGGCTTTACCCACTATGCCACGATGCTGGCACCATACTGTCTTGATTACTATGGTTTTCAGGTGTATTTTGAAATTAGATATTATGGTGTTCCAGCTTTTTTACCTCTCAAGATGTCTTTGGCTATTTAGGGTCTTTTGTGGTTCCATACAAATTTTAGTGTGTGTTTTCTATTTTTGTAAAAAAAGTCATTGGAATTTTGATAAGAATTGCATTGAATCTGTAGATTTCTTAGGATAGTGTGAGCATTTAAGCAATATTAATTCTTCAAATCTATGAAAATGTGTTAGCTTTTTGTTTGTATCTTTAATTTCTTTCATCAGTGTTCTGTTTTCAACATATAGATCTTTGGCCTATGCTAAAGTCATTCCTAACCATTCCATTTCATTTGATTTTTGAAGCAATTATAGATAAAAAAATTTTTCTTGATTTCTGTTTTGAATAGTTACTTGTTAATGTGTAGAAAGGCACCTGAGATTCTTGCATGTTGGTTTTGTATCCTGTACTTTACTGAATTTGTTTATTCTATAGTTTCTTAATGGAGTTTGGTTGGTATTCTATATATGATATCATGTCACCTACAAACAGAAAATTTAATTCCTTTCTAATTTGAATACGTTACAGTTCTTTTTTTCATACCTAATTACTCTGGCTAGGACTTCTAGTGTTATATTTAATAGAAGTGATGAGAGTGCTTTTTTAAGTTGTTCAGGATCTCAGAGGAGAAGTTTTCCTTTGAGTATGATGTCAGCATTGGCTTGTCTTACATGGCCTTTTTTATTTTGAGATACATTTCTTTTATCCCTAACTTGTTGAGTTTTTATTCACAAATTCATGTAATTATAAATTTCCATGATAAATTATAAATTCATGATAATTTATAATTGTGAAATTTTTGTCATGTCACATACTTTATATGCATCTATTGAGATGATCATATGATTTGTGTCCTTCATTCTGTTAATGTGGTATATCACATTGATTGATTTGTATATATTTAGCCATCCATGCATCCTATAGATAAATCCTACTTGATTGTGGTGTGTGGTGCTTTAAATGTGCTGTTTGATTCATTGTGTTTGTGTTTTGTTAAAGATTTTTGCATGTATGTTCATCAGGGATATTCGCATGTAATTTTCTTTTATTATAGTGTCCTCTTCTGGTGTTGGTATTGGGTAATGCAAACTTCACAAACTGAATTTAGAAATGTTCATTCTTCTTCTGGTTTTTGGAAAAGTTTGAAAAGGATTGGTGTTAAATCTTCTTTGAATGTTTGGTTGACTTCACCAGTGAAGACATTAGGTCCTGAAATTTTATTCTGTAAAATGTTGTTGACCCCTGATTCAGTCTTACCTGTTACTGATTTATTAATGTTTTCTAATTTTTTCATGATTTTATCTTAGTAGATGATATGTTTCTAGGAGTTTGTTTAATTTTGGCTATACAATTGATTGGTGTAAAATTATTAACAGTAGTCTCTTACCCTTTGCAGTATCAGATATAATGTTTCCTTTTTTATTTATAATTTTGAGTATCCTTTTTTCTTAGTCTATATAATGATTTGTCCATTTTTCTTTTCAAAATAGCAACTCTTAGTTTCCTTGATCTCTTCTGTTTAAAATTAGTTAATTTACCATTATATATGTATTTATGAGGTACGGTGTGATGTTTTGATATATATATATATATTTGTGTATATATAGTAAAAAGATAAAATCAAGCTAATATGTTAACTTCAAATATTTATAATTTTAATGGTGAGAATGTTTATAAGTTTTGAAATACACAGTATCAGGGTGGACATTTGTTACAGGGGTTAAGATAATACTTGGATTGCCTACATTAAATCTCAGGAGTACCTGATTCAACTACCAGCTTCTCTGTTTCTGGCCCAGCTTTCTGATAATGTACACCCTGAGAAGCAGCAGGTGATGGCTCAAGTAGTTGGATTTTGGCCACCATGTGGGAGACCTGGACTCCTGACTTTGAACTGGCCCAATCTTCCCTGTGTTGGTGCATTCTCCAAATGCCCACAACAGCCGGGGCTGGGCCAATCCAAAATCAGAAGCCAGTAATTCCATCCTGGTCTCCAACATGGTGGCAGGAACTCAACTACTTAGGCTATGTTCTATTGCCTTCCCGAGTACATTAGCAGAAAACTGGATCAGAAGTGGAGTAGCTGGGACTTCAAACAGCACTCCGATATGGGGTACCATCCTCACAAGATTAACCTGGCTTGCTATAACACTGACCCCATTTTTCTGCTTTTATCTGAATTATTTCCTATATTCTTCTTTCTTTGGAAGTAATTTGGACTTCTTTTATAGCTCTTTGAGATGAGATCTTTCTTTTTCTTAATATAGGCATTTGTTGCTAAAGAATTTCCTCAAAGGACTCCTGTTGCTACATCCATCCCATAAATTTTGATGTATTATGTTTTCATTTTCATTTGTCTCAAGATATTTTCTATTTCCCTTTTGATTTCTGCATTGATTCATTGCTTGTTAGCATTGTGTTGTTTACTTTCTACTTTTTCCTGAATTTTCCAGTTTTCTTATTAATTTGTAGTATTATCCCATTGTGGCCAGAAAATATATGATTTCAGTGTTCCTAACTTTGTTAAGGACTTTGTGGCTAATGTATCATCTACGCTGGATGATGTTCCATGTGTACCTGAAAAGAATGTGTATTTTGCTGCTGATTGATGAAATATTCCACGCATAGCTGATTCCATTTGGTTTGTGGTATTATTCAAGTGTATTTTTTCTTTATTGATTTTCTGTCTAGATGATCTAAATATTTTTGACAGTGGATACAGAAATTCTCTAATATCATTGTCTTGTTGTCTACTTCCTTCATTTACGTTAATATTTAATATATATTTAGGTGCTGTGGTATTGAATGCATATATATTTACAATTGTTACATACTCTTGATGAAGTTGAAATCTGGAACCTTCACTCAAAATTTTGAGGGTTCTTGCCGTATATTTAGATAAGAATTCTAATCATCAGCTGCTTATAAATGAAATAAGCAACATGGTACAGTTTTTAGCATTCATTCAGTGAGAGAAATATGCAGGAATGTGAGGGCTTTATTTAGGAGAGAAAGAAGTCTAAAGCGAGGGCTTTATTTAGGAGAGAAAGAAGTCTAGAAACTAAGATAGGTCCATACCAGGCAGAGAGCAGGCCAGGAGCCATTTGGAGGAAGCCTGTAGTTTGGTTCAGTCACAGGTAGTGCATAGCCTAGGCAGGAAAGCGGAGAGTGGGCGGCCAGAAGGCTTCTAGCTTAGAGGCGTGGGATGACAAGGGCAGGCCCACTGTGCTCCAGGCCTTTTACTCATTTCTAAAGGGGAGTGGTTACATAGTCTGACTGGCAGATAGGCATACAGGTGAGGTCAGATAGGGGCTTGAGATCACAAAAGTGGGCAAGGTGAAGGCGTGATCTCCAGCTCACAAATCTAAATCGATTTAATCCTATTTGCCTGCCTATTTCAAAGTGAATGCTTTATCATTTTTTTGGTCTCTTGAGACTATTTTTTTAAAAGATTCATTTATTTTGAAAGTCAGAGTTAGAAGGAGAGATGGAGATCTTCCATTCAGTGGTTCACTCCTCAGATGGCTGCAGTGTCTTAGGCCAGGCAGAATCCAGAAGCCTGGAGCTTCATCTAGGTCTACCATGTGGGTGACTGGGGTACAAACGCTGGGCCATCTGCTGCTGCTTTCCCCCAGGCCATTAGTAGGAGCTAGAATGGAAGTGGAGCAGCTGGGACATGGACTGGAACCCATATGGGATGCCAGCATAACAGTTGGTAGCTTTTACCTGCTATGCCAAAGTTCCAGCCCTGTCTACTGAGGCTGTTTGCATGCTAAACTCTATTTTGTCTGATGTAAAGCATAGCTACTCCTGCTCTTTTTTGGTTACTGTCTTCATGGGATATCTTTTTCATATCATCACTTTCAGCCTAAATATATCCTGAATGCTTAAGTGAGGTTTGGTCGGCAACATATAGTTGGATCTTGTATTTTTTATATTCACTTATTCTTTGTCTTTTTGTTGGATAAATTAATCTATTTACATTTAAGGTAATTATTATAGGTAAGGATTTACAACTGTCAATTGTTTTGTGACTGTTCCTTAATTTCCTTATTTCATTCTTATTTTTTTTAAAGATTTATTTATTTATTTGAAAGTCAGAGTTACACAGAGAGAGAAGCAGAGAGAGGGAAAGAGTCTTCCATCTGCTGGTTCACTCCCTAATTGGCCGCAACAGCCAGAGCTGCCCTGATACGGAGCCAGGAGCCTTTTCCAGGTCTCCCACGTGGGTGCAAGGGTCCAAGGACTTGGGCCATCTTCTGCTTTCCCAGGCCATAGCAGAGAGCTGGATCGGAAGTGGAGCAGCTGGGACTAGAATCAGCACCCATATGGGATGCTGGTGCTTCAGGCCAGGGTGTTAACCCGCTGTGCCATAGTGCCGGCCCCTGTTTCATTCTTTTCTTGATGTTTTTCTTTGTGATTTGATTTTTTTATGGTGACATGCTTTGATGCTTTTTCATCTTTGCATGTCCACTATAAATTTTTCCTTTGTTGTTACAAGGTTTACATAAATGTCTTTTAATTTTAGCATTATATTTTAAACTGATGATAACTTTTCTTACAAAACTGTAATTTAACTTCCCATTACTCCTGATTTTGTATTGATGTCACAATTTATCTTTCATATATTGTGTTTCCAACTAATAGGTTATTGCAGCTACAGTTATTTCTCTCTCTCTCTCTCTTTTTTTTTTTTTTTTTTTTGACAGGCAGAGTGGATAGTGAGAGAGACAGAAAGAAAGGTCTTCCTTTGCCGTTGGTTCACCCTCCAATGGCCGCCACGGCTGGCGCTGTGGCTGGCGCACCACGCTGATCCGAAGCCAGGAGCCAGGTGCTTCTCCTGGTCTCCCATGGGGTGCAGGGCCCAAGTACTTGGGCCATCCTCCACTGCACTCCCTGGCCACAGCAGAGAGCTGGCCTGGAAGAGGGGCAACCGGGACAGAATCCGGCTCCCGGACAGGGACTAGAACCTGGTGTGCCGGCGCCGCAGGTGGAGGATTAGCCTAGTGAGCCACGGCACTGGCCAGTTATTTCTCATATTTGCCTTTAACTTCTTTGTTAAAATAAGTTAGTAAGGGCTTACTTGCCATTATTGTGGCATTAGAGTATTCTGAATTTTTGGAAAGTCTACTGTGAGCTTTATACATCCATGTGTTTTCATGTTGCTGGTTATCATCCTCTTGTTTGAATAGCTCTCTTTAGCACTTTTGTGTGGCAGATCTAGCAGTGAGCTCTCATGACTCTAGTATTTCTCAGAAAGTGTTTGTATGTCCTTCATCTGAAGGACAGCCTTGATGGGTGTAGTATCCATCCCACGGTCTACCCATCTGTAAGATGTCTGCTGAGGAGACTGCTGATGGTTTCCTAGCAGTGATGAGTTTCTTTTATTTTGATGCTTTTAACATTGTCTTTGTCTTTTTTTTTTTAAAGATTTATTTATTTGAAAGGTAGAGTTAAAGATAGACACACACACACACACACACACACAGATCTTCCATCTGCTGGTTTGCTCCCCAAATGGCTGCAGTGGCTGGAGCTGACCTGATCCGGAGCCAGGAGCTTCTTCTGGGTCTCCCGCATGGGTGCCGGGGCCCAAGGACTTAGGCCATCTTTGGATTCTTTCCCAGGCACGTTAGCAGAGAGCTGCATTTGAAGTGGAACAGCCTGGGCTTGAACTGGTGCAGTGTGGGATCCTAGAGCTTCAAGTGCTGGCCTTACCTACTACACTACTGTGCCGACCTTTTTGTCTTTGATTTTTCACACTTTGGTTATAATGTGTCCAGGTAAGATTTTTATTTTTAATCTATTTTTCGTTGTTTTAGCTTCACAGATCTGAATGTTCATTTTCCTCTCTATGCATTAGCAGTTTTCTGTCAGTTTTGAAGATTATGATGTGTCTCTAAGTCATGTAGGATTTCTTTAGTCTTGTTGTGTTTTTCTTTTGTTGTTATGTCTGGATGATTTCAAGTGACCTGTTTTGAGTTCACCAATTCTTCTGCCTGATTCATTCTGATATTAAAACTTGCTGTGGAACCTTTCAGTTGTCATGTGTTCTTTAGCTCCATTTATCTGTTTGCCTTTTTTATGATTTCTATCTTTTTGTTAAACTTTGAATTTGCTTCTGGTTACATTTACTTGTCTATCTGTGTTGTCTTGTAGCTGACTTAAACTTAAAATGATTACTTTGAATTTTTATATAGCTTGTAGATCTCCATCTCTTTGAGGTGAGTTACAGCTGTTTTTTCTTTTTAAATGATTTTATCGACTTACTATTTTGAAAAGGAGGGAGAGAGAGAGATCCACAGACAGGTGAAGAGAAAGTGAGTGCCCATATACTGGATCATTTCCCAAAAGCACATAACAGCTGGGGCTGGGCCAGGCTGTAGCTGAGAGCCAGAATGCCATCCAGCTCTACATGAGTGTCAGGGACCCAGTTACTTGAGGCATCACTTGTTGTCTCCCTGGGTACACATTAGCAAGAAGCTAGAATTGGAGCCAAGCTGGGGTGTGATACACATCCTAGACACTATAAGATGCTAGTGTCTCGAGAGGTGTCTTATCCACTGGGCCACAAGCCTGCCTCTGGTGTTTTGTTTTGTTCCTATTTTTGAAAAAAGATTTATTTACTTATTTGAAAGGCAGAGAGTTGCACAGAGAGAGCGGGATCTTCCATCCACTGGTTCACTCCCCAAATGGCTGCAATGGCTGGAAGTGGACCAATCCAGAGCCAGGATTCTGGAGCTTCTTCCAGTTCTCCCACATGGGTGCAGGGACCCAAGGACTTGGCCATCTTCCACTGCTTTCCCAGGCCATAGCAAAGAGCTGGACTAGAAGTGGAGCAGCCGAGACATGAACTGGTGCCCATATGGGATACCAGCACTATAGCTGGTGGTTTTACCTGCTACACCACAGCACCGGCCCCTGTTTTATTTCTTTGATAGTGTCATGTTTCCATGATTGCTTATGGTTCTTTTGGCCTTGTATTTGTGTCTGCATGTTTGAATAGGTACTGCTTCCAATCTTGACAAACTGAATTCAGCAGGGAAAGCTCTCCACCAATTATCTGTCCAGATTCTGAACTGGTGGAGTTCATGGTAGGTTTGCTACTGAAGTCTTCAGGTGGACTGACCTGGTGTCCCAGTCAGCAGGTGGACTGACTGGGTGCCTGGGACTGCACGAACTAGCTGGTACCTGGCTTCACTTGGACAGGCCCGGATTCTCTGTCCACTGGAACCATTTCGGGCATCCAGTCCTATTGTTTGGGACCTTGAGTATAGGCTAGTCCTTGGGAATGATCCTAGAGCCTAGGTTTTTATAGGGGCCAACCTAGTACTGGAAACATCCAGTAGGCCTGGAAGATAGATCTGCTGGATTCTGAGACCCACTGAACCAACTTGGTGCTGGGGTTGGCCTGGATCCTTGTAACAAAGGAGCGAGTCTGGAACTTTGGTCCATGGGTGCCGGCCTGATGCTGGCTACTGAGGCTGCTCTGGGGGCTGGAGCTATAGAAATGACCTTTCCTGTAGTAGACCTGGTGCTGGGATCTGAAAAGTTGAGTGCTTACTTCCCTTTTCTTCCACCATGTGGAGGAATCTCTCTGTGTTTGTACTGAACTTAGAGGAGGTTGACATAGATATTTAGAATCTGTCCTTACTGTCTTCACTGTGTATTATTTCTGTGCTACACTCAGATGCTAAAATTTCTCTCCTGAATTCCTTGTCTCTTGCGAAGGTATTTTTGTTTGTGTATAGTTGTTCAAAATAATGTGTTTTTTTTTTTTTTTTTTAGGGGACATACATTATGAAGTCCTTGGTGACATCAGCCCCTCCACACTGCATTTTAATTTACATATCTATTTCATCTGACTCTTTGGATGATCAGAAATTTTATTTCATTGCTGTACTTTCACTATCTAGCCAGTGCCTTTGCAAAGTAGTTTTTCAATGTGTTTATTAGCTTTGTTGCAAAGGCCATACTTCTATGTTAATGTTTTTACCCCTGTCTTTGAATCAAGACTACTTGATATTTTTCTGTCATGCAAAATGCTATAATCTCCCCAAGTTTTTAGATTTCTCCATAGCGAGTTCATATTACCATCAGACATTCCAGGGAGTGTGGGTGTAGCATTAACTTTAGCATAATAGTTCTGTTTTTATAAAATCTGAAAGAGACTTTGACTCCCTTAAATCTAAGTAATTAACAAATATTAAAAATGTCATGTCATGAATCTCTGTGCCTGTGATAGTATCTAATTTGTGAAAAACCATCTGTTTAGGTAGCTATTTACAAAGTGACAAATAGCTTCTCTGTTGAAACCAGGAAACAGCCAAAACGGAATGACAAAGAAAACAACCTACTCATGTAACCATTTCCAAACTTAAAAAAACACGCATGCTTTCTCATGGAGAGATTTTTGAATTCAATTTTCTTGAGTTGTGTTCATTTAATTACAAACTTATGCAACCTTATCAGTCCCACTTTCTCATCAAAGGTACAAGTATATCCTGAGAGGTATGCATTTGTGATTTTAATACAAAGGAAAGTCGCTAGTGATCTATCTGGTCCTTGAAATTGATCTGACCTATTAATAAATAATGCAGAAAGATAACTAGGCTATTGATGAAGATAATAAAATGTAACTGTTACTCTGGTGTTATGAGCTAACTCTGAGAGTTTACACTGTGGGCATGCCACTGGAGTGGATTTCATTCCTGCTTCTGCCCTTACCAGCTGTCGTCATGAACAGCTCTCGTAGAATTTCTGAGCCCTATTTTCTTATTTTTGAAATCAGGCTATTAGAAATTATTCATACAATGTTCTGATACTTAAATGAATGTAAGAAATCTTGGTATGAACTCTGAAAGGATACATAGGAACAAAGGATTTATAGCCTAATAATTCTTTGTGATATAAATAATTACTTTTGTAGAACAGATCATATTGATTTTGGATTACCCCTGTGAAATCTTTGAGTCAGTTCTTGGACATAATGAAGTGCAGATGCATTCTAGAATGATGTATTTTTACTCCCATGTGTATTATGACCTCTTCTCCCCATCCCTTAGCTCTATAATAAGGCTCTATTAAGTTATTTGAACTTAAAACACTTGCAATAAGCCATCTCTTATGGAGGCTCAGAAGACAGAGGCAAAATCATAAAATGTAGTTGAAGGATATTTGCTTAATATAAATTTCTAGGACTAGAATGACTTAGAATTTTATAGAATTTTATTTAATGCATGTATATATGTTTTCTCAGCCAAATTTTCTAAACCTCTAGGAGTTATCATTTAGCAGTTTTTAAGTAACTTATCATGAGATTGTTTATTATGTAGATAATAGTTAAATACATGTTGTATTACTTTTAGAATGTATAAGATATTCACCTCCAGTTAAATATAGTGATAAATTTGTATTACATAGTGTCTTCCCTGTATACCTTTTTTACAAGGAAACTCAAAGGTCAAATTGAAATTATAGTGACTGTTTTAACCAATACAGCATTGTTTGAGTTATTCTTGTTCTATTTTATCAGAGTCACCTGATGTCCTTGTTCATGGGTACCTTAGACCTCACCCCAAATTTACTGATTTAGAATTTTTGAATTCTGAATCATTTTAGACAAATATCGCTGCATTTTAGATAGAACACTGAAAATTACTGGCTTAGGATTTTGTAGCTTTGCTTTTTCCTCCCATTACTTGAGTTTTTCTTTTTCTGTTTCTGTCTTCATAGCCATATTGTCTATCTTGTAATAAATCACCCACAGCCTTTTAGAAGTAGGCAGGACAAAATAACTAAAAACATAAATGTTCATTTGGAAAATGTTTTAGAAACCAAGACAGAGTCAGAGTGAAGAAAATAGTTGCTTCCAGTTGCCTTATTTTTTCTTTCCTAAGGTGTAAGGTAAGAGCTGCAGCTCTTGCTTTGAAAGTGATGAGAAGGAGGACTTACAGCTGGAACCTACATCTCATATTTAATGCCCTGTCTGCTAGGGGATGATGGTGCAGAAGCTATATGAAAGCCACAAAGATCCATAGATTTCACAAACTCTCCAAGAGGCCCTATCTTGAGGTTGTTTTTTTTTGTTTGTTTGTTTTTGTTTTTGTGTTTCTTTTTTTTTTTTTGCTTTGCTTATCTCTCTCTAATTTGATTATAAGTTCCTTTCTCTTAAAACATACTTATTTAAAAGTAGCAAGAGTCAGGAGTAGAGAGAGAGCTGTCTGCTGGTTCACTCCCCAAATGCCTAAAATAATTAAGACGAAGCTGGGCCAAAATCAGGAACTTGAAACCCTGTCTAGGTCTGGGTATGTGTGGCAGGGACCCAAGTATTTGATCCATCATCTGCTGAGTCCCATGGTATGCATTGGAAGGATGTTAGATTCAGAAGAAGATCTGGGACTCAGACCCTGGCACTCTGACATGGGATGCAGGCATCCTATGTGACATCTTAACCATTGTACCAAACACTCACCTCAAATCCTTTTGTTCCACAGGTCAAGGACCCTTTGTTTTATATCTCTTTAGTTTGGCACAGTGTCTAGCACTTAAAACACAGTTGGAAGGATGGAAGAATGGAAAGATGGAAAGTGAGTTAATGGTATTGATAGCCATCAAGAATCCAAACTTGAAGTATTGGTTTAGGTTCCTGAGAACCTAATTGTAAAATATGCCCAATATGCCTGAGAACTCATATTATCAAATATGCCTGTTTTTAAAAATACACATTATTGAACCAAATCTAATGTACTTAAAACTATGTTGTAGCCTCTAGAACTCATCATCCCACTGACACTATTGAAGAGGACGAGTTAAATTGAAATGAGCAGATTTTTACCAGCACCTGTATCTGTGTGAGTAAGAGGTAGGGGTTTTGTCTCAGTGGGGACGACAGAGAGGGCCTAGCCATGAAGGCTCATCTAGGGTCAGATCAGTTGGTGGACAGGGAAGCTAGAACATGGAAGTTGTGGACAGAACCAGTTTCCTTGACTCTTGCAAGACTGGTGGAGTCTGTCAGTAGCTGAGGTGTGTTGGAGAGAGCTGAGCTTCCATGCGTTGAAGTAGTTAAGACAACAAACTACAGTGAAGGCAACAGACAAGCCCTCAGTGACTTCCTGCTTCAGTGTAAGCAAGAGGCTACGCTGGACAAAGTGTAAAATTCCACATAGACCCGTGCTTTCCTATATTTTTTTAAAATTTTTTTAAATTTATTTATTTGACAGGTAGAATTGTAGACAGTGAGAGAGAGAGAGAGACGGAGTGAGAGAGACAGAGAGAAAGGTCTTCCTTCCGTTGATTCACTCCCCAAATGGCTGCTACGGCCGGCGCTGCGCCGGTCCGAAGCCAGGAACCAGGTGCTTCCTCCTGGTCTCCCATGTGGGTGCAGATGCCCAAGCACTTGGGCCATCCTCCACTGCCCTCCCGGGCCTCAGAGAGCTGAACTGGAAGAGGAGCAACCAGGACTGGAACCCCACGCCCATATGGGATGCTGGCGCCGCAGGCGGAGGATTAACCAAGTGAGCCATGGTGCCGGCTCTGTATCTCTTTGAATATATGATTTCTGCTCCTGTGCCTGGCATGTTGCATTTTTTCATCCCCCAAATTATATTAGAGTACTAGCTCCAAGGCTTTAACATATTCTTTATTTTATATTTTATTAAACATTCATATCCTTAAACATTGTAGAGTTTAATTTTGTATGTATCCCCACTTGTCTTTCAACACTCAGCCTAGATGACAGCTGACTCACAGGGAGACTATGTGGCATAATGGACCAACCCGTAGAACAGGAAACTTCAAACCAGGGGTTCCAAATGATCAGTGAGTACTAACATTTCTGAGATCTGTGTCTCAGGCATACATTGATAATTGATTATAGATCCCCTCCACCCCTGCCTCTGGAGCCTGATGCAGTTGCAGAATTCAAGGCAGCATGTCAGTAAATTGCTACCAACCAGGTAGTGGATGCAAAAGAAGAATCCTATTGCTTGCCATGGAAACTTTTGGTCTTTTTGTTCTCCTGGTCAGAAGTAACCTCTCACCCTTTAATTCTTTTTTAAAAAATGGGTTTTCATTCATTATTGAGTGGATATAGAATATTTATAAAGTGTAAGTAAGATACAAATGATCACTTGTCCTCAAACACCTATATAACACCATGCAGTTTAAAGAAAAGAACTTGAGGTTGTGAAGTCCCCTGTGGTCTCTCCCCAGTTCTGTCCCATTCTGTCTCCCACATTAGAGGTAACCACTCTTCCAAATTGGGGGTCATCTTAGCCTGGTCGGGACTATAACAAAATACCATAAACCAAATCCACTTATAAACTTCTCATGAGTCTAGAGGCAGGGGAGTACAACATCAAGGCATCAGGGGATTTGGTGTCTCGTGAGGGCCTGTGACCTGCCTCATAGGTGCTGCTGTTTTCATTGTACATTTTTTTACCACTGATATGGTGGAAGGGACAAGGCAGATTTCTGGGGCCTCTTCTAAAGGAACTGACTCCAGTCATGGGGGCAGAGCTCCATGTCCAAAGGTCCCATCTTCTAATACTATTGCCTTAGACTTTAGGGCCTCAATATTGAAATTATTGGAGAAGGGCAAAAAACTTTCAGACCATAGCAGGAATTTATAATATTCTTGTTTTATGTTATAGTTGTATCATAAATTCATATTATTTTTTAAGATTTATTTATTTGAGAGGTAGAGTTATAGGCAGACAGAATGAGAGACACAGAGAAAGGTCTTCCATCCACTGGTTCACTCCCCAAATGGTTGCAATGGCCAAAACTGGGCTGATCTGAAGCCAGGAACTTCAAGGTCTCACACGCAGTGTAGGGGCCCAAGAACTTGAGCCACCTTATACTTCTTTCCTAGGCCAAAGCAGAGAGCTGGATTGGAAGAGAAGTAATCAGGACTTGAACAGGGGCCCATAGAGGATGCTGGCACCACAAGCAGCGGCTTTACCCATTGTGCCACAGTCCCAGCCCCACAGTCATATTCTAAGCAACGTGCAGTTTACTTTGATATGCTTTTGAACATAAAGAGCATCACACTGTATATATTATTTTAAAATTTTTTTAAGGTTAACAAATTTCATATGTACACATTTAAGAGCATTATATATATATATATATATATAAAATTTTTGAGACCATTTTAACGCTAAGATAAATGGGATTAGATTCATCTTTTTGGGCAGGTGTCATTTATTTATACTACTGTGTAGTTTTCCACTGTATTCATAATTCCAATGTGTTTATTCATTCCATCATTTGTATATTGTGACACTTCTATATTGTGATTGTGGGCTACTAAGAAAAATGTTTCTATGAATTACCTTGTACATGTCTTCAGGTGTAAAAGCTTTGTACCCAGGAGTGGAGTTGCTGGGCCATAGGGTATGAACTTGCTCAGCTTTATTAGAAAATGCCAAATTGTTTTCTAAATTGGTTGTATCAATTTATACTTGCACCATCATTACATAGTAATAATTTTATTAAATTTTTAGAGAGGTGGAGAGAAGAGTTTCTTTCTGCTCATTCACTCTTCAAATGCCCACAACAGCCAGAGCTGTGCTGGAGCGGTGATGCAGGAATTGGAAACTAATCAGGATCTTCCACATAGGTAGCAGGGACCCAACCACCTGAGCCATCACCTGCTGCCTCTCATGGTGCACATCAGCACAAAGCTGGAGTCAGGGGTTGGTGAGCTGAAGCTGAGTGCAGACAAGCTGAGTACAGGATGCGGGCATCTTAATCAGTATCTTAACTAAAGGAAAATGCCTACCCCTATAGAAATAATTTTAAGGATAAATTTATATTCATGATGTTGGCTGATGATGCTAATTCATGTAATATTTGCTGAATGCCAGACACTACAAATACTAAACATATACACTCATTCGTTCCTCAAGCATCCCTGACTCTCTTAGCTGTTGTGCATGCTTGCAACACCCCAAATTATGACTTCAAAATTTTGCTAGCCTGCTCGATATGAAATGTTACCTTATTGTGGTTTTACTTTGTATTTCTCTGGTTCCTAACGAGTTTAAGCACCTTTTCCTATGTCTGTGCTGTCTTTCAAGTTCTTCCCCATTTTTAAATTGAGTTAATTTTCGTTATTCTGTAAGTCCTAATAATTTCATACTATTTAAAATGTTTATTGTAATGTCTTCTTAGATTAGATTGCAAGCTCCCTAAGAGACTGACAGTATCATAGATTATTTGTGTTCTCCCAACAACAAACCTGAATTGAACATGATCATTGCACAAGAATATGTATTTAGCAAAATAATTATAAAAGAATGATTTTGCTTTATAAAATGGTAAGCTTTCCCCTGATTCCAGCCCAAGACCATTTTCTCAGAGGTTAGCTCAATGCCTACTAGGGATGTTGCAAAAGAATTCCTTCATTGAGAAAGATGTTGGACTACATAATTGTTTTCTAACTACAAAATTTCTCAACCTCTGGGATAACCTCTGACCGATCTGGACAAGTTCCCTTTATATGCTGCCCTTAAACTTCGACAAGGCAGCTTCCTAGATTCCTTGATCATTTACTTAAATCCAACTTCATCATGAAATACAGCATAGCTATGCAGTCATGTGCATGAAGCATAAATGTACAGTACAATGAATAATTGTGTAATATTCAAGTCCATTTCTAAGCAACCTCTATTGTGATGGTAGGTTAGAGATTTGCTACCTTTCAAAATTCAGTCTTTTGATGTGCTCTAGAAGTATTGGTGAACTATGATCTGTGGGCCAGATATGGCCCACTGCCTAGTTTTGCAAAGAAAAGTTTTATTGGAACATAATAATGCTCATTCATTCTCATACTATTTGACTGCTTTCATGCTATGACAGAAAAGTTGAGTAGTTGAAGCATAGATCATATGGCCTGCAAATCTAGAAGTACTTGTCTTTACTATTTGGCCTTTAATATGAAATGTTTGTCAAACTCTGTTCTGGACTCTGACTTGGAGAAGCATAATCACCTCTGTATCCTGTGGGATTTTATCTCTCTTAATAAAGCTAGTCTATCAAACTTCTATTTGAGAACAGGAAGTTAAATAATTATAACATTCAAAAATATTAAACTATATGATCTATTTTAATGAAATCATAAGAATAGTCAGAAACTAAACCCAAAGCAAATTATCTCTAAATCTTGACCTCCTTAAGGATCTGCTGAATTGCATCAACAACATTTCATAACTAGAAGACTGGAGCAACCCAATAATTTTTTAGGTCACAGGGTGTAACTAATTGAATAGAAAAAGGAATCAACATTTTGAGAATATGTCCCTGGAGAAGATAACACCTGAAAGAGATTGAGTTTTTTGATTAACTTATTCCTTAGTGAGTCGAGGTTAAACATCCAAATGGATGATAAGACCTAGAAGGAAATAGAGTAGAGCACACATGATTCTTTAATTGACATTTGGAAAGTACTTCTGTACACTCCTAGCTTTCTCCACTCTTGGGAATGAAGCTCAGTCAAAGCCAAACCCAAAGTGACCACTGTCCATGCGTTTTCCACTTGAACACAGGTCTTTTGGCTTCAATTCTTTTTTTAACAAAGATCAAGTTCCCTTTAGCAAACCAATTTAATTTTCTTTGGACAATCCTATAAATGAAAACAAGGAATAACTTATAGGGGAAATGCATTTGAAGATAAATGATTCTATGAAGTTCATATTTTTAAAAATATTGTTATACAAGTTTTATGTATTTTATATATACAGATTTAGGAACATAGTGATACTTTTTTCCCACCCAAGCTCTAACCTTTCTTCTTTCTTCCTCTCATTTTCCCACTCTTAATTTTTATAGAGACCTATTTTCAGTTTAATAATCATATAGTTAACCCTACACTAAGTAAAAGAATTCAACAAATAGTATGAAAGAAAAAAAAAACTCAACAGAAGACACAGGCCTGTAAACAATCATCATATCTTAAAATGTCCATTTCTCTCCAATTTCTTTATCCAGTCAACAGTTGATGGGCATCTGGGTTGGTACTTTATCTTAGCTATTGAGAATGGTGCTGCACTGAACATGGTGATACATACAGATAACTCTTTAAGATACTGATTTCTTTTTGTTTGGGTAAATTCCCAGGAGTGGGAGGACTAGATGATATGGTAGATCTATATTCACATTTCTGAGATATCTCCATTCTGTGTTCCGCAGTGGCTGCACCAGTTTACATTCCTGCCAACAGTGATTAGGGTACCTTTTTCCCACACCAGCATTTGTTGTTTGTTGATTTCTGTATGAGGACCATTCTAATTGGAGTGATGTGAAACCTCGTTGTGCTTTTGATTTGCATTTCCCTGACGGCTTGTGATCCTGAGCATTTTTTCAGATGTCTGTTGGCCATTTGAATTTCCTTTCTTGAAAAATACCTGTTCAAGTCCCTTACCCATTTATTAACTGGATTGTTTGTTTTGTTTTCATTGAGTTTCTTGAGCTCTTTACATATTTTGGATGTTAACTCTTTATCAGTTGCATAGTTTATATATATATATATTTCCTCCCATTCTGTCAGTTGCCTCATCACTTTGCTGAGTGTTTGTTTTGCAGTGCAGAAGCTTCTCAGCTTGATGTAATCCCGTTTGTCAATTTTGGCTTTGCTTGCCTCTATTTCTGGGGTCTTATCCAAGAAGTCTTTGCCTATGCCAATGTCTCGCAAAATTTCCCCAATGTTCTCTAATAATTTGATGGTATTGGGTTGTAGATTTAGACCTTTGATCCACTTTGAGTGGATTTTTGTGTAAGGTATAAGATATGGGTCTAATTTCATACTTTTGAATGTAGAATCCAGTTTCCCCAGCACCATTTGTTGAAGAGACTATGTATAATAAATATATACACATCCAATCTCCAGGGATTGATTTTTTGCTCCTTTGTTAAAGATGAGTTGGTTGTAGATTGATTTCTGGAGTTTCTATTCTATTCCATTGGTCAACATGTCTGCTTTTGTGCCAGTACCAGGCTCTTTGGATTATTACTTCCATGTAGTATGTCTCGAAATCAAATACTGTGATGCCTCTGGCTTTGTTTTTGTTGTATAAGATTGCTATAATTATTAAGAGTCCTTTGTGTTTCCACTTGAATTTTAGCATTTGTTCTAGATATGCAAAAAATGTCATTGGTATTTTGATTGAGATTGTATTGAATCTCTAAATTGCTGGTAGGATGGTTATTTTGATGATGTTGATTATTTCAATCCATGAACATGGAAGATTTTTCCATTTTTTAATGTTTTATTTCTTCAGTGTTTTGTAAATTTTATTGTAGAGATCCTTGACATCCTTGGTTAAATAGATTCAAAGATATTTAATTCTTTTTGGAGCTATTGTGAATGGGATTGATCTTAAAAGTTTTTTCTCAGCCATAGCATTGTTTGTGTATACGAAGGCTATTGATATTTTTGTGTTGACTTTATATTCTGCCACTTTACTAAACTCTTCTATGCGTTCCAGTATCTCTCAGTGGAGTCTTTTGGATCCCCTTAATATAGAATCATGCCATCTGCAAATAGGGATAGTTTGAATTTCTGGTTTCCAATTTGTATCACTTTGATTTCCTATTCTTGCCTAATGGCTCTGGCTAAAATTTCCAGGACTACATTATATTTTATCAAATGCTTTCTCTGCATCTATTGAGATAACCATATGGTTTTTGTTCTTCAGTTTTTTAATGTGATGTATCACATTAATTGATATGCAAATATTGAGTCATATTTGCATATTAGGGATAAATCCTACTTGGTCTGCGTTAATGATCTGTCTGATGTGTTGTTGGATTCAATTACCTAGTATTTTCTTGAGGATTTTTGCATCTGGTACAGAAATCCAAAATAAACAGAGGAATATTTATGCAAAAATGGCAGATCCAAGTCATTACTTAATAGTCACCTTGAATATAAATGGCCTCAACTCTCCAGTTAAAAGCTAGAGACTGGCTGAATGGATTAAAAAACAGGACCCATTTATTTGCTACCTACAAGAAACACATCTCACCACCAAAGATATACTCAGACTGAAAGTGAAAGAATAGAAAAAGATATTCCATGATAATGGAAAGCACAAAAGGGCAGATGTTGCCATCCTAATATCAGACAAAAAAACTGTTAAAAGAGACAAATAAGTTACTGTGTAGTGATTAAGGGATCAACTCAACAGGAAGATGTGACTATAATAAATATATACACATCCAATTACAGGACACCTGGCTATTTAAAAGAAATGTTAATAGAAATAAAGGCAGACATGGACTCCAATACAGTAGCAGTGGGGAACTTCAACACCCCACTTTCATCTACAGACAGATCAACTAGCCAGAAAATCAACAAAGAATTAACAGTGCTAATCGACAGTATGGGTCAAATGGACTGAACTGATAAATATAGAACTTTTCATCCCACAGATGTAGAATACACATTTTTCTCATCACTGCATGGCACATTCTCTAGGATAGACCATATGCTAGGCCTAGTCTCAGCAAATTAAAAAATATTGAAATCATACCATGCATCTTCTCTGACCACAGTGGAATGAAGCTGGAAATCAACAACTCAAGAGTCTCCAGATCATATACAAACACATGTAGACTGAATATGTTCCTGAATGAATGGTGGGTCATATAAGAAATCAAAAGAAAAATCAAATTTCTGGAAGCAAATGAAGATGACAGCAGATCATATCAAAAGTTATGGGAGGCCGGCCCTGTGGCTTACTTGGCTGATCCTCTGCCTGCGGCGCCAACACCCTGGGTTCTAGTCCCGGTTGGGGCGCCGGGTACTATTCCTGGTTGCTCCTCTCCCAGTCCAGCTCTCTGCTGTGGCCTGGGAGGGCAGAGGAGGATGGCTCAAGTTGTTGGGTCCCTGCATCCACATGGGAGACCCGGAGGAAGCACCTGGCTCCTGGCTTTGGATTGGCGCAGCACTGGCCATAGTGGCTATTAGGGGAGTGAACCAACGGAAGGAAGACCTTTCTCTCTCTCTCTCTCTCTCTCTCTCTCTCTCTAACTCTCTCACTGTCTATAACTCTACCTGTCAAGCAAACAAAAAAAGTTATGGGATATAGCAAAAGCAGTGTTGAAAGGTAAGTTTATAGGAATAAGTGCCTACATGAAGAAATTGGAAAGATAACAAACAAATGAGTTATCATGTATCTCAAGGACCTAGAAAAACAGCAATAAACCAAACCCCATATTAATAGGAGGAAAGAAAATATTAGGGAAGAAACAAAATTGAAACAAAAAAATCAAAAAAACATTGAAATCAAGAGCTGTTTTTGAAAAATTATACAAAATTGATGCACCAATGGCCCTAGTAACCAAAAAAAAAAAAAAAAAAAGAGGGAGAATAACCAAATTAGTAAAATCAGAGATGAAAAAGGAGATGTAACAACAGATACCACAGAAATAAAATGTATCATCAGGAATTACTTCAAAGAGCTGTATGCTAAGTAATTGGGAAACCTAGAAGAAATAGATTCCTAGACACATACAAAGTTCATCTTTTAAAATTCCAGTGTAATCTTTACTCCCAGATGTATTTCATCTAAAAATCTCTAATGGTCAGAAGTTGAGTACCTTTTGTTGTGCTGCTTAAGGCAATGAATGAGTTGTAATCTGAGAGCTATCAGTTCAAGCCTGATTACATGGCCTCACTCATCCTGCCCTTCCCAATTTAAATAAATAATTGTATATAAAAGCAGAATGGATAGTGAGAGACAGAGAGAAAGGTCTTCCTTTGCTGTTGGTTCACCCTCCAATGGCCGCCACGGCTGGTGCGCTGCGGCAGGCGCGCCGTGCTTGATCCGATGGCAGGAGCCAGGTGCTTCTCCTGGTCTCCCATGGGGTGCAGGGCCCAAGCACCTGGGCCATCCTCCACTGCACTCCCGGGCCACAGCAGAGAGCTGGCCTGGAAGAGGGGCAGCTGGGAAAGAATCCGGCGCCCCGACCAGGACTAGAACCCGGTGTGCCGGCACCACTAGGTGGAGGATTAGCCTATTGAGCCGCAGCACCAGCCTCAGAGTTACTTTTAAAGAATGCTTGTTGTAGGCAGTGAAAAATGGAATACTTTAAAATAGCAATCTCTGAAATATATAGAGAATTGTTTTTCTATCCTCAAAGGAACAATTACTGGGAGAGTAACTCTTTGGAAACATTCCCTACATGTGCAGAGTAGAGACTCAAAGGCTGGAAATCAGGAGACAAAAGATGCAAACAAACCCTCTCAGAGAAAATTGATCCATGTGCATGGACTTGCATATTTGTTTTATTGGTAGTTGCTTTATATCCTTCATCAAAGCAGGTTATAAGTGATACCAGGGCAGTGAGACACAGTGATTGAGAGACAGTGTTTGTCATCAGCCGGATCTGGGCTCCATTCCTACTCACTTTACAATCATGTAACCTTGGGAGAATGTTCTCTCAGAAGCTCAGGCACCTAACCTGGATATTGAAAATAATATTATTGATCCATACCCTGATGTTGGGTATTTGATGAAATACATGGGGAGTCTTACCATGGCATCTGGAATGTAGTAAAGGAATGCAAGAAAAATGATTCATGTGCTAGTTAGAAAACTAGAGGTAAAGCCACTAACTCCTAGTCCTGATTTTTTTTTTCTGATTACCATTCTGACTTCTTGAAGGTAATAGCTTTTTTTTTTTTTTAAGCAGAAAAAAAGGAGCCTTGCTGTGGTATAGCTGGTAAAGCTGCCACCTGCAGTGCTGGCATCCCATATGCCTGTCAGTTCCAGTCCCAGCTGCTCTGCTTCTGATCCATCTCTGCTATGGTCTAGTAAAGCAGTAGAAATGGTGCAAATCCTTCTGCCCCTGCACCCATGTGAGAGGTCTGGAAGAAGTTCCTGGCTTCAGATCAGCCTACTCTCTCTGGCTGTTGCAGCCTTTTAGGGGAATGAACTAGAGGATGGAAGACCTCTCTCTGTGCCTCTGCCTCTGTCTCTCTAACTCTCTTTCAAATAGATAAATAAATCCTTAAAAAAAAAGAGGAAAAAAAATTGGATTCTTTCAGCTGTATGTTTTAAGTTCCAGTGATGTTAAAAATTCGTAACCTGTACTAATCTACTGTAGCCACTGCATTGACTTTTCTTACGTATCAATGCTGTTGGATGCATTGAGTAGAGGAGCTAAGCGGTAGAACAATAGTAACAGTTAATGAGTGCTTGCTGTGTATCAGGCACTATCTATTCATGGTCCCCATAAAGCCATATAAAGTAGCAATATTATTATCCCTGTTCTACAGCAAGGGTATAGAAGTGCCAAGAGATAAAGTAGCTGTCCAGGTTTCATATACAGGAATGCCCCAAACTCCAGGGTCCAGTGCTGTTCTGGGAGTGTCCCTGTGTCATAGCTGCTCAGACTTCCTCCGCTGTTGTGACCTGTCATGGACATTGGTTGTTGGTCCTTCAAGGCTTTCTGCAGCTCTGCAACCCACTGGAGAGCTTGTATGAGTTACACTTACGTTTCATTATCATCCCCAGAAATGATTTGGAAAGAAGACAGCTTGCTGCTTCAGCTTAGTTTTCCTTCTGGCCCTTTCATTGGGGGCATTAAGGCGTAGGGAATCCATAGTTACTGGAATCTGTTGCAATACATTTTATGGACTCTTGTTTGGACAGGAGTGACTTTTAACATGAAGAGCTTATTTGAATTTGTCATAAAATATTGGTTTCCAGGGGCTGGTGCTGTGGCACACTAGGTTAATCCTCTGCCTGCAGCGCCGGCATCCCATATGGGTACCGATTCTAGTCCTGGTTGCTCCTCTTCCGGTCTGGCTCTCTGCTGTGGCCTGGGAAGGCAGTGGAGGACGGCCCAAGTGCTTGGGCCCCTGCACCTGCATGGGAGACCAAGAAGAAGCACCTGGATCTTGGCTTTGGATTGGCGTAGCTCCAGCCGTTGTGGCCATTTGGGGGGTGAACCAATGGAAGGAAGACCTTTCTCTCTGTAACTCTACCTGTCAAATAAATAAATAAATATTTAAAAAAATTGGTTTCCTTAAAGAACTAGCCTAAGGACTAATTTAATTACAGTTTTGTTTTTTCTTTTCAATCATTTCACCTTCAGGGCCCACTCACTCGTCATTTAACCTTTTCCCTCTATTTTTTTTTTTTTTTCATTTCTTTCTTTTCTTTACCTTTCCTGACTACTTGTCCTTTGGGGTAACTTTTTTTTCCTTGCAGAATAAACTTTGGAGGACTTGCAGGAGATGAGAAGAAGATGAGCAACTGTTAGGATATGAGAAAAATATCCGGGCAGTGGTATTTAAGGTGACCCCTTAGGGACACCTTGCCAAATGTCTCTTAGAGGGGACAAACAGGTATTCAGTAACATTTTAGAATTAGAAGGAACTCTAATGACAATTTTGTCCTCATTTTTGCAGCTCAGCAAGATGAAGAAAAACTACTTAGTGACAAAGGAAGGGCTATAGATTTCTGTGCATCTGTTTTATACTGACAGTTCACTGGGAAGAGCCAAAACTGTAAGCAAGAGGCAATCCTCAGAATTGTCACATGGTTGAAAGACACAGCCTGACATCCTTTACTTGCTGTTTGGATTCTTCCATAAAGAGATTCTATATATTGGAGAAACATTTTTTATAGTTTTATGTGGGAAAAAGAAAAAAAGTTCCATCGTAGCAAACAGGTGATGATTTTGTGGCACAGTAGGTTAAGTCACCACCTGCAATGCCAGCATCCCATATGAGCACATCCAGCTCCCTGCTAATGTACTTAGGAAAGCAGAAGATGGCTCAGGTGTTTGGGTTCCTGACACCCATGTGGGAGACTTGGGTAGAGTTCCTGGGTCTTGGTTTTGGCCTGGCCAAGCCCTGGTTTTTGCAGTCATTTTGGGAATGAACTAATGGATGGGAGATTTTTTTTCTGTCTCTCTCCCTCTCTATAACTCTGCCTTTCAAATAAATACATAAATCTTTTTTAAAAAGTTTGGTAATAAAGAGTAATATTATCTTGTAAAATAACTGATTAGTACTCAGATTTATAAGTTTAATGTCTTTTCACTTCCTCCCACAAAATGAATTTTAGCATCTATAAAGATTATTTGATAACCTGTTACTCATATTAATATTTACCATTCAGCAATTGTGATTTTCTGTCTTAAAACTCACTTATGATCAGAATCATTCTTGTGCTGTTACAAATGAAATGGACTGGCCATTGATCTTGACTTTAGAAGATAATACATAACATTAAAAAATTTCTTTGCCACAGAAAAGAGCTTCAATGGACTTAAACACTTTTGGTGATAAGTGACAGTGTATGTATGCTTGAGTTTTTCTCTAGGATCTTAAAATACTGAAAGGCAATGTGAATCAATGAGATGGGCAAGTGAAATTTAATCCATGTGTATACAAATTAAAAGATACCTCCAGAATATTTAGTGTTGTCTTCTGCCACCACGGAGAATCAAACCACAAGAGTCCTGTAACTCCTGTAATGAACCTTTCCTGAACTGCTTTGTGGCTGGAAGTTGCATGGAGGAGTAGGAAGACCTAGACAGGAGTTCTGGAGATTCAAGTTCATGGGAGCTCTGCCCTTGAGATCATTGGAAGTATTACCTCTATGACCCAAAGTTCTCATTTGTAAACTTGGGGTTATGGCTTTGGTCAGTGATTGCTAGCCATGCCGTGCATCCTAGTCGGTTTGGCAGCTTTTGTTTTTCCAAGAGTCTATTAGTTTTAAAATGTTGGAAGAGTTTTATAGTGAATACCCACCACACAGAGCCTATAATTAGTATTATATGAAGCTTATTTTATCACATATCTATTTATCAATCCATTAGTTGGGAAGCCTTTAACATACAGAGTTACTCACATACTCATATATATTGTGAAATATATATACATGGGGTTCAGGAGGGTGAAGAAAGGAGATTTCTGTGTTTTATATACTTGGATAGTTTGAGATCTTATTTTAGCAATGAATATGTATAGATGAATACTATTGCTACATCTATTACTAAAAAAAAAATCTCATAAAAAATGCACATATGTGGGCCCGGCACTGTGGCACAGCAGGTTAATGCCCTTGCCTGAAGCACTGGCATCCCATATGGGTGCCGGTTCTAGTCCCAGCTGCTCCTCTTCTGATCCAGCTCTCTGCTGTGGCCTGGGAAAGCAGTAGAAGGTGGCCCAAGTCCTTGGGCCCCTGAACCCGTGTGGGAACCCGGAAGAAGCTCCTGGCTCCCGGCTTTGGATCGGCATAGCTCCAGCTGTTGTGGCCAATTGGGAAGTGAACCATCAGATGGAAGACCTCTCTCTCCCTCCCTCCCTTTCTCTCTCTCTCTCTCTCTCTCTGCCTCTCCTCTCTCTGTGTAACTCTGACTTTTGAATAAATAAAATCTTTAAAAAAATGCACGTACATATATATCCTGGGCCTCTTCCTCCCAAAGCTTGTTAAACAGTAGGTCTGGGTTGAAGTTTCTGTATTTTTAAATGGAATGTCCAGGATTGAAAACACAGTTACTATGCCATCCCTGAAGTGCATTTGAGGTTTAATATTCTAAGAGCCCATGAACTCTCCTTTATTGCCAACTGAAATTTCCACCTGTAGTAAAGTGGTTCTGGTTTTTTCTAGATTGGCTTTGGACTCTTCCTTGTTCCTACCAGGAATGCAGCTGAGTGCTGCTGTTGGCATAACGATGAGTCTGCAGCCAGCGGAAGGGAACTTCCCTGTGTAGGTGGAGAAAACCTCAGATTCGTGTGCAGATGGATTTCCTACCAATGTTTTTATTATTGATTCTACCATGACAGCTGTTTCAGACACCCATTCTTAAGCCCTTAAAACCATCTCCTTTGTCTCTTCTCTGTAAATGATCTGCTAGTTTTCTGAGATTGAGAGCATTGTCAGCCTACTGTCCTTGGTAGCTTGCCATTCACACTGTATCAACTGAGTTCAGATGCTCCCTCCAAGGGAAATCCTTCTGACCCCAAATCTGGTCTGCGTATGCCAGGCTTCCCAAACACCCTTGCCTTTCCTTCTTCCGGGTTCTTCCCCAGCCATATTGCCATTGCTTATCTCTGCTCTGTCTTGCTCACCACGCTGCTTTATTCATCTCTCTGCTCCTAGTTGGTGACATAGTAGATGTTGCTCTGTAGGTTCTAGATAATTGCCACTCCATTTCAGTGATCTATGTCCATGTGAATTTTTGGAGTGTTCTTGATAGGACTTTTATGCCCTGAGAAGACAATTTGCATTTGCCAGCAATTTAAATATTAGTGTTTAGTTTGTTGCAATTATGAATTCAAAAGCCTGGTTTTCCCCCCAAGTTATAAGTTTAACAGATTTTATTTTTCAACTTATAAATATTAATAATCACAATGATTTGTTGGCTATTATTTGACTTCATTTAATTAGTTTTCCCTAAAAAATTTAATGAATTAATAATTTTATGTTTTAGACTTCCTTTGCCTTCCTAGTAAACAAAATATTCCTAATTCTTACAAATACAGTAAATTAAATTTTTGGAAACAGTGAAACTAAAGTTCTCCTGGCCAGTTCAGTATGGTAACATATTTAACAAAATTCTGCTGTATCTTTTTACTTGAAATCACAAGTCTCAGCTATTCAATCACACACTTCACCTAGAATCACAATTCTTGTCTATTAGATACACTAAGGTGCTGGGTTCTCTTAAACAACATAAACACTCTAAAATCCAAACATAATATTATTATGACAGGTTGGAGTTAAAACATTATTTTCATTTATTTCTGAGCTCCCCACGGCTTTACAGATACTTACGCACTGAAGAAGTAATTCTGATGTCAACTGCAGAACTCTTATGCTGTGTTTTGAGATCAAGATCTGCAGGGATACGTAGATCATTTTCCATAGCTGTTGTGCTAATGAGGTTTCCAAACCCACACATCCGTATGGAATGGTCTTCCAAGTCCTTATACTTGGGATCCTAGCAATAGCTTCTGTAGTCTGATTTAGGTTTTTAATCATTCACTTAGGTTGTTTCACTACTAGATTGTATTTAATTAATTTATTCACTACTTGATTACATCCTTTTTGGTCACAACATTTTAAGATACTTAAACAGTGTCTTACTGTGTATTTCTATAGTTCTGGGCAGCCAGCCTTTAGTTCTAATGACAGTTAGTAATTGTTTGCTACAAAGGGCCTCTTCATTATCCCCTGCTATAGATGTGTGTTTTGGATTACTATTTAAAAAGACAACATTTAATTAATGGTAATTAATTTGTGATCACTTTCTTTTGTTTAGCCAAATTATCAGAGCTTCTTATCAGCATAATTAGTGTTACCGAAATGGATTGATATAATTCTAAGCAAAAGGAAATAAATTGTTCCTGTTTGTGTGCAGCTTAACTAGAGCCAAGTGCACAATTTCTGTTAGGCTTATTGGCAAACTGCAAGTGGTTCTTCAGATTCTCATCAATCTGTTTGAGGACGTCGTGTTGGGGACTATAGCTCAATGATCTATTTCCATCTGTTTGGGACCTCTATTATCCAATGCCTTTACTTCCTACATATCTTCTCTCTGGACCATAAACATCTCTCCATCTCTCGTATTACTAATGTTAAAAAAAGTCGTGCATGATTTGCTTCTTCCTCTTACAATCATCTAGCCTTCCAATGGCATTCAGACTTTTTGACTGTGACCTGTAGAAATTACCTATTTTCGATTTACTACCAAAAAATACAACTTCTGTGCCTCTTCCCTACTTTACCCTGTAAAAAGCCAATGGATTATAGTTGAATACCATGGATTATTCTTAGCATTGCCTAATCTGCCCTCATTGTTATCAGTCTGCCTATATGGCTTCTTTGTCACAGCCTTTAGCTACTTCTCTTCTTTCCTCTTTGGCTATTCATAAGTCACCTTGTAATTCATTTTCTTATGGAGACTGTGGGAGCATAATAAGAAGTACAGGTTTTAGAGTCAGACCAGGATTTGAATCTCAACTCCATCATCACCAGCTGTGTGACCTTGGGCAGTGCTGAATTTGCTGAGCTTCAGTTTCGTCAGTTGTAAAGTGGGGTAGTAATATCTTAGGTATACCTTGTTTTGATCAATAGAAGGACAATCCATATGTGAATATAGTATCTAGTAAGGTGACTAATACATAGACTCTTCTCTTTGTAGTTTGTAATAATGTGTACAGTATCCAACATTTGCTGAGGCATCCTCTTTTCCCATGAAGCAGTCAGCTTTCATTCTATGTTGTGCAGGCTCCACTGGTTTAGCCATTTGGTGAGGCCACAGGGTGGCAATGGTAGAGAATATTTGAAATAAGGATCTCAGAAAAAGCCAGGGAGCAGAGAAGGCAGCTAAGCCCAACTCAGCTTTTATAACCAACCTTCTTATGAGAACTTGTGGCACACTCTCAATGACCTAAAAACCTCCCACCATACTACCACCTCCTAAACACCATAATTGGGTTAAGCCTCCACCCCCCTAGCACCATCAATCCATGACTTTGGGCTTTAAACATTTGCATGAGTTCAGGAGGCACATCCTGTTTAAGCCACAGCCAAGTTCCCAACCTCCATACTCCTGCTTCTACCAGTGTGTTAAGTTTCTTTATCTGGATGTACCATTAATCCAAGATAGAGAATTATTCAAGCAGTGTTCTGCCTGTGGTCACTTCCTTGGTTAACAGAATCTCAGTCCTCACGGTGGTTCTGAGGTTGGAGGCTCCCTTCCTTTTCTCTTGTATCCATGCAATCTGTGTGTCTTGAGCACTCTTATGGGTTTTGCCTGAAACAAGTGAGGATTTCTCTTAAGGAAGGGTGGTTGGTTCTATGATAACAGGAGTAAAGAGTGAAGAAGAGGTATCTCAGGGGACCCCCAGGAAAGTTGGGATAAAGCCATGCTTTGTTTTCTTCCATTCCAATCCCCCATATTCAGTAGATCCTATTTATGAAGTATCTTATCCCCATCCTTCTCCATTCTCAGCACAACTATTTTGCTCAGTCCAAGTATTCCAGGCAGTAGTTTTGGCTGGGTATTCCTAAGAGTTTCCCACATCTGTTTCCAGTCAAGCCATCTTCTATGCAGCTGCCAAGGTCACTTTCTGAAGCACAGATCTGATGACCTCTCTCCCTTGCTTAAAAATCCTTATTGACCACACCAATCAGGATTCCGTCTAGGGGACAAAGGACACTCTGGGTATTTTAATTAGGAATGAATTTAATGGAGGGGAGGAGGTTGTTGAGGCTACTAGAATTGGAGGAAGTTAGAGAGGCAGGCACAGGATTGATCCACCAACGTCTACTTCTAAGGTCTTTATTGGCAGCCTGGAGTTCTGAGAACGTCCAGCCATAGCTGAAAGTTCATGAATATGCAATCTAATGATGCTACTGCCTTACACCTGCTTTTCTTCACTTAGAAAGGTGATGGGCCCTGGAATGGTGCTGCAGAGAAATATTACATCTCAATGACCTTGTTTGTCAACCGTGGAAAATAGTCATAGAACTGAGTTGTCCTTCATAGTCCTAGCTTGAAGGAATCTGAGAAATATTAAGTTTTAGCTTGGCAGTGTCTGTATAGCAAAGGAGACCAGAGGAACAAGGAGTTGAGGGTGAGTAGCACTTTCTGTGGCCTCATTGCCACCAGGCTGGTCACTGCTTATAGTAAATGCAATCTCACCTTCAGAGCTGCATGCGACTTTGTCACTGCCCATCATTTTTGCTTTACCCCTTGTCTTCTGCCATGTATAATGTCTGTCACTGGCAGGTGCTAAACAGACATTTGTTGAATGCATAAAGGAAGAAAAATATCCACTCAGGCCAATTATTTCTTACTTTATGACTGTAACTTGATCAAGAATGGCCTTCCTGGCCTGACCTAACTTCTACCTGCTACAGTCCTGCCCTTTTTCTGATAATCTTCTGAAATCCCCTCAGATACCTCCTCTCCCTAGTTTTTAGTTGCTCTTTGTGCCTCTATATTAGAGCTTTCTGCCATCTGCCAACATTGGGTGCAGCCACGTAGTCACATTTTTTTTTACCTGCTATGTTGAGACCTTTTGGGAAACAGTGGCTGTTTGCTTCACTGATCAACACCCTCCCTCCACCTGCCCTTCTGCTGGCTCTACCATTTCCTCTTGCTTTTCTCCAGATTGAGCAACTGCAATTCTCCTCTCCTAAGGACATTTGTTTGCCTCTTGTATTCTCCTGTAATTGCAGTTGAAATGTGCTAAATTACAGATGTAGTTAAATCTTTGGTAGCTGCTTGTCTCCTGTCCTTACTTCTGTTAGCACCCCATGTGCTGTTTTTATCCTCCAGGGACACATGTTTCCTATTTTAGCTCTAAGCAGTAATACAAAATAATATAAAAAGGGGAGGAGCCTTAGGAGAAAGAAGTACCTTTTTTTAAAATTTCTTTTAAGTTTTTTTTTTTTAGTGGAATTCACAATAGGTTCACAGTGTTCTGGCTTGTCAGATCTTACCAATGGAAACTGTATGAGAGAAATAGTCCATTCCTCTAACCTTCATAATTTAGACATGTAATATGTCTGTCACAATGAATTCCTTGGATCTTGGCTTTTTGTGGGTTGTGAGGAATCTTCTCACCTCTCCCCCCTCCTCTCTCACTTCTCCCTTCTCCCCCTCCCCTCTCTCCCTCTCCCCCTCTCCCCTCCCTCCCCCTCCCTCCCTCCTCCCTCGCCTCTCTCTCCTTGCCTTCCTCTCCTCTCCTCTCCTCTCCTCTCCTCTCCTCTCCTCTCCTCTCCTCTCCTCTCCTCTCCTCTCTTCTCCTCTCTTCTTTCTCCTTCTCCTCCCTCCTTTCTCCCTCTCCTTCTCTCTCACATCTACTTCAATAACAACAAATTTGTTAAAGGGCTACCCTAGACTTCAGGGAAATTTTCAGGGAATAAAAAAAAATGCTTTTTTAAGAGTAGTTTTTTTTTTCTCCAGCAAAATTAAGAGGGTGCAGATATTTCTATGTACCCTCTGCCCCATACACATGTCTCCTCCATTATCAACATCTCTCAGCATAGAAGTATATTTGTTGCAACTGCTCAATTTATGCTGACACATCATGATCAACTAGAGTCTATAACATACATTGTTCACTCTCCTTTGGTGCATTCTGTGGGTTTAGACAAGCTTATAAAGACTTGTATCCACCATTGTAGTATCACACAGAATACTTTCACTGCCCTAAAACTGATCTTTGCGTCACTTATTTATCCCCCTCCCCTCCATCCCTCTTGCAATCATTCATCTTTTTACTGTCCCCATAATTCTGCCTTTTCCAGAAAGTCATATAGTTAGAATCAAGCAGTATGTCAGCTTTTCAGATTGGCTTCTTTTACTTGGTAATGTTCATGTAAGATTCCCACATGACTTTTCATGACTTGATAGCTCATTTCTTTTTAGTGTTGAATAATATTAGGTTGTCTGGATGTACTACAATTTATTTATCCATTCACTCACTAAAGGAATATTTTGATTGCTTTCAAGCTTTGGCAATTATAAGTAAAACTGCTATAAACACACACATTCAGGTTTTTGTGTGGATATATGTTTTCAGCTCATTTGGTTAAATACCAGAGTGTGATTGCTGGATTCTATGGTAAAAGTATGTTTAGTTTATAAAAAGCTGCCAAATTGTCTTCCAAAGTGGATGTATCATTTTGTATTCCACCAGCAATGCAGATTTATTTTTGTTAGAGGTTCAAAAGACTTCTTAAAAATTCATAAAAGGAAAAATCCATCCCTACAAAGGTGTAGAATGTTCCACTTATGGCCTAGTTTCATCTTATCAATGTATGAGCATGTCACAGTCCTTTAAAATGCTCATTCTGCTCTCTCCTCTCAGCTCAAATCATAGAACTTGAAATTGGTTACAAAGAAATGAGGAGAAATTCTCTAGCAATGGTAGGTGAGATAATCGCATCCATAGCACCAATATTACAGTTCATTCTTGATCTTCTGTTTGTGGATTAGCAAACCATCTGCCTCTTCCTTTGCCCCAGCTGATTTGACTGGATCCCTGACTGTTATTTGGGTGGGATCCCTATTGGGTTTGGCTTAGCCCAACCAAGGGGAAAGAGGGTCTTTAGGCACTGATGGTTGTTGCAGTGATGGGCAAAGGAGTATTATTAATTCCAGTTCCTAGGATGCACTGTCATCAATTTTCTGTGAAAGAGGGAGAGTGAAAGTAGAAATTGAATAATTCACAGACTGGTATGGAGGGTTAAGGGTAAGCTTTATGCTTTGTCCTTCTTTCTCAAGCCACATCCCTTCTTGGAATGGCATTTATGTGTTGGTGCAGGGCACTGGGAGACCAAGGATCAATAGCCCAGGGGTGGTCCCATGCTCTACAATGAAATTCTGCCCTCAGAAAGGCAGGGCTCTTTCCCCTCCAAACTCAAATTTTGGTGAAATCTCTCCAAGAAGGCCCTTCTGCTCTTTCCTCTGCTGGGACATTCAGAGTAGAAAGTGTGTTTGCAATGCTTTATTATCCCCAAGGTGCCTCAATTAGTCGAGTTAGCATTTAAAATCTAGGAGTTTCTGAGGAGGAATCTATATGGAGTAAATTAATGCTTGTGGAGTTTTATAATCTCAAGGAGAAATTTTATATTTAAATTTTGAAAAACTAATTAGAAGTGAGAAGAATTTTTAATTCTTTAAAGTGAAGCCTTTTCTTTTTGGCCAATCATATTCAAAACAATTCTACAAATATACACGAACAGCCACTTGTGCTAGGCATCGTAATAAACTGAGAAGTTAGATAGGTAACATACTTTTTCCTCCATTAGGAAACAAAATGGTACAGAAAGAGAGCCAAACACCCAGGGAAGCCCTGTCTTTTTATAGCAATTTATTTGCATGTCTTCATGAGGAGTTCATTTCTGGGGATACTAAGATGAATAAAACTCAGGCCTGAGACTTCTCTGTAGGATTCATGTAATACAACAGTTATGATATTGTATAATCAGTGCCCAAACTTGGAGATGGTTGGGTTGGGCCTCAAATAAGAATTCACATGGAGGAAGACAAGGAAAAGAAATCTTAAGTGATGAAAAAAGTTTGTGCCAGGAACTTGAGGTTGTAGATGTCTTGGAAAATTCTGGAACCGTGTATGTCAGGACATGAAAGAAGGAGAGGTTACAAGTGGGGAATGATGGCAAGAGGTGGGAGAGCAGTCATGGGGCTTTCATAAATGTGGGTCAGGAGACCACATCATCCTGCCCATGGCAGGAATCAGGAGTTTTAGTGGGAGAAAGCATGATGGCATCTTCATGCTTCATTTAAAAATCCTCAGGTAGCTATGTGAAGGATGGATGAAACAGAGTGAGACTCAGGGCAGGAAGGTTGCTTTTGAGCTGTCACAGTAGTCCTGAGAATTGGGAACTAGACGCAGGGTGGTAGCTGCAGTGAGGATAGAAAGAGGAAAGAAATGTTTGGGAGCTGTTACAGACAAGATAGGTTAAAGTAGGTATGACATTGAGATTTCTGGGTACCCTAAAAAGTGACCAAAACAGCTGTCCAGATAAGAGTTCAATAAGTGTCATTTCCTTTGAGCAATAGAGGAGATAGTGATTAATTTAAATGAATAGAGCACCCCCCCCCCGCCCCGCTGTGGCACAGCAGGTTAACACCCTTGCCTGGGGTGCCGGCATCCCAGCTGCTCCGCTTCCTATCCAGCTCTCTGCTATGGCCTGGGAAAGCAGTAGAAGATGGCCCAAGTCCTTGGGTCCCTGTACCCATGTGGGAGACCTGGAAGAAGCTCCTGGCTCCTGGCTTCAGATGGGTGCAGCTCCGGCCATTATGGGAGTGAACCACTAGATGAGGGACCTCTCTCTCTCTCTCTCTCTCTCTGCCTCTACTCTCTCTGTGTAACTCTTACTTTCAAATAAATAAATCTTTAAATAAATAAATGAAAAGAGAGAAAACCAAAGTAAGAGAGAGTTTGGAAGAAAAAGATGGGTTTGTTACTAGGTCCAGAATGTTTATGCCTTTAAAAAGATCACCTGTTTCCTATTTCCTGCTAAGGACAAATCAATTCCCATGCCCATTTGGTAGATTGGCATGATATTGCTAATTGAAAATGCTCTAATTGAAATGACCATTGGAAAGTAACCTTCATACATTAATAAAGGATTGCCATGGTTATTTATTTATTAGGTCTCCTCTAAGCCTGGGCTAATCAGGAACAAGGAAGATGTGGTCAGGCTTGGGAGGATTTTGTGTATCTTGCCTTCGAGACAGCTCCCTGGGAGGAGAGAAAAATTGCCTCTATTCCTGGGCTCCCTGATAGCATTTGTTCTAGTTGATGCTTCAGAGATCAAGGACCTTATAAATTTCTTCCCAGGATAGGGTTGGACCAGAGCAATTTTAGCATAAAAAAAATGGAAAGAAGATGTGAAATAAGGATCCAGTGAACTTCTTGATTTATTAAACAAACATAATTTAATTTTTGGCTTAGTGCTTCAGTTCCAGTTACAAAAGTGAGAATCTGCATGCCATTCATGACCATTCCTGTTTCTATGGGTGACGAGTTGGCATATTACTTGTAGATTCTTCCTGTCCTTGGATAGCATTTTAATGCCTGCTAA
This sequence comes from Oryctolagus cuniculus, assembly GCF_051225735.1. NCBI lineage: Eukaryota > Metazoa > Chordata > Mammalia > Lagomorpha > Leporidae > Oryctolagus > Oryctolagus cuniculus. The sequence goes on from NC_142877.1 coordinate 103,756,343, forward strand.
TGAGTGCCTCACATTATTAAATATCTATATAAAGTTGAATATTGTGGTACATATTACGTGTCCTCTGAGATTTTGTTCCTATTCAGTAACAGAAGATAATTGGAACTCTACAGCTGTAGAGGACGTGGGGATGGCTGTGTGAACATTGTTCCTGCTGTAAATGTTCAAAGGAATGTATATGGAGTGTGTATTGTATTTCATGCACTATTTTAGGCTCTGAGGGCACAACAAAAACATTCCTTGCTGGACTAAAGGGCAGGGCATAGACATTAGGTAAGCAGTTGAACAAATAAGGTAATTAGAGATAAGTGTTTTGAAAATAAGAGAGTAATGTACTGAAAAATGGCGGGTGTGATCAGCAAGGCTTTCTGACAAGGAGCTATACCAGGATCTAAGGAAAATAGCTTCCAGGCAAAGGAAACACATCTACAGAACTCTGGGTGGGAAAGAGCTTGGTGAGGTCAAGCAGCAGGAGCATATGTAGAGTTAGGGAATATGTAGCGTTAGGCATATTCCAGAGTTAGAGAAAGTGGTTGCCTTTTTCTAACAGTTCAGTGAATGCTTATTGGAAACTCATAAATATTGTATATAATATATATGTAAGTATATATATATATAAATGGATATTTCAAAATGCTCATGGAGATGGAATTTAAAAATAACTTTATTATGGTGCAAACATTCTGAAATTCATGAATAGTTCTCTCACAATCTACATTTTCAGTGAACTTTTTAAGGGAAAAAAAACTTTGCATGGGCATGGCATTGTGGCATGATGGGTAAAGCTGGCACCTGCGATGCCAGCATCCCACATAGGTGCCAGTTCGTGTCCCAGCTGTTCCACTTATGATCCAGCTCCCTGTAATGGCCTGGTAAAGCAGCAGAAGATGGCCCAAGTACTAGGGCCCCTGTTACTCAGTTGAGTGACCCAGATGAAGCTCTTGCCTCCTGACTTCAGCCTGTCTCAACCCTGGATGTTGTGGCCATTGGGAGATTGAACAAGCAGATGTAAGGTTGATCTCTCTCTGTCTCTGTCTTACTTCTATCTCTTTAATTCTGACTTTCAAATAAATAATCCTTTTATTTAAAATAAAACTGCATGGATTTCAAAAATTTTTGTACCAAAATATCTTTTATTTCCATTTTTGCACAGATTTTTTGAAGGTCCCACAAATACGCTATATATAAATATATGCAAGGATATTTCCCAAAGTTTGTAGAAAAATGGAATTAAAAGATAATATGCATGTCTATAAGCTTTTTGAAGACTGTGTGTGTGTGTGTGTACCCCATTTCATTTGAGAATATAGTGAAGTAGGCATTGTTACTTCTCATTGCCTGGGTTGAGAGAATTGGATCTCAGAGACCAGTTCTATTCAGGAAATAGCAAAACTAGAGCCTGAGTCAGGGTTTTCCAACTCTTCTTACCTCTTCCTAACTGCAGACCAGCAAGACTGAGAAATGGCACTTGTATTGGCTTAAATGCTGAGTCACTGGCTTTCTACGCTGGCTTGCATGGGATGCCTATATTTTAAAAATTTATTTATTTTCACTTTATTTGAAAGGCAAAGAGATATCTTCCATCTGTTGGTTCATTCCTCAAATGCTTACAACAGCCAAGGGTGGGGACAGCTGAATCCAGGAGCCAGAACCTAACTTGAATCTCCCCTATGGCTAGTAGGACCCAAGTATTTGAGCCATCATCTGCTGCCCCTCAGGGTATGCATTGACAGGAAGCTTGATCAGAAACAGAGGTTGGCCGGCGCCCTGGCTCACTAGGCTAATCCTCTGCCTTGTGGCGCCAGCACCCCGGATTCTGTCCCGGTTGCTCCTCTTCCAGTCCAGCTCTCTGCTGTGGCCCAGGAGGGCAGTGGAGGATGGCCCAAGTGCTTGGGCCCTGCGCCCGCATGGGAGACCAGGAGGAAGCACCTGGCTCCTGGCTTCGGATGAGTGCAGCATGCAGGCCGTAGTGGCCATTTGAGGGGTGAACCAACGGCAAAGGAAGACCTTTCCCTCTGTCTGTCTGTCTCTCTCTAACTCTGCCTGTCAAAAAAAAAAAAAAAGAAAAAAAAAAAAAAAGAAAAAGAAAAAGAGGTCCATGGACCCCAAGCTAGGAACTCGGATATAGGATGCAGGAGTCCCAAGTGGTAGTTTTAACTCCTGTATCTAACTCCTGCCCCTAGATACCTGTCTGAACAAATTTTGTGATGGCTTTGATGGGATATTAGCAACAACCACAGCCATAAAACAATGATGACAGCAATGACCATAACTAGGTCTGCTAAAATATACTTTCTTGGTTTTAAAGCACTTTACAATATAGAATCTCATTTATAGCTTAGAAGAGCACTTAAAAGTTGGCAGGACACATTAGATTTCTCTCATTTAGGTTAGGAGATTACCCAGGTGACAAAGAGCTCAAGGCTGGGACTTGGATTATCTCATTTTAATCTAATCTAGGGCTCTTTCCTTTTTTTTTTTTTTTTTTTTTTTTTTTTGACAGGCAGAGTAGACAGAGAGAGAGAGAGAGAAAGGTGTTCCTTTTTCTGTTGTTTTACCCCCCAAATGGCCGCTACGGCCGGTGTTGCGCCGATCTGAAGCCAGGAGCCAGGTGCTTCCTCCTGGTCTCCCACGTGGGTGCAGGGCCCAAGCACTTGGGCCATCCTCCACTGCCTTCTTGGGTCACAGCAGAGAGCTGGACTGGAAGAGGAGCAACCGGGATAGAATCTGGCACCCCAACCGGGATTAGAACCCGGGGTACTGGTGCCGCAGGCGGAGGATTAGTCTAGTGAGCCACGGTGCCGCCCACCCCCCCTTTTTTTAAGGTTTTTTATTTATTTGAGAGGTAGAGTTATAGACAGAGAAAGGGAGAAAGGTCTTCCTTCCGCTGGTTCACTCCCCAAGTGGCCACAACAGCTGTAGCTGCACTGATCTGAAGCCATTAGCATAGTGCTTCTTCCTGGTCTCCCATGTGGGTAGAGGGGCCCAAACATTTGGGCCATCCTCTATACTCCTTTCCCAGGCTGTAGCAGAGAGCTGGATCGGAAGAGGAGCAGCCGGGACTAGAACCGGCACCCATATGGGAGGCAGGCAGAGGGTTAACCTACTGCGCCACAGTGCTGGCCTGGGCCCTTTCTTTTAAGAACAGAAACTCCTACAGACTTCCCAGAAGTTGTTTGCACTCTTTGAAGGGCTTTGACTGCAAATAAGGGGCATAAAATATGGATTCATCCATCATGTACTTAACTGAGCTCCTATTGTGTGTGTCAGACACTCAAAGGATCATAATTAAATAGGTTAGAAGATAATTTAACAGTGTAATTTGTTATTTGTACTTGATAATACAAGATTAGTAAAATGCTGTGGAAATAGAGTAAGAAGTGATTAAGCCATTGAATTGAACCTGAAAGGACAAATAGTGGGTTTCCTCCAGGGAGAGAAGCAAGGCAGGTTGTTCTAAGAAAACCAGAACTGTAATAAATAATGTTCTTTTGGGGGAATAGGAAGTCAATGTGCAAGCATGGCGTGGATGTATAGGAAGTAATGTCGGAAAATGATGCTGGAAGTATGTAGACTGCCAGATTGCAGAGGGCCTTGAATGCCAGGTTCAGGAGTTGCTGAATTTGGCCTGACCATTCCAGACTTGTTAGCAAGGGGATGGCATGATTGTATTTGCTGTTTTATGAAGAAAATATTAATTGCAAGGAGAAGTTGAGTTGGATCGGGGAGAAGTTAGAAGCCATTGTAGTAGTTTAGCAGTAAGAAGGAGGCCTGAATTGTTTGTAATTCCTAATTATATGTTGAAAAGTGGAAAGGTAACATGAATGAGCCTTAAGGACTTTTAGATGTGATACTCTAGTTGGGTTTTAGGTGACCATTCTAGTTTTCCAACATTTGTACACCCACACATACTGCTTATTTTGGCTTTCTCAGACTTAGGCTAATTCTCCTTGATTCTTTAATCCAACCATTGATTTACTTCTCTATCTTCAAAAAAAGGAAAAAAAGTTGTAGGTCTCTGATCTTATGGATTCTTTCTGTAAGATATGATCTTTGATCTCATAGGATTCTTTTGGCTGAGGAATGCAAGTATAAACAAAGTTTTGAAGATTTGGATGCTATGATTATGTGACTATATACACCTCACATACCTTTTATGTATTTGGAACTGTTGCTGTATGGTTGAAAGGCTGCCTTCTAAGCACTTTGGGTAAATTATCTCAGCTAGTGACCTCTGGTAGGGAAACATTAGCAGCTGATCTTCTGTTCTCTCCATCTCAGGCTTCTTGCTGAAGGCTGAAGAATTTAGATGTTAGATAAGGGACCAATGCTTCATGTCAGCACCACACTTTTTGGAATATTCTTTCCTTCTAGTAGTTGAGGAGCACTCATCCTAGTCTTAAAATGTTACCATGAGGGAAAGAATTAGAAATAAATCAATAAATATGAATAATTTCCTCATTAAATTATAAGCATCCAGAATTCATATATATTGCATAAAAGGTTGACTTGAGTCTCAGAGGTACACTAAGTTTTCCTGCTTTAACATGAAGATGTCTCTTTCCCACTTCATCCAAATTTATGTTATGCTGTGGGGAAAGGCTTTCAAATAGTCTTAAAGATTTAGTTAGAAGGCATTCTTGGGGGCTCCTCCCATATTCAAATCAATGTTTCCATGAAAAAGAGGAGGTACTTTGAGGCTATTCTCATTGCTCATATGCTGGATGGGCTTCAAGTTCCCCTAAGACCCAGAAAGTTCCATGTACATAACAACACTCATGTCTTAGGGGTACTATAAGGACTAAACCAGAGAGTGGAGCCACTAGAATAAAGTCTGTTACAAACTGGGGTTTAGGAAACATGTTTCTTTAGTCACAAGTTTATTACAGAAATGAAAGAAATACAGGCTTCCTTATGTGGGTTTTGACTTAGTTTTCAAAACCATTCATTGGCAAAATGATACAAGGGTACTTCAAAAAGTTTGTGGAAAATGAAATTAAAGGATTTATTGTTTTGTTAAAAAATTGAAATTCACACATAGGTTTTTCATAATAGGCACTTTCCATGAACCTCATATGCGTGGATTTCAAAATTGTTTGAACTAAACTTAGCTTTTAATTACATTTTCCACAGACGTGGAGGTATCTTCATATTTAAAATTTCTTGGTTTTCAAATGTCTGTAACAGATTATGAAGAGTCAAAACTGAAATTACATGGTCATTTGCACACTTGATTATTTACAAAATAGGCCCATTTTTCAATTTTTTTCTCCTCGGGCTGATTATAGAATGTAGAACAATCCAGTTAGCTTGAATGGTGCCTTCCCTGGGGTTGACATAGCTTGAAGAATCCTTATTTTTCTGATGTTATAAAGCTCTGTCCACAAACTACTCTGAAGTTCCTGGAAAAGCTTTTTCTCTTTTTAAACAAATGGCTGGTGCAGGTGCATAATTCAATAGATACAGCCTGTAACTTATCTTATAGTCTTCAAAAATGGCATTACGTCATGCTTTTACAGAATTTTAGCCAGATTCTCTTGGCCATTCAAATGCCCATCTAACAAATATTTACTGAAAAACCTATTGTATTTTTTTAAGTACCTGTGCTATACCAGTGAGCAAGTCACAGTCCTTAATATCATCCCAAGTTTAATTGAGTTGAGAAAAAAAAATTTTTTTAATTTAGGTGTTGCCAATGTGATCGTGATGAGAGGTGAGACTTTTAAGATGCAATTAGACCGTGAGGGCTTCTTCCTCATTAAGGAGAGTAAGGCTCTTACGAAAGAAGCTTCTGGCAAGCATTCTTTTTTTTTTTTTAAAGATTTATTTTATTTGTTTGAAAGATAGAGTTATAGAGAGAGGTAGAGACAGAGATAGAGGTCTTCCATCCGCTGGTTCACTCCCTAGATGGCTGCAATGGCCGGAGCTGAGCCGATCTGATCCGAAGCCAGGAGCCAGGGGCTTCTTCCGGGTCTTTCACATAGGTGCAGGGGCCCAAGGACTTGGGCCATTCTCCACTGCTATCCCAGGTGATAGGAGAGAGCTGAATCGGAAGAGGAGCATCTGGAATTCAAACCGGCGCCCATATGGGATGCTGGCGTTTCAGGCCAGTGCTTCAACTCGCTGCGCCACAGTTCTGGCCCATATAATATGTTTTATGTTACAAAAATTATTTGATGGTTGTTGCTGTCTGAAATGGGAGGCACTTCTATTGCCTTTTGAGGAGGGAGTAATATAGAAATAACCAAACTTTAAAAATTACTTGTATTTGAGTAAGTGACTGGAATATCCATTTTCATTGACCTAATTGTCATATAGATGTACAGTTATTTAATCTACTAGACAATTTGTATTTCTGCAGTATTATCTTTTTCATGCTTCATTATCACTGTGTATATTCAAAGTATTGAACCTGTTTAGTAAATATTATTTCAATTAATTTGTGAGCTTTAAATAATATTATTAAATATATTCTTTGATATGCTCCCCATGTTTTTATAGAGTTGAAAATTGTTGATGCTGGTAAAAACATTCAGTAAAATAACCTGCTCATATATTCATTAGAGTTTTAAAAATTATTTACATGTTTATATTTCCTAAATGGTTTTGGTTATGGAAAATAACTTTTTAAGCTAATTCTGAGCTCTGAGGCTGAGGTCCAACCTCATGGCTTGGTTTTCTCTGAAGAACATTAATAAAGTAGAACATATTATGTCCTGGCAAGAATTGTAGTAGTACAATCTTTAAAAAACAAAAACCGAAAAACAAGAGTTTAAATTTGCTCATAACACAATAAACTTCTTGAAGATTGGGATTTACCGCAGTACCTTGATACAAGATTGATATTTCTCAAATGTTTGCCAATTTGAGTTGAACTGAGGTGAAAAAGGAAACAGAATTTGACTCAGTCTCCCAGGTTTTCCTTATTTAATATGTATAGGGCTTCCCTGGCAAGCCATCCTTTCTTATTCATTTAAAAAAATTTCATTTTATTATGTTCATCTTTGATGTGGAAAATTTTTATGGCCTCCTGCTGTGACTCATTTTGATGCTGTGTTAACTGCTTCCTTGGAGCCCAGCCTTTCCAACTAAGCTGTGGTAGTCAGCCCCCTGAAGTCAGCTTGCATGTGGGTAGAAATTATAACAACGTCCAGTGATACCCCAACTTCTAGGTAAAACAGAGAACTAAAATGGAAAACCCTATATCACGTAACTCACTAAACAAGCAAACAAACAAAAAAACTCTGGGGCATCTGTATCTTCCTGTTAACTTTTGGTTACCCAAATGAATTAGTTTTCTACAATGATATGATAGTGCTACAGTTTGTAAAAAAAAAAAAAAGGATTAAAGTCTGGGTTAATTTTGATGCAGAAACATCTCTCTAAGATTTATTTATTTGAAAGGCAGAGCCAGAGAGAGAGGAAGAGACACAGAGATCTTCATTTGCTGGTTCACTCTTCAAATGACTGCAGTGGTGGGGATAAGTGAGGCTGAAGCCAGGAGCCAGGAATTCCATCTGGGTCTCCCATGTGGGTAGCAGGAAACCTAGTACTTAAGCCATTTTATCTGTTGCCTCCCAGGTACATTAGCAGGAAGCTGGATCACAAGCATAGAATAGCCAGGATTTGAACCAGGCACTCTGATATGGAATGTGTTTATCCCAAGGGGTGGCTTCTCCTGCTGCACCACAACTCCCTTTCTTAGTGCAGACTTTTGACCTCCATAAATAACAGGAGAGTTTTTTAAGAGTTATTAGAAATTGCATATTATGGGGGAAAAAAAACTCTGCAGGGATAAAAATTCCATTTGCCATGAACTTTTTGAAGTACCCTTGCAAAAAAGGTCACGTATGACAAATTTCCCAAGTTAAAAAATTCTGTGAAGTCCAGTTAAACTAGCATTTAACTTCAGAAACCATGTCTATATATAATCTAATCATCACAATCACATACAAATTATATGTATATACATATATGTACATACACACAAACACACACACACACAATAAGTAGATAGTTTCATTATGAAATTAAAGAGGAAAAAAAAGTCCATAAAAGACATTTAGAATTCTCCATGCCACCCTTTGTTCACAACTAAGAGATTTGATACTTTGCTTTTTCCATTCTTGAATCTCAGAGTTTCTCAAACTTTAGTGTACTTATGAATTATTATTACTGTAGCCTCACAGGGAACTATTAACCATTTTTAGAAACTTATCTCTTTATGATACTTCCATACATATATTATCAGAGAAATCAATCAAGAGTCAAATTCCTCAAGAAACCTTTAACCCTTTCTGCCCAGATGTCTCAGTTATGGAATAGAAAGCCCAGACCCTGACGACCTCAACTTGCTTCTTGGGCACAAAGGAACTGAGGTCCCAAGCGTCCTGACTGTACTCCTGGTTCCCTTTGTGAGGCACATCAGCGGGGCCGTCTGCTCTGTGGGGGTGCCGTTGGACATCATTTAGGGTGGGCTTGGAGCCTTGCGTCTTGCAGAGATCCCGTGGGATGCCTCAGAAACTTCCTGAGTGACTCCGACAACTATGGGGCTTTTGGTCTTAGCTCAGAATAAACAGATATTAGCAGCGACCCAGCAGAGGGTGAGAGGCCAGTTCTGGTAAACTTGTGTTCCAGGCAGGGGGCCGTCCTGCCGCTCTCAGAACCGGCTGTCATCTGCTCTCTTGTCACACTGACACGGCCCCCTGGCTGGGCTGATTGGTCGGGGGCAATAACTGATATGGAATACTGATGTCCTCACCGGCGATTCCTTCCGCTCCAGAGGGACCCTTTCCACCCCTCTTCTCACCCCCTGGAGCCCAGCAAGGTGCCCACCCTCCCCCGACCATGCCGCCCCTGCACCCGGAGGGGGAGGACTGGTCCTGGGCGTGATGCTCTGAGACCGTGAAATCCACCAGGCTGCTCTCGCTCCGGCTCGCTCTCCAGAGAGTCCTGTTCCAGACTTCTCAGGGTTTTTACAGCACAAACAACTGCATGCGGCCCGAGGGGAGGCTGAAAGGGACTTGGACTTGGGTGGTGGTTGCATCGCCTCTCCTCACTTTGCTGGCCTCCTCCTGAGTAGCACCTGGGGGCTCATGGTGGATTCCTCTCTGCGGAAGACACTGAGGAGAGATCCCTGCTCCTTCGGTTGACTCTGTATTTTTATGGTAAGTGCTTGACTTGAATGAGCTGCTCTGCTGCAGTGAAGGGAACCGCTCGCTGTCTTCCCTGCCCGGCTTAGTGACCTTCCTTCTGCATTCCTTCTGTTTGCACCGGTCCTTCTCTGCGGGTGACCAAGCTAACTAAGATGCCAGAGGTCATTTGTCTGGATTGTTTGTCTTTTAATTTTTTTTTCCTCCCGTAAACCCGAGCTCTTCAGCTGTGATGGAAACAGAAGAGCTTTCTCTTTGTCCTTGAAGCAGCAGCCGGGGAAAATGTGTTCGCGATGGGAAACTGCAGCAGTGTGCAGGGGATCTGTGGAGGATGACTGACAAATTTGGGCAAGATGAATCCTCAGCGTGCTGAGGGCCACTCTCTCTCCGGATCTGGCAGAGCTGGAGGGGGATCTGCCTACATAGCAAACTATTCCATCTTTCTTGGGGAAGCTGTGCACTCACGTGTGAGTTATGTCGGAGTCTGCTGTGGGCAGCGTGCTTCACTCACCTGCCTGTGGGTCCAGAATGGCCCTGTGTCTTGTGGGGTTTACAACTTGGGCAGGAACATTCACAGCGGGAGGGATCCTGTGCTGGCAGCCTGAGTAGACTGCATGACCTCATTGCTTCCTTCCCTTCCTGGTCTCAGGGCACCCAGTTCTGCAAACCATATTTTGCAGCCTCTTCGGAGGGTGATGGGCAGTGATGAGAGGAACATTTTTGAGTTGACAGCAGAGTTTCATTCTCCTGCTGGGAGACAAAGATGCTTTGAGGCTATTGGAATGGTTAGAGTTTTGTAAGAGAAAATAAGCAAGTTTCTAATGGAGACAGTATGTGTCGGATTATTTATTCTAGGGCAGAACTCTTAGAATGGTGCTCTTATTTTTTTCCTTGCCTCCTTCAAAGAGCACCCCAACTTCAATTGTATCCCTGCCCAAAGGAAAACAAGAATATTTTGGTAGTTTTATCAAGACTGTGCATCGCAGGCATCTCTCTCTCTTTTTTTAAGTAGCCAGTATGTTGGATTATTTTGGTGAATAAGCTTTGCAATTGTAATCCTGTTTAGTTCTTTTCAAGTCCAGGGGTTGGAGATGGCTTATCTCATTTGATCTTGTGTGGGTTTTTCAATTCTGGTAGGTCCCTTTCACTCTATGCAGCGATCCCTTCAAATGCAACTCAACCTCTGATTCATATGGTACTGTACTAATACACTGTGATATTTGCGATAAATGAAGGAGAAAATATGAAATTTCTGAACTCTCCCTTGGCTCACTGGAGTTTAGAATGTAAAAGTTCCTTAACTGTCTTGCTCATTTGCACGACTTTTATTTCCACTGGCTGTGTGGATTTTTCTTAAAATAGTGGTGATGACATCAGACGTATGCTTTCATCCTGTTCTCTGGGTCCAAAGTAGATATATTTGGTGTTTTTATTTTATTTTTCTGTGAAGTTTCTTCCATATATAAAAGCATAAAAGCCTACATTTAAATACAGAACAAGACTGTAGATATTCACCTAACAGCCCAGTGTGAGTAAACTCAACAAATAGAATGACAGCAAAACAAGCAAAAAACAAAAACCAACAAATTCTTCTTGCATTCTGTAGTTCTCTGATTCCTTAAATAATGTTTGAAATACTTTCAGCATTGTTTGGATTAGCTAATATCCCCTCTTTCCTACACTGAATTGTGGTCCTTAGCAAAACTGTGTTATGACTGACTGACTTCCCTGCTTCCTCCTGATGATTCTTTAATGCTTAGCTGTTTGTTTTAATCCTTAGCGGTGGTTCCTTATTTTGCTTAATCTTTTCTTTTTCTCCAGTTGAAAGGATTTTATCGGGTGCCTGGCAACTCAACTTGAGGTATTCATCAAGAGGCAAAGAGTTAGAATCAGCTTGGGTGTCATGGAGATAGACTTTGTAGTTCACACTGCAGGCAATTTTCAAATGCATTTAGAAAATATTTCATTTTAATTAGGGAGCAACTTTAGCTTTGTGAGAAAAATGTCCTTAGGTTTCTTTTATTTTGTTCAACAGTTTCCCTATGTAATCAGCAAACATACCCAAGTATATGTAATGTATGTGTATATACACACAAATGTCCTGCATGCTTATTATGTTTACATATTTTCAGTAGATACAGCATGCTCTTTTAGAGGAGAAGAGGAAAAAAAAATCTGGAGATATTGCTTAACATCCTCTAGCTATATTTTTTTCTTTAGGATATTCCCACCTCCAGATGAAGCCCTTGGGAATTTCCTTGAATTGGGAGCGTGCATTCTTCAGCATTTCCTTGTCTCACAGCATGGTGTCATGTTACTGCCTTTGCAGGGTCTGTGTAAGCAGCATAGAAAACTACTGCAGGAAAAATGGGTAAAAACTGTGCTGAGTGGAGTCTCTAACCTCTTGGTGGGGTGAAGTCACTGCAACATTTTTATTGTGTGTGTTTATTTTGCTGTTGTGCCTTGCAACTGATTTTTGCTTGCAACCTGAGCCAACTGTAGTTATTTGAAATGGACCTGGAAACCCTAGAGTGGTGTAGTTGCACCTACTAATTTTTCACACTCTTTAATTACAGCTGTTATCAAAACTATGTTTTTTGTTGTTTTTACTGTTTCTTTAGATAATGTTTTAATTTGAAACCTGCACTTTACATTATGAACCAGGATGTTCCATTTTATATCCTCTTGCTTTCTGTTCTGTTTCCCACTTCTGCTCTCTATAATTGTGTATGTGAACATGCACACATGAACACAAACTCAGTATTGTGCGACAATTAATGAAGAGTTGGTCACAGCTTCTCTTAGTAACCAAACTGCACATGTTCAAACCATAATCACTGGGGGAAGAAATTGTCCCTATTAATATAAATACAACCTCATACTTGTGCAGGCATTCTTGTCACTGAAACTCTTTTCCTTAGTTGATTACCAGGACCAGAAATAGAATCAGTTTTGCATTTTAATTAATGACATTCTGGATCAGTCTAGGTTGGACTGCCCTCAAGTCTTGACATGTTTACTGTCTAAAAAGGTCTTTGTGTGGGGGAGGTAGGTGGGTGACACAAAGTAAAATCATTTGATTGTGTGATACAGCCTTTCTTTGGGAATTGAATGAACCATATCATTAGGATGCTGGTCGAATTTTTCTGTTGCTTTTTCTAATATAATTAAGTCAATATATTCCCTTTCACCATCTCTGCATGAGCCCCTTTTAGAGTAGAAAAAGCAATGTGCAGCTCCCACATAAAGATTATAAGAGGGAGGACCATTCAGCAGAGAGGCAAAACCACTTCCAACATCAGTTTTGGTGATCTACTTTGAAAGGAACTTGCTATTCAATTGGCAACTCAGATTGTATAAAATAGGAGAAATGCTTCATAAACTGTGTTGAAAACTGCATTTTTGAACTGTGCCTCCCTACTGAATTCATTTAGGGCTGTAGTCACTAGATCAGCCTCTCAGGACTAAAAAACATGTCCACAGTGGCATAATAATCTATCCAGACTGTCAGAAATGTTTATGTTGCCAGTTATACCTCTTTGGTGGTAGAAGGAGATGGCAGAACATTGGAGGAAAACCAAGTCACAGCCCCAAAATAATGCGAGACAAAAGGGGGAAAATTCTTCCCTATATTTAGCATTTAATTCTCCAGCCAGGCTGTTGGCTGTTAAGTCTGAAGTTCTAAGATATTGCTAAAAACACATGACAGGTTTTGTGGGCCTTTTCTCTAAAAGAAATCCTTGACCCTTCCTTAGGTGTTTGCTGAATGAGCTTTTGGCTTGTATGAGACAGTAGCCCTTCTTATAGAAAGCAGACATATTGTAATGCAGCAGGAATTCATTTACTTACATTTTTCCCTGTTGATCCCCCACGGGGGACCTCCTGAGAGTGTCTGAGAGGGAATGAGTGGAGATCATCAGAGACCATGGCCAGTCACAGAGAGATAGCTTCAGGATTCCTAGGTTCCTGTCCAGCCTTCACCACTTGCTGTCTGATTCAGGTTCTATATTTGCTGCTTTCGACTTGGGCCAGATACTCCACTAAAAATGTGGATTTATGGTATTTACCTCTGTTTATTACTTGATGGATGGTCATTTCTGAGCAGTTGACCCATATTAGACATTCTCAGAAACGATGGGCTGCAAGGCTCCTGGAATGGTCAGAGTGACATGAGCATCAGGGCTACTCAGGGAACAGTGATAATAGTGAACCTCCATGAATAGGGCTCATGTGTGTGGGATGACCATCTGCGTCTCCTGGGACGTGTTGAAATGTCTTCTGTCATCAAAAGGGACCTCAAGGGAGGGGCATCTTAACTACTTTCTTCATTCATAGAAGTTAAGGAAACAAAGTAACTTCCGCAGGCAGAGTTGGAGAGCTACATTTAGGGAAGAAGAATACAATGCAAGGTGCATTTATTTTCTCAGGACCCTGCTCCATTCTTGCTGTGGGATCCCTTCTACAATACACAGCTGACACTCACTGTGTCATTCATTGGTCACAAAACTTCTTTGTGGTGTCTTACTCACTGGTATCCATTATGTCTGGATTCATTTCATGCAGATTACGTGGCTGTACCAGTCAGAGTGAGTCATGTCAAGCAAATGTTCATGATAATTGGTTCATGCTTGTGTGGTACTGCATTTTTTAATATTGAAATTCTATTCTTAGGAACATTTTAAGAATTTTTACAAACATTATGTTTCTCCTCTGTGTTTAAACTATTTAAGTGATTATTTGTTGTTTTTTTTTTTTTAAAGGGAATGATGTTTATGGATTGATTCTTTCATGCATTCATTCATTTACCCAATAGTTGTTGAGCACCTACTGTGTGCAGCCTACTGCCCCACCTTAGGGGTCCGGTGATAAAACAGCCAGATTCAGCCATTGCTTTGTGAGCTCAGAATCCAGTCATGCTTCATGGAGTTGATTGTCTCTTGATTCTCAGCCAGAGTCCTGCTTACTGTTTCACACAGTTTCTCAAAGAATCCAGTCAGAAAATAGTTTGCATGAGCAGGTTTTGCCTGTGGTCATTCTGCTCAGAAGTTCTTTCCATAAAAAGGCACCTTTGCTGTCATTGCAATGTGTATCTTACAGTGTTCCCAAAACATTATTTTTAGCTTCTGATTTTGTTACTTGACTGAACAAAAGCAATTAATTAGCTAAAGTTGTTTGTACTATGGCTGATTTACAAAATGACAATTCCATTTTTTTTTTTTTTGGTAGAACTAACCTGTTCCCTGAAATCCTAAACTCATAATCTGTATAGTACTGTGTCTATAATACTACTTAAAGATCTAATTCCATTGCTCTGAGGAGCAGGCCCTTTGTGATGTATAGGCTTGTGTCCTCATTCTGCTGTTTGTTCTGAAGCTCAAATTGAATGCTCTAGAAATACCCAAACCATTTATTGTGCTTCGGAATAGTACTTTGGTTTGCCTCAGTGCCTTTGCACATGCTATGTCTCACCTCAAATGTGTCTACTGTTTTAGATGAAACTTTCATGGAAAGTTCAATCAACTATGATCTTCCTGAAGCTTTTTGAGATTTGTCATCTGTATTTACCCTATTGCCCAAAGCTGAGATAGGCAGACCATCTCTGTCTTCTTGTATCACTTGGTACAAAGATCTCATGGAACTCCACAGATTATAATGTAATTGCTTGTGATGCACTTTCTCAAATAGATTTTTTTAAAAGAATTATTTATTTGAAAGGCAAAAGTTACAAGAGGGAGAGGCAGAGGCAGAGAGAGAGAGAGAAATCTTCTACCTGCTGGATCACTCCCCAAACATCTGCAAAGACCAGATCTGGGCCAGACAAAAGCCAGGGGCTTCATCTGGGTCTCTCATGTGGGTGCAGGGGCCCAAGTACTTGGGCCATCTTCTACTGCTTTCCTAGGCATGTTACTAAGGAGTTGGATTGGAAGTGGAACAATGGGAACTTGAACCAATGCCCATATGGGATGCCTGCACTGCAGACAGCAGCTAAACCTGCTACACCGCAGTGTCAGCTCCAGGGACTATATGTTCATATCTGTTTCCGAAGGCCTGATTCCATGACTACAGTTTGGTAGATACCCAATAATTCTTGAACAAATAGATAAGGAATCATCATCTAAAACCCATAGTGCTGGCTTTAGCAGCTACTGCTGTATGTGGAAACTTACTTTTTCAAACCAATGTGATTATGTGATTCACACTAAGAAGAACAAAGAGATTGACAGACATCCTGATTTTCATTAGAAATTCTATATAAAAACTCCTGAAAATGCCTCTGCTTCCAAATGACTTTCAGTAAACCAAGAATTTATTAAGTGCTTTCTGTTAGCAATACATTACATTAGGTCCCAAGGATTGAAAGATTTTAGAAGCAACATACTTTTTGTCCTCTAAAAGGCTACAGACTAGTAAGGATTTGTCCCGTGTGTAAAGGGCTTGTGACAAAGGCAGACTGTTTGTAATTAGATATTTTAGTAGGCTGTAGACTTGAAGGTAAGGCAGACAGTAGAGAGTGAATTCTGTTCAGAAAGGTTGACTTGAGCAAGGAATTAAAGATCTGGTGGGTGTGTCAACAATAGCATGGCTTTGGTAGGGTAGAGTGTTACGATGGCAGAAAGGGAAGAGTGGAAAATATGGGGGAAGACAACAAACCTTTGAGTGGGGGAGATAGGGATTATTTCAGAAGATCTAAATGTCATTTATTATTTTTTGAGAGTTGGAGGATGATTAATAGGGTCTGGAAAAAACCAAATGGAAATTTGTTTGGAACCTCTCCTCAGGTTTAATTAAATCAAAAGCATGTATTCAGCAGTGAGGGAAAACCTTTGCTTAGTATATAACTGCATAAGACATTTGCTCCTCACCCATGCCATTGCCCTTGAGGATACACTTTGACATTGAAAGTCATCACAGGGAAATGGAGCCATGAAATCTAACTTAAATCACTCAGTTTAGACCTGGAGAGAGTTTCAGGTTGAGATCTCTGGGGTGCCTGTTGATAAACCATCCAGTATGTGAAGAACCCCATGGGCCTTTGGTACTTTCACTGATAATAACTTAGTTATGTTGATTTTTATGTGCCGTTTACAAGAAATATTATTTTATGAGCTTGTGGGAAATGCATGCATAAGCTAGTGTCATGTAAGTGACAAAGTGGCTTAGAAAATTCTTAAGTAGATTCAGTGCCCCCTCTAAGTGTGATATCTGCTGTGCCTCTTACCTCCTTTCCTTTTTCTTAAAGAATCTGTGAGCATATTTATAGGGAATAGTAAGTTGGTAGGTTTTGGGCATTCCAGAGTTAGATCTGATGAGATTGCTCTCTGCCTTGAAATTAACCTAAAAGATGGAAGAACTTGGAGGGGGCTGGCACCATGGCTCTCTTGGTTAATCCTCTGCCTGCGGCACCCACTTCCCATATGGGAGCCGGGTTCTAGTCCTGGCTGCTCCTCTTCCAGTCCAGCTCTCTGCTGTGGCCCAGGAAGGCAGAGGAGGATGGTCTAAGTGCTTGGGCCCTGCACCCGCATGGGAGACCAGGAGGAAGCACCTGGCTGCTGGCTTCAGATCGGTGTAGCTCCAGCTGTAGCGGCCATTTGGGGGGTGAACCAATGGAAGGAAGACCTTTCTCTCTGTCTCTCTCACTATCAAACTCTATCTGTCAAACAAAACAAAACAAAACAAAATAAGAACTTGGAGGAAAATTTGCAGCTATCTTGGCCACAGCATGAGGGCATATGGATTTTACTCACTAAGAGGTGATCAGATAGTAAGGAAACTTCATTCACTTGCTCACTCCACAGATGTTTATTTCACTCCATGTACTGTATAAGAAACAACAGTGAACAAAACCATTCCCATCCTTCCTTCATGAAGCTAACATTCTGGTCAGAGTGAAAGGAAGGGACAGACAGCACATTAGTGGATACAAAGCATCTCGGATGGCGACAAGCATGCAGAAAAAAAGAAAATGAAGAATCTGTTTTGCTACTGTCTCCACATTGGGCTTTCTTTACACTTATTTGACTTATGCATTGTATTTAAATTATTCTCTCCATTCATTTTTTTAGTATACTGTTTTTGTACTAACTACTTGACTAGTCTATTGTAAGCTATAATCTTGAGGGGATTTTTTTTTTTCCTGAAAGATGCAGTTGTTGAAAGAAATCAAAGTATTGTGACAAATGTTATAATCAGGCATTTAGTTCTTGAATTGATTTAAAGGAAAAGTGCTATGGATATCAATGCTCGTGAGTATTTTTTCTCAAGGATAAACTTGTCAGAATTTAGATGAAGAACGTGGGATACAAACATATCTGCTTCTCATCTGAGTGTGAGAGGAGCAGATTGGAACATTCTTCTGGGAGAACTCAGGGGCTGTTAGCCTGGGGAGCTCCCTTGCTGGGAGGGGCAGGCATGTGGTGGGCGTCACCAGTGAGCACAGCTCACTGGGGAAGAGAGACGGTTATGAACTAGAAAGTGAATATGCAAGGCACTTAGCAAAGGATTTCTATTTGGGAAGGAAGAAGGGAGAGAGCATACAGCCAGCGAGATGTATGTAGGACAATAAGCAACACTTACAAAAACAGATTCTGCCCAATGTAGAACATCTGGGTGCATTGATTAATGGAAATGATGCCTTGAAACGAACAGTAGTATTTGTGGATTTCCAGAATTTCTCACTATTTAGTCTGTGTGTTCCTTAATTCCACATCAGTGTCCTGTTCTACTCTGAAGAAGCTTTCAGTCAATACTTTTTACTTTGCTTCTAAAAGAGTTAATATTTAAAGGGAAATGTCTCCTGTGGTAGAGAGCCCAGACTTTGGGCCAGTCTACTCACATCCTGGCTTTTCCACTCATTGACTTTGACTTGGATGAGTTCATTGGTCTCTGTGCCTCTTTGTCCTCAATGATAAAATATAAGTAACTAGTAATCCCTCCTTCAGAGAGTTGTGATAAGGGATAAATGTGAGAGGACCTGGAAAGTACTTAGTACATTGTCTGTGAGAAAGTCACAACAAGCAGCAATTGTTAGTTAACGCATTATCACTGTTTGTCTCTCTGGTGTTAGGGGTTTGGAGAAGTACTTTTAAGTATGTATTCATTTCCCTGCATAATAAAACTTTTTTTCTTTTTTTTTTTTTTAACAGGCAGAGTGGACAGTGAGAGAGAGAGACAGAGAGAAAGGTCTTCCTTTGCCGTTGGTTCACCCTCCAATGGCCGCCGCGGCCGGCGCGCTGCGGCCAGCGCACCGCGCTGATCCGATGGCAGGAGCCAGGAGCCAGGTGCTTTTTCCTGGTCTCCCATGGGGTGCAGGGCCCAAGCACTTGGGCCATCCTCCACTGCACTCCCCGGCCACAGCAGAGAGCTGGCCTGGAAAAGGGGCAACCGGGACAGAATCCAGCGCCCCGACCGGGACTAGAACCCGGTGTGCCGGCGCCGTTAGGCGGAGGATTAGCCTAGTGAGCCGCGGCGCCGGCCCAAAACTTTTCTTAAATAATTGTAATGATACTTTCTTCCTCATGCTCATGATTAATGATCGTAAGCTGAAGCTTTTTGGAGAAATTCAGGTTTTTTTTTAGACCAATCTCTTAGATGCTTATTGCAATTTGGAATTTTGATTGTAAGTTTATATCATAGAACCCAAACAGAAGACCTGGAAGACTGTGGGACCACAGGATCCCTGAAAGGAAGAGTAGTAAGTGTCTTTGTGGCATGTAGGTTACAGAGGCCCAAGTACTTGGGCCACTATCCACTGCTCTTCCCAGGGAGCTGGATCAGAAGCAGAATAGCCAGGACTCAAACTGGTACTTTGATATGGGATCCTGGTGTTATAAGCAGAAGCCTCACCTGCTGCACCACGATGCTGCCCCCAACAGCAGTTGTCTCTTCTTGCCCATTGTACTCCCTAGCACATCTTGCTGCCTCCTTTCAGCTTCAGCTTCAAGACAGATCCCCAGTCCTATAACTTCTCACCACCCGCAAAGCTACCACCTTGAACAGTCACTGCAATTCTTCTGGATTTCTACACCAGTCTCACAATGGGTCTGTTTACACCCTAAGTCCTACAGTTGATTCTGTACATAGCAACAAGTGAGATCCTTCTATAGGCTGTCAATCAAAACATGGCACTCCTGCACCCAAAACATGGTTCTTAGTGAAATCTAAATATTTCCCCCACTCCTCCATCACGCTGCTCTAACACACCTTAACTATGCCTTAACCGTTCCTTAACTATGCCAAGCACATGCCCTTTCAAAGCCTACGCACTGGCAGTTCCCTCTGCTTGGACAGCCTTTCCCATATATCCCTGCTTTGCACCTGCCCTCTGTCCTCTCACATCTCTGTTCCGATACCACCTTGCCAAGGGGCCTATCTCACTGGCACACTCCTCAACACCTTCCCTTTCCTCTTTACTTGCCACATTCTGCTTCACTACACTTACCACTGCTTGACAAATTAGCTTAGTACATCAGCTCACCAAGCAACTCCCACTGGAGTATAATCTCTTTGGGAGCTAGGAACATATCTATTTTGTATACTGTTTTTGCCAAGTGCCCAGAACATAGCCTGGCAGAGAGGTGACTCTAATAATTGCTGACTGAAAGAGTCTTGCACAGAGTCCTTCTGTCATTTCCAGTGCCATTGCTATAATCTCAATACTAGTATTCCTGATTTTAAACCCATGCCCTCCATAGGTCTACCATAGTGATGTAATCTATAATCTGACCTTGCTCTGTCTGACTCAAAATTGTCTTCATTAAATAGAAAATACAGAACTCTTCTGCTTGTCATGTCGTATTTTCAGTTCTGGCACCTGCCTACTGGCTAAGTTTTATCTCCTCTTAGAGCTTCATAGACTCAATTGCTTTCCTACAAACTTACCAGAGTGTAACTGCTCTTCCCTATCGACCTGTCCCCACCTGCATCAATTCTTTCTATTATTCCCTCTAGGAGACTGTGAGTTGTATTGCTATGGTAGTCTGTCTAAAGTCACACACCATCAAAGAAGTAGCCATCCTTGAGCCCTCTTTTTTTTTTTTCACAGGCAGAGTGGACACAGAGAGAGACAGAGAGAAAGGTCTTCCTTTAGCACTGGTTCACCCTCCAATGGCCTCTGCGGCCGGCGCGCTGTGCTGATCCGAAGGCAAGAGCCAGGTGCTTCTCCTGGTCTCCCATGGGGTTCAGGGCCCAAGTACTTGGGCCATCCTCCACTACCTTCCTGGTCCACAGCAGAGAGCTGGCCTGGAAGAGGGGCAACTGGGACAGAATCCAGCGCCCCAACCGGGACTAGAACCTGGTGTGCCGGCGCGCAAGGCGGAGGATTAGCCTATTGAGCTGCAGCGCCAGCTCTTGAGCCCTCTTGAATGCCAACAGATGAAGGAAGTTAATCCCAAATGCCGAATTTAGGCTATTGGTAAAACACATAATATTTGACATGATAATATGAAGCAAAAGTAAATAAGTTTAGTTATGCTCAAAAATGGGCCAAATTAAATTGCAAGACAGAATGACCTAAGTATACAACACAGAGGACACAACTCTAGCTGTGAGCTCCTGATGAGCCAGTGGGAAGAGGAAACTCTGGTAGGAGGAAAGATAAGCCAGTTGTTCAGGATGGTTATAGCTCCTCTTTGCACCAGCATCAGACAAGAGCTTCTCCCAGAAATCCCTGTAAAGAGTACACTGTGTTTTGTTATGAGAATCATCACATTTTATAATTCTGATTCTCCTACAGCATTTTTATGTGAATAACATTGCCTCAAAGCAGAATTTTACAAAAGCCTTGGCGAGGTTCTGTTTAAGGACCAGATTTCTGACCTAGTCTGACCCAGGATGAGAAAAGTGGATGCACTACTTGTCCTTCAAGCAGTCTTCCCTGTGTATTGTGCTTTCAACTCAGGTTTTGAGAATTACTCGTTGACATTGAGCTTATGACATTCCTTTCTGGCAAATAAGGGCCTAGAGTCCAGCTATTATGTGTAGCTAGTTAAGGAGAGACTTGATGTTCTAGCAGTATGAGGAAACCAAGTTGTCTAGCTAAGACATTTGCCTGAATAGCAGGTTGCCCTCTTTATTTCCAAGGGGATGGTGGAGGAAAACAAATAGCACGGCCGGGATTATACACAGAAAATTGTTTGGATCTTCTTTTCTGCTCACACAATTGAATGGTCCACTCCAGGGGCTTTGGATAGGTGTTTGGTGTAGGGAGTGGAGGAGGGGTTCTCAACCACTCGGCAAAGTAAAGAAAATTTTAGGGGCATCAAATCCTAATGTCTGAACCATATGTTCACCCTCATTTCCCACCTCCCCATTAACAATCACACTTTGCCCATTTGAACAAAGCAAAACATCTGTCTTCTCCATCCTAAGTCTTACTGTTGTGCTTTGCGGAGGGGTGTAAAAACAGCCTGGGCACCAGACAGCAATTTGAAATATTTCCTTGCAGACAAGTATGGTAGTGTGAGCAATAAAAGTCTTTTCCAACATAAACATATGCTTTGTTTGGAGAAAGTTCTGTGTGGAAATGGACTGGATACGAGTCAAAGGAGAAAAACTGTAATGAATTGGAAAATTTAAAAATTAGTTATTTTAATTTTGATTAAATACCTGCAATTTTTAAACTTTTTCAAATCCAGTTTAGAATGAACTGAGGTAGACGTTAGTATGTGCATCTGGGCTTTCTAGGTACGGCGAGACTCAAGGAGGAGCTGTGTTGAGGGCTACTTGGGTGTTGACTTTGCTTTCTCAACTCTTCAACTCTCATATTCCCACAGTGTGCAGGTGGGAGGTAATGACCTTGTGGGAATAGGACTGATCAGGTTCAAGAACTAGCAAGGTTTTATAGGGGGCACTTCAAAAGGAAAAAGCATGGTTGTTTGCATATTGACCAGAATGTGGACTAAGCCTCACAATGAAAGGACAAAAATCTCATGAGAATTTAGCTTATTTCTTTTCTTTTTCTTTTTGCTTTAAAAACATTACTATTTAATATTTTGGTTTTGAAATAATTGACCATTATTTATCTTGCATTCAGAAGCTTGACAGTTATAGTTAATTGAATATTCTGTTTTTTAATATTCAAGAACAGTGCTAAAATATACATAAAATCAAAATTTATCTTGAATAAAAGTTAGTGAAAACTATTTGCCAATTCTTGTATTATTTTCACACTTTATAGTTCCATAGTTTTGATTTTTTGTACATTTGCTAACCATGGCATATTAATTGTTCTTAAAAATCACTGTATAGAGGAATGATTGACATACAAAGCCTACATATTTAATATATGAGCATATACCTGTGAAACCATCTCCATAGTCCATGTCATAAATCTATTCATCACCTCTGACAGTTTCCTCCTCTTACCTTTGTTTATTGTCTGTATATGTTTGTGTGTTTACATTTTTTTTTATTTGACAGAGTTAGTGAGAGAGACAGACAGAGAGAAAGGTCTTCCCTCCATTGGTTCACTCCCTAAATGGCCGCTACGGCCGGAACTACACCGATCCGAAGCCAGGAGCCAGGTGCCTCCTCCTGGTCTCCCACGCGGGTGCAGGGGCCCAAGCACTTGGTCCATCCTCCACTGCCCTCCTGGGCCACAGCAGAGAGCTGGACTGGAAGAAGAGCAGCTGGGACCAGAACCCGGCACCCATATGGGATGCTGATGCAGCAGGTGGAGGATTAACCAAGTGAGCCACGGCACCGGCCCCTGTGTGTTTACATTTTAAGACTACCTAACATAACATCTCCCCAACAGAAAAATTTTAAGTAAACAATATTGGTAATTGTGGACTGTATACTATACAGTACATCTCTAGGACTTAATCATCTGAATTTGGTTTCTCTAACATCTCTGGCAGCAATCTGCTTGCCTAAGAGGGAGGGACACTGTCACTATAAACAAGCCCCATAAGGAATCAAGGAAGAAGGGAAAATTGAGGTATAGATAGATAAGCTATCTCTCCATTTATGTGTAGATACCTTTCCCTGTTAAATTCTGTATTCTTGCTAAGTAAATTAGTAATTTGTAGCAGATAGATGTGTTTAGTTGGGGTTGGAGAGAGAATTGCTGGTAGTGTTATGGTGGTTATTGGTGGTGATGTTGGAATGGTTTGTGGTAGATGGTTGCTGGTTGCTGGTTGGGTTGCAGTTGTTGATTGCTAGTGTGTGGTGGTGGTTGGTGGTTAGTCATTGTTGCTGATAGGTGGTTGTCGGATGGTCGTTGTTGCTGGTGGGTTTGGGGTGGTTGTTGGTGGTGATGATCATTGTGATAGTATTGGTGTGGATGATGAAGAAGAAGAGGCGTTCTTTCCATAAATCCATAATGAGACCTACTGTGCTACACAAACTAAATAAAACTGTTTCATTTCTACATGTGACTTTTTAGAATAGCTCTAAAGTAGTCATTGTTCTTATTAAATAAGTGACTATACTGGTATCTCAAGAGATCTTAAGATTTCCAGGGACTTCCTTGAGTCAGAATGGTAGGGACATTTTTCTATTTGTGGTCCTTTGGACTCTTTCCAACCTTTAACAAGTTAGTTGTTTGTGTCTCTGATGGTTGCTCATGCACACATATTCTCTCTTACGCATATAGATTCTCTGTCTCTATGTGTCAGGCTAAGATATTTTCAGCCTGATGTCTTATTATCATCCCAGATACCTTGAAACAAAGGCAGAGCTTTTGTTTCCCCATTGAGCCTGCCTTGCAGTGTTAGCTTGTTAATACTACATTGCATTTTCCAGAATACTTTGCATACATTGTCTCACTGTGTCCTTGCAATAGTTATGGGAAGTAGGCAAAGGTTATTATTATCTTTATGTACGGCATGTATTATTTGGAAGTTTGTTTGTTTATGAATAACAAAATGGAGACTCATGAGAAAGGAATTACTCAAACTCAGCAAATCCAAAACAGGTTCAGGACAAAGACCCAGGGCTTCCAATTCTAGGTCCATTCACCAGCGCTGTTCTTTTCCTGTTCCCAGGGACTCCACCTCATCCCCTTTTCTGACAGAAGCCTCTTAGCTTCTGCTTCTGGTCTGGATTATTGCATCCTTACTCTGGAATAATTCTCTTTTTCTTTGATCTCAATTGTCAACTGTCACTTTTCTCCCTTCTCCTGCCGGTCTTTGACTCTAGACTTAAATATAACTAATAGATTGTGTTCATGTATATCGTAATTTCTCTACCAACCAGAAACATCTTTAGTTATAGAAAACTTGATAATATATACTTAATTTCTCAGGAATTTTTTTCATGGTACCTAGTTTCACACAGAAAGACAAGCATTAAAAAAAGATTATTGAGGTAAATCTTACACATAATCTAGCCACTTCAGTGGATATAGAATTTAACACTTTTTTGTGAGCTTACTGAGTTTTGAAGTCATAATGAAATAGTTTTAGAACATTTTGATGACCATAATAAGATTTGTTGTGTGAATTTATATTCATATTCCTGTGTTTTTCTAATTTTTAATGGGCTACAAATTCTCCTGACAAAATACATAGAGAAGAGGAAGGATATAGAAAAACAAGAGAGGCAGGAGTAGAATTTTATCATTTATCAAAAACATGAATGCTATCATCTAGTGTTTTTATTAAAAAAAAAAAAAACAAACAAAACCCTGGTGTTCTCCAGTCCTTCATACATTTTTGTTGATGTAAGTGTAAGAGTTGTTAGAGTGTCTGACTTGGGCCGAGATCTCAAAAGTAAAGGATAGTATGATAGGTTCTTCCTTTTTAGCTGTTCATTGAGTGCATGGGTAAAAGTGTTGCCAGGATTAGGTTTTATCTGTTCCATCCTGTAAATGAAGTTGAAGTTGGAACCCTGGTCGATGGAAGCTCACGGAGCTGGATGTGTGTTTCTTGGCTCCAATCTGGGGGGCATGTGCTTTTGAAGTCTTATCTTATACCCCCCAGACAGAATTCATGAAAAGCTGTGACCAGAACTTGTGCTGAGAGCAAAGAGGATCGAGGGTCTGCAGGGAGATGGCTGCAAGGGTGTATGAGGTTTTTAATGGACCATATGGATCCCTGGGATTGTTTTGAAAAAGAGAATGCATTCAAGAGGACTGGGAAGGAGGGAGAGGTAGAGGGGAGAGGGTTTTCAGTTCTGGTAGCTATTCTGGATATGTAGGAATGTGGTACACTCAAAAAATGATTGCAGTTTGACCATCTGGGAAATATTGTGTAGAGCTCTGGCATGTGAAAATCCTGAGTTTAAATCTCTCTGTGGCCTTTTTTTGAAAGATTTTATTTATTTATTTGAGAGGCAGAGATACAGAAAGAGGGAGAGACAGAGAGAAAGGTCTTCCATCACTCCTCAGATGGCCACAAAAGCCAGAGCTGAGCCGATCCAAAGCCAGGAGCCAGGAGCTTCTTCTGGGTCTCCTTTGTGGGTTCAGGGGCTGGAGCACTCAGGTCATCCTCCACTGCCCTCCCAGGCCATAAGCAGAGAGCTGGATCAGAAGAGGAGCAGCCGGGACATGAACTGGGACCCATATGGGCTGCCAGCACCACAGGCAGAGGCTTAGCCTACCACACCACAGTGCTGGCCTCCTCTCCCTGAACTTCTTACATACTGCTTTACTTCTATGAGGTTTCAGATTTTTTTATGGCTAATATTTGTGTAATATGATCATTGACTGATATATTCTGAATCTTTTTAAGTATTTTGATATTTCACATGAATTGATAAGTAGATAAACAAATATTCTTTTTTTTAAAGATTTATTTTGTTTATTTGAAAGAGTTACAGAGAGAGTAGAGACAGAGGGAGGTCTTTCATCCGCTAGTTCACTCCCCAGATGGCCGCAATGGCCAGAGCTGCGCCCATCTGAAGCCAGGAGCCAGGAGCCCTTTTCCGGGTCTCCCACGTGGGTGCAGGGGCCCAAGGACTTGGGTCATCTTCTACTGCGATCCCAGGCCATAGCAGAGAGCCAGATCGGAAGAGGAGCAGCTGGGCTAGATCTGGTGTTCATATGGGATGCCAGTGCTTCAAAGCCAGGGCGTTAACCTGCTGTGCCACAGCACCCACCCCAATAAACAAATATTCTATAGGAACACTTAATATCCATAATTTATAAAGATATCTGAAAGTCATTAATAAGTACTATAAGTATACAGCATATAACATTAGTATTTTGCAAAACTCATGATATTTCATTTACTGTACTGCTATTTACTTTTGTTTTATTTGGATTAAATTTATTATAAATTGTATAAGACTGTTTTCTTGTATACTCTTACTTTCTCTAGAATACAATTCAGATTTGCCAGTTTGTTTTGTTTTTTAAATTTATTTTATTTATTTTAAATACCAAGTGGCAGAGCAGGAGAGGACAGGAGGAGAGAGGAAGGTTGGGAGAGAGAGGGAGAGACAGAGAAAGAGAATATCTTCCATCCATTGGTTCACTCCCTAAATGGCAGCCAGAATCCTGGAACTCCATCTGGGTCTTCCACATGGGTGGCAAGGACCCAAATACTTATGCTGCTTTTTTAGATACATTAGCAGGGAGCTGGAGTAGAAGTGTAGCAGCTGGGACTCGAACTGGTACTCATATGGGATGCTGATGTTGCAGGTGACAGCTTAACCCCATGTGCCACAATGCTTGCCCCCAGACTTACTAATTTTAGCTAAGAATATTTTTGTCATTATTATTAATAAGAATTTATTTAGCAAATAATTTACATATACTCATTTCTATGTGTATATATTTGTGTGTATTTTTGTCAGGTGCCATAAGGTTCTTTTGCTGACAGAAATGAATATTTGCCACCACAAAACTGTAAATAACTAAAAATTCTGTAATTAAATATTTCAGTGACAGTAACATCTCTATAACTTCTGTATGGAAAAAAGGTTTTGTAGATTGGCAGATGAAATCCATGGACATTAAGAGTGAAGTTTGATAAATTTTTAAAGAAAGCAAAATTAATCTTTAAGATACCTTTAATTCAACTCAGTTCTTTTTTATGGTCTCAAACTATTAACTGTCACAGTACTAACTATATGACAAAATACTATTTCATTAGTTCATTGATTTATATAAAATATTTACTGAGTACCTGCTATATGCCAGGTAAACCACTATAACTAGTGGTTACACAACAGTGAATAAATAGGAAATAATCTCTGATTTGGTGAACCTAGAGTGTCAAGGGTAAATATGTGCAAATACATAGATAAAGATGTAATTGCAAACTGATCCTTGCCACGAATATTAAGAAGCAAAAGGTATGAGAGAGAATAACTGGGCAGTATTATCCAGCTTGAGGTATCAAGGAAGGCCTTGCTGACAAAGTGATATTTGCATGAAGATCTTAGAGTAGACATTGGGCAGTCCAGAGTGGGTGAAAGGGCATTTCAGGCAGCAAGAACAGCACGTGCAAAGGTCCTGTGGTGTGAAGGAGGATGAAGTTTCAAGCAGGAGGCAATGGATGGATATGAATGGCTCTTTTAGAAATGAGGTAGTCTGGAGACTAAGCCAGCATATGTTAGTGGCAGTAAAGCTAGAAGTAAGTAGAGAGCAGAGTCAACAGTAGTTGAATTAGGTAGGAAACAGGATGGACTATGCCTAAAGGAGAGGGACATAGGGGTGAAATAAGGCTGTCGGTAACAGTGTGTGAGTTAGAATTCAGCAGATTGAACCATTAATGACATGGAATAGTTATTTTCTGTGAATCCTACAAGGAAGCTTGTGTATTTTCATGTTTTATGTGTTCATACAGTTATAACACTATTGATTTTTTCTAAACTTTTAAATTGTAAGCTTCATAGAATTGAAGATTGTCTCCTCTTGGTGTAGGTTCAAAGTTCTTACTCTGTATGCTCAGTTGTTATTAAGTAAATTTTATTTTTTCACAGTACAGTTTAGAGCATCTAATTTGAGAGACAAAAACTTAGATTGAGAATGATTTAGGAACAGTTTTCTTCAATTGTCATTTGATCATTATATTGTAGCAATATTGGAAATAGTTCAATAGTAGCATTAGTGGGCATTTATTTAGTTCCTTGGGTATAAGTAACAGCAATCTTCCAAAAATGCATGTTAAAAGGTAAAAAGAGCTTGATTATCTGGCTCTGGGGCGTACTTGTAAAACAAACATGAGGTTAAAACTTGCAGATGTACAATTTATGTTCTAGCTGTAATTATGGTATATGAAAACATAAGTGGCTCCCAATAGACGCCAATGGTAATTTCTTCCATGATCATGGTCTAGTTAGGGTCCACGTAGTTCTTTTTTGGTTTGGATATGATTTGAGATTTAAAAAATACAGAGAAGAATCAAAGTATTTTTTAAAGTTCGTATTTATCTGAAAGGCAGAGTAACACAGATAGATATACACACAAAGGTGGGATGAGAGAGATCTTTTTAAACTTTTAGTTCACTCCCCAAATGTACACAACAGCCTGGTCTATGCCAGGCTGAAGTCAAGAGCCCAGAACTAAAAACTCAATCCAGGTCTCTCGTGTGGGTGGCAGGGACTCAAGCACTTGAGTCATCATCTACTGTGTCCCAGGATGCAATAGCAGGAGGCTGGATCAGCAGAGGGCGATCTGGAGTCAAACCAGTGCTCTGATACGGGATCCAAGTTTACCAAGTGGTGGCCCAACCTACTGTGCCATAATGCCTCCCCTTCAAAGTAGCATTATAATGAAGCTATAATTCCTAAAACAGCTAACTTAGCCATGTATCTAGCCAATTATGTATGAAAAAGATGTGGGTTTCACCATAATAAATCCCTGTATCACCTTACTAAAGAATGGGAAAACTTTATTACCATGACTGACAGAAACTGTCATTTAAGTGATGGATTCTGCACTGTGATAAACTGGCCATTGGTTTTCATGCTGTGAACTTTATTCATTGTACCAAAAACAGATTTAGAAGCCCTCTTACTCTAAATTCTTAGGACTGATTTTGTCCATCAGTGGGAAAAGATGGTTAAATAAGGGAATAGTTAAACCAATATGACACATGTTTTTCTTGAATATTTATTCTGACCTGAAACATAAATTAAACTGATTTGCTAATATTTTGGTGTGAAGCTAATAAGGGCTTTCCTTCATGTAAGAATCCATTAATTTCTTCCACATTGCCTTTGTTGCATAAGTCACAAATGAAATGCATTCCCTATGAGGACTTAGACACTTGCAGAACCACGTAAGTGCAGAATCATCTAGTATTTTATTTTTCATTGTTACTACAGTTTTTTCTACAACAATTTCTTGTATATGTGACTTAGCCTTATCAAGTGTTTCCAAAATTTTAAACTTGATTTCCTTTTACTCTCACATTTAATTGGTTTACATGGCACTTAATTATAATCACATAATTATAATAATCATAAATGGCATAACAATGGGAAAAAGCACAGTTAAGTCTTGAAAATAATATAACTTTTAAAAAAGAAAAGGACACATGTGCTAACAGATACCCAGATTAAGCTGTGAATTTTGGCAAGCTGTGGGCATCAATTTTTGTGTTTGTAGAGAAAATGAAGATCATTAAGGTCAGATAACAGAGTTCCTTTTTGTTCTGGTTTTTGGCTTATTAGCCTCCAGTTCTATTTACAAAATCAGATAGCTTTAATGCAGTTTAGAGTAGCTCCTGACAATGGTGTCGGTACTTTGTCAGCCAGCTCCGAGTAAGGCTCCGTGTTTCTGTTTATTCAGAACTAGAATGTTTCACTGTATTCGAATTTGCATGTGGTGCTTCCCTTTGTGTTTTGTGTCTCTGTAACATCTGATAATTTTCATTCTAACTTGGGTTTCTCTTTGTATCTACTTCCAAGATTTGCCATTACTGTTGGCTGCCTACTCCCAAATCAGGTCTCAGTTTTCCTACCCTTGGCTACAGAGCCCCCTACTCTTGGCCCCAGAAGTGTGGTAAACTGACCCACTCTCCAATTACTTGGACAGAACTAATCTATGACTACATCAGAGCATATCTGTATTTGAGTGTCAGTGAACCCTCCTGGGTTCTAATTATTTGAGTCCTGTTGGTTCTCACTTCCCATCTCCCCGAAAGTTGGCAAGATCTATAGATCATGACCTTGTGGACTGTGCTGGGGTTGGCTGGCTTGTAGGGAACTATGATGAGATACAATAGACTATTTTCTGGCTTCTCCCCAGCAGAAGGCTCTGTTACAACTCAGGATCCACAACTTGTGGTCATGCCTCATGTGTAAAAACATAGTTCTTACTACCACATGTAGTTTCCATAATCTATTAAATGACAATATTTATAGATAATTTGTGTATGTTAAAATTTAACCCCATATTTATGATGCAATATATGTTTGTGAATATATTAATGAATAACTAGTTTTTGGAAACCCTTGTATCTTATCCTCCTCTTAGTTCTCTAGCCTAATATTTTTTAGAATTGAGCTGTTAATAAGTTGAATTGTGAGTTTTTCATCTATTATTACTTTTTAAAATAATTTTAAAGTTTTCATGTATTTCATAAATACAATTATATGAAGATAATCATATTTCTTCCTTCCCTCTCTCTTTCCCTCAACCCCACTCCTTCTTTCATTCCTTTCTTTTTTTAATTTTTGCAAGAAAAACTTCATTCTTCATATATAGATAATTACAGGCTTAATGCACCATAATATTCAGCAAGTAAAAAGTAGAAAGACTATAGTTTCACAGGAATAGAAACAGGAGCTAAAAACATAATCAAATCATGTCTATTTTATTCCTACAATTTTTTTGTATTCTGTGTTAACAACCATATATAAGATAAAAACATATGATCTTTGTTTTGGGGGGTCTGGCTTATTTTATTAAGCATAATGTTTCCAATTGCATCCATTTCATTGCAATAGACAGGATTTCATTCTATTTTATGGTTGAGTAGTATTCCATAGTGTATATATACCACATTTTCTTGATCCAGTTATTAGTTGATGGACATCTGGGTTGATTCCATATCTTACCTATTGTGAAATAAGCTGCAGTAAATGATGGGATGCAGTTAACTCTTTCATATGCTGATTTCATTTCCTTTGGGTAAATTCCCAAGAGTGGGATGGCTAGGTCACATGGTAGTTCAACTTTCAGATGTCTGAGGAATCTCTCTACTGTCCACCATAATGATTGTGTTAGTTTATATTCCCATGAAACACATATTAGACTACCCGTTACCCCACATCATCACCAGCATTTATGTTTTGATTTTTTGGTGATAGTTATTCTAACTGGAGTGAGGTAGAATTTCATTGTGGTTTTTTGTGTCTGTTGGTCCTTTGTAGTTCATCCTTTGAAAAATTCCTGTTCATGTCCTTTGCTCATTTCTTAACTGGATTGTTTGTTTTGATGTTGTTGAGTTTCTTGAGCCTTTTGTAGATTCTGGATATTTATCCTTGATCAGATGGATAGTTTGCAAATATTTTCTCCCATTCTGTCAGTTGCCTCTTTGCTGAGTGCTTGCCTTGAACTGCAGAAGCTTTTTAGCTTGAGGTAATCCCATTTGTCTATTTTGGCTTTGGTTGTTTGTGTTTGGGGTCTTTTCCAAGAAGTCTTTGCCTATGCCAATGCCAAGCAGAGTTTCCCTGATGTTTTCCTCTAGTAATTTGATAATATCAGGCCATAGATTTAGATACTTGTTCCATTGTGAGTTGATTTTTATGTAAGGTGTAAGGTAGGGGTCTTTTTTCATACTTCTGCATGTGTAGATCCAATTTACCCAATTCAATTTGTTGAAGAGAATGTACTTTCTCCAGGATATAATTTTAGCTTGTTTGTCAAAGACTAGTTGGTTGTAGATGTGTGGATTAATTTCTGGGGTTATTATTCTGTTCCATTGATCTACATGTCTTTTTTTTTTTTTTTTTTTTTGCCAGTACCAGCCTGTTTTAATTATAACTGTCCTGTAGTGTGTCTTCAAGTCTGTTATTGTAATGCCTCCTACTTTTTGATGTATACAATTGCTTTAATTATTCAGGGTCTTTTGTGTTTCTACATGAATTTTAGCATTTTTTTCTAGATCTGGGAAGAATTTCCTTGATATTTTGTTGGGATTGCATTGCATCTGTAAATTGAATTTGGTAGTATGGACATTTTGATGATATGTTCTAATTGATGAACATGGAAGGATCTCCCTTTTTTATGTCGTCTTCTATTTCTTTGTTTAATGTTTTATAATTTTCACTGTAGAGATCATTCACATCCTCGGTGAAAATTATTTCAAGGTATTTAAACCTTTTTGTAACTATTGTGAATGGTACTGATCTTACAAGTTCTTTCTCAAGCATGGCTTTACTCGTGTAAACAAAGGCTATTGATTTCTGTGTGTTGATTTTATATCCTATTTTTATCCATTTTTATATTCAAACTCTCCTATGAGTTCCCTTATTCTGTTAGTGGAGTCATTTGGTTCCCATCTGTATAATGTTATCTGCAAACAGGGATAATTTGACTTCCTCTTTTCCAATTTGTATCCCTTTGATTTCTTTTTCCTTCCTAAAGACTCTGACTAAAACTTTCGGAATTATATGTAATAGCAGTGAAAGTGGGCATTCTTGTCTGGTTCTGGATATTAGTAGAATTGTTTATAATTTTTCCACATTCAATATGATGCAGGTTGTGGGGTTGTCATATATTGCCTTGGTTTTGTTGAAGAATGTTTCCTCAGTACTCAGTTTGCTTACGGTTTTTAACATGAAGGTATGTTGTTTTTTATCAGATGCTTTCTCTGCATCCTTTGAAATAATCTGGTTTTTGCTCATCAGTTTTATTAATGTGATGTATCACATTTATTGATTTGAACTTGTTAAATTCATATTGGTGTAACAGGGATAAATCCCACTAGGTCTGGATGAGTGATCTTCCTAATGTGTTGTTGGATTTAATTACCCAGTATTTTGTTGAGCATTTTTGCATCTGTGTTCATCAAGAGTATTGGCCTATAATTCCCTTTGTTGTGCCTTTTTTTGTTAGGTAATTAAGGCGATGCTGGCTTCATAAAAGAAGATTGGGAAGATTCTTTCCCTTTCAATTGTTTTGAATAGTTTGAGAAGAAATGGAGTTAGTCCTTGTTTTCCCACCTAGAAACATTTTATTTAAGGTATACAAATTTCATATATTTCATACATATAAATTTATGAGCATAGTGATTCCTCACATTCTGCCCTCCCTCCCACTTGCATTCCCACCCTTCTTCTCCTCCCTCTCATATTCCATTCTTATTTTTTAACAAAGGTCTATTTTCTTTTTTTTTTTTTTAATTTTTTTATTTTTTTTATTTTTATTTTTTTATTTTTGATAGGCAGAGTGGACAGTGAGAGAGAGAGACAGAGAGAAAGGTCTTCCCTTGCTGTTGGTTCACCCTCCAATGGCCGCCGCTGCAGCCGGCGCACCGCGCTGATCCGATGGCAGGAGCCAGGATCCAGGTGCTTTTTCCTGGTCTCCCATGGGGTGCAGGGCCCAAGCACCTGGGCCATCCTCCACTGCACTCCCTGGCCATAGCAGAGAGCTGGCCTGGAAGAGGGGCAACCGGGACAGAATCCGGCGCCCCGACTGGGACTAGAACCCGGTGTGCCGGCGCCGCAAGGTGGAGGATTAGCCTATTGAGCCACGGCGCCGGCTCAACAAAGGTCTATTTTCAATTAACTTTACACACATAAGATTAGCCCTGTGCTAAGGTAAGAGTTCAAAAATAGTATTAAAAAAAAAAACCTGTTCCTCAACATGTGGGACAATGGCTATTCAAAGTCATCACATCTCAAAATGTCTATTTTACTTCTATAGATTACCTTTTGGGTACTCTGTTAATTACCACAGGTCAAGGAAAACATATGGTATTTGTATTTTTGGAACTGGCTTATTTCACCATGTATAATAGCTTCCAGTTGCATCCATTTGTTGTAAATGACAGGATATCTTTTTTTATTGTTGTTCAGTATTCCATGGTGTACATATACCATAATTTCTTTATCCAGCCTTCAGTTGACAGACATCTGGGTTGATTCCATATCTTAGCTATGAGATGGTTGGGTCATATAGTAGGTCTATAATCAGATTTCTGAGGTATCTCCATACTGTCTTCTACAGTGGTTGTATCAGTTTATGTTTCCACCAGCAATGGATTAGGATACCTTTTTTCCCACATCATCATCAGCATTTGCTATTTTCTGGTTTCTGTATGAAAGCCATTCTAACCGGAGTGAGGTGAAACCTGATTGTGGTTTTAATTTGCATTTCCCTGATGGCTAGTGATCCTGAGCATTTTTTCCATGTGTCTATTGACCACGTGGATTTCTTCTTTTGAAAAAATGCCTGTTCAAGTCCTTTGCCCATTTTTTAGCTGGATTGTTTGGTTTTTTTTGGTGTTGAGTTTCTTGAGCTCTTTATATATTATGGATATTAATCCTTTTTCAGTTACATAGTTTGCAAATATTTCTCCCATTGTTTTGGTTGGTTGCCTCTTCACTTTGATGACTGTTTCTTTTGCAGCATGGAAATATCTCAATTTGATGTAATCTATTTGTCAACTTTGGTTTTGATTGCCTGTGCTTCTGGGGTCTTTTCTAAGAAGTATTTGCCTATGCCAAAAGCTTTCAGGGTTTCTCCAATTTGTTCTCTAATAATTTGATGATGTTGGGTCATAGATTTATGTCTTATAGCAATTTTTAGTAGATTTCTGTGTAAGGTAGGGGTCTTGCTTCATACTTCCACATGCAGAGATCCAGTTTCCCCAGCACCATTTGTTGAAGAAACTGTCCTTTCTCCAGGGATTGATTTTAGCTCCTTTGTCAAAGGTAAGTTTCCTGGAGATGTATGGATTGACTTCTGAAGTTTCTATTCTGTTCCATTGGTCTGCATGTCTGTTTTTGTGCCAGTACCACACTGTTTTGATTATAACTGCCCTATAGTACGTCTTGAAATCTGGTGTTGTGATGCCTCTAGCTTTGTTTTTGTTGTATAAGATTGCTTTAGCTACTCTGCGTCTCCTCTGTTGCATTATTTATTTTAGCATTTTTTTCTAGATCTGTGAAGAATGTTATTAGTATTTTGATTGGTATGGCATTCAATCTGTAAATTGCTTTCAGTAGTATGGACATTTTGATGATATTGACTCTTCCAATCCATTAACATGGAACATTTTCCCTTTTTTTTGTTTCTTACATCTCTTTAGAGATCTTTGATGTCCTTGATTAGATTTATTCTTAAGTTTCTAATATTTTTTGTAGTTATTATGAATGGGATTGATCTCAGAAGCTTTTTCTTAGCCATGGCCTTTTCTGTGTATGCAAAGGCTATTGATTTTTGTTTGTTAATTTTGTATTCTGCCACTTTATTAAACTCTTTTTTGAGTTCCCTCTTAGTGGAGTGTTTTGAATCCTTTATATATAGAGAGTCACATCGTCAGCAAATAGGGATAGTTTAACTTTCTCCTCCCCAATTTGTTTCTCTTTTATTTCTTTTTCTTGCCTAATGGCTCTGGGCAAAACATCCAGTTCTATATTGAATAGTAATGGTGAAAGTGGTCATCCTTGTCTGGTTTCAGATCTTAATGGGAATGCTTTCAACTTTTCCCCATTAAATAAGATGCTGTCCATAGGTTTGTCATAAATTGCCTTGATTGTGTTGAGGAATGTTTTTTCTATAATTAATTTGCTTAAGGTTTTCATCATGAAAAGATGTTGTGTTTGCACAAATGCTTTCTCTGCATTTATTGAGATCATCATGTGGTTTTTGTTTTTCTGTTTGTTAATGTGAAATATCACAATTATTGATTTGCAAATGTTGAACCATCCCTGCCTACCAGGGATATATCCCACTTGTCTGGGTGAATGATCTTTCTGATGTGTTGTTGGATTTGATTGGCTAGTATTGTTGAAGACTTTTGCATTGATGTTCATCAGGGAAATGGGTCTTTAGTCCTCTTTTTCTGTTGTATTTTTTTCTGGTAAACAAATTAAGGTGAAGCTGGCTTCATAGTGGTTTGGGAAGATTCCCTCTGTTTCAGTTGTTTTTTAATAGCTTGAGAAAAATTGGAGTTAGTTCTTCAAATGTCTTGTAGAATTCAGCAATGAATTTAGATCCATGAATATTTATTTTAAATAGCTGGTGCCCTGTAGTTGAGTCCATATATGTTTATAATAATCACATCTTCCTGTTGAATTTAGCCCTTAATCATTACATAGTGCCCTTTTTTGTATCTCTTAACAGTTTTTGTGTTAAAGTCTATTTTGTCTGATATTAGGATGGCTACATCAGCTCTTTTTTGGTTTCTGTTAGCATGGGATATCTTTTTCCATCCTTTCACTTTCAGTCTGCATGCATCTTTGTTGGTGAGATTTGTTCTTGTGGGCATCAAATAGAAGAGTCTTGTTTTTTAATCCTTTCTGTCAGCCTGTATCTTTCAACTGGAGAGTTGAGGCCATGTACATTCAAGGTTATTGTATATTATATTATATATAATATATATCATGTTATATGTACTATATATTTTGTTATATATTAATACATAATGTGTTATATATAATATATTATGCTATTATATATTATGTTATTATATACATTATATATCAGATATAATATATATTATGTTATATATTGTTGAGGCCATTGATAAGTAATGTCTTGGCCCTGACATTCTTCCATAAATATTCCTATTGTATACTTTGGATTTCCTTTGTACTTTTACTGGAAGATTTTCTGCCTTCAGTTTCTTTCATAGTGATGACCATGTTTCTGTGTTTCTAAGTGTAGCACATCCTTAATCATCTTTTGTAAGACTGGATGTGGGGACAAATTTTTTTAATTTCTGTTTGTTATGGTAGGTCTTTATTTCACGTTCATTCATAAATGAGAGCCTTGCAGGGTACAGTTTCTGGGTTGACAGTTTTTTTTTTTTTCTTGTCTTTAAGATTTGGCCTGTATCCCGCCATTATCTTCTAACCTCCAGGGTTTCTGATGAGAAGGCAGCTGTGAGTCTAATTAGAGATCCTCTGAAAGTAACCTGGAGTTTCTTTCATGCACATTTTAGATTCTTTTCTATCTTTTATGCTAAAGAAAATTCCATACAGTGATGAAAAGAAAGTATATTCTTCAGCTGTGGGATGAAATGTTCTGTAAATATTTACTTGGTCAGTTTGGTCCATAGTGTTGATTAGCTCTGTTGTTTCTTTTGAATCTTTGTCTTGTTGTTTTGTCCATTGATGAAAATGGGGTGTTGATGTCCCCCATTAGTATTATATTGAAGCCTGTGTCTCCATTTATTCCATCAACATTTGTTTTAATTAACTAGCATTGAGTGCAAATATATTACTATATTCAAATCTTCCTATTGAATTGATCCCTTAATCATTACATAATGACTTTCTTCATCTCTTCAAACAATTTTTGTCTTATTAAAGACTTTTTGTCTGATATTAGGATGTCCACTGCTGCTCATTTTTTATTTCTGCTTGCATGGAATATCTTATTCCATCTTTTCACTTTCAGTCTTTCAGTCTCTTTGTTGATATGTGTTTCTTGTAGGCAGCATATAGATGGGTCTTGCCTATTAATCCATTCATGCAATCTGTGTCTTTAATTGGTGAGTGTAGTCCATTTACATTCAAGATTATTATTGATATGTGATGATTTTTTCTTGCCAGTTTTCTGTAAATATTCCTATTATTTTTTTTCTTTGTAAATTCACCTTTATTAAATAAAAAAAGGGAAAAAAGAAACATGGACAATATCACCAAAAAAAAGAAAATGCTTTTCTTTCTATTAATTACTTAAATACAAAGACCATGTCATCTATTTCTTCCATCTTTTCACAGCATAATGGGTCCAGTAAACATTTATTGGCTGGTTTATCATGACTTCTATGTAAATAAATTCTTGAAAACTTATAATAAAAGATTAACCTGAAATACTTCACATGAAAATATTCCCTCCCCTTCCCTGATCTTAAGCACACAAAATTTTTAAGCCAGAAAGGACCCGAGAAATTCCTCACCAGATCTCCTCGTTCCTTATGTGAATTGACTGAGGCTAATTTTGTAATAGTCATACAGCTAAGAGGAGCCAATCTGGGGCCTGTGTCCAGACCTGCAGACATGTACATTTCCTGATACACAGCACAGTGCCCCAGGATTGCATTGGCCACTGCAATTCAGCAGAGAGAAGACCAGACCTGGAGTTAACGGACATTTGACCAAGTTTCTCTCACTAATTCGTCTTGGGAAAATCATTTAATCCTTTGACCTCAGAGTCCATAGCTGCAAAAAGGGAGATGATAACTCCTGCATAATCTAGCTCAGAGTCTGGTAAACTTCAGTCCATAAACCAAATCCAGTATGCACTTTTCTTATAAATAGTTTCATTGGTGGATCTATTTGGTTACCTTTTGTCTATGGCTGCTTTCATGCTACAATGGCAGAGTTAGTAACAGTTAACACAGAAACCATATGACCCACAAAGCCAAGCTATTTACTACTATTTGTCTTTTTTTTCAGTCTATAAATATCTTTTTTTTAACTTTTATTTAATGAATATAAATTTCCAAAGTACAGCTTATGGATTACAATGGCTCCCCCCCCATAATGTCCCTCCCACCCGCAACCCTCCCCTTTCCCACTCCCTCTCCCCTTCCATTCACATCAAGATTCATTTTCAATTCTCTTTATGTACAGAAGATCAGTTTAGCATACATTAAGTAAAGATTTCAACAGTTTGCTCCCACACAGAAACATAAAGTGAAAAATACTGTTTGAGTACTAGTTATAGCATTAAATCTCAATGTACAGCACACTAAGGACAAAGATCCTACATGAGGAGTAAGTGCACAGTGACTCCTGTTGTTGACTTAACAATTTGACACTCTTGTTTATGGCCTCAGTAATCACCCTAGGCTCTTGTCATGAGCTGCCAAGGCTATGGAAGCCCCCTGAGTTCACCGACTCTGATCATATTTAGACAAGGCCATGGTCAAAGTGGAAGTTCTCTCCTCCCTTCAGAGAAAGGCACCTCCTTCTTTGATGACCTGTTCTTTCCACTGGGATCATACTCGCAGAGATCTTTCATTTAGGTTTTTTTTTTTTGCCCAGCGTGTCTTGGCTTTCCATGCCTGAAATACTCTCGTGGGCTTTTCAACCAGATCCACATGCCTTAAGGGCTGATTCTGAGGCCAGAGTGCTGTTTAGGACATCTGCCATTCTATGAGTCTGCTGTGTATCCCACTTCCCATGTTGGATCGTTCTCTCCCTTTTTGATTCTATCAGCTAGTATTTGCAGACACTATTCTTGTTTATGTGATCCCTTTGGTTCTTAGTCCTATCATTATGATCAGTTGTGAACAGAAATTGATCACTGGGACTAGTGAGATGGCATTGGTACATGCCACCTTGATGGGATTGAATTGGAATCCCCTGGTATGTTTCTAACTCTATTATTTGTTTTGGATCTCCTTTGTACTATTTTTGGCAGGTTTTCTGCCAAGTTCTTTCATCATGCTGGTTATCTTTCTTTGTTTCTGTATGTGGTGTATTCTTAAGTATTATTTGTAAGCCTGGCTGGGTAGTGACAAGTTCTTTCAATTTTTGTTTTGGAAGCTCTCTGTTTCACCTGCATTTATAAATGAGAGCTTTGCTGGGTACAGTATTCTGGGTTGGCAAGTTTTTTCTTTAAGGACTTGGACTATATCTCTCCCTTCTTTCCTTGCCTGTATGTATGGTTTTTGATGAAACATCTGCTGTCAATCTGATTAGAGGTCCTTTAAAAGTAATCTGTAATTTATCTCAAGCATATTTTAGAATCTTTTCTTTCTGTTTTACTTTTGAAAGTTTGATTATAATGTGTCATGGTGAAGATCTACTGATCATGTCTATTTCGGATTCTATGTGTTTCCTGTACTCTGGATATCTATATCATTGTCCAGAATCAGCAAATTTTTTGCTGTTTCACTGAATAAGTTTCCTAACTCATTATGCTTTCTCCATTTCTTCAGGAATTTATAAAACACATATATTCTGTTGTTTGATGGCATCCCATAGATCCTGAATACATTTTAATTTTTATGATTTTTTTCTTCTTTAATTTTTGTCTGTGATATTTAAAAGGTTTGTCTTCGAGCTCTGATATTCTTTATTTGGCCTTACCTAATATATTCAGGCTTGCCACTGTATTTTTTATTTGACATATTGAAGCCTTCACTTACAACACAATACTTCAGTTTGGTGATTCTTTAATATTTCTATTTCCCAGCCGAATTTCTCATCCGTGTCATTCACAGATTTCTTTTTTTTTTATTTTTATTTTTTGACAGGCAGAGTGGACAGTGAGAGAGAGAGACAGAGAAAGGTCTTCCTTTTTGCCGTTGGTTCACCCTCCAATGGCCGCCGCGGCTGGCACACTGTGGCTGGCGTGCCGCGCTGATCCGATGGCAGGAGCCAGGTACTTATCCTGGTCTCCCATGGGGTGTAGGGCCCAAGCACTTGGGCCATCCTCCACTGCACTCCCTGGCCACAGCAGAGAGCTGGCCTGGAAGAGGGGCAACCGGGGCAGAATCTGGCGCCCCGACTGGGACTAGAACCCTGTGTGCCGCGCCACAAGGCGGAGGATTAGCCTAGTGAGCCACAGCGCCAGCCTCACAGATTTCTTTAACTCGTGAAATTGTTTCTCTGTGTTTTTGAGTAATCTTACAATCGATCTTTTGAATTCCTTTCAGGTTTATGTCATTATCCTCATCTTCACAGTCTAATATTAAAGTATTATTTCATTTCTTTGGGGAGTCATAGTTTTCCTTATTCATATTACTTGTATTTATATAATTTTTTGCATTTGTGTTGATATTTCCTATGAATTATTTGTTCTTGGGGTTGTGTGTATAGGTGTAGTGGGATACCTGTACCTTCAGGGGTTATACCGAGGTATGTGCTGGGTGGGGCTAAGGAGCTCTGGACAGTGTTTTTTTTGGGGGGGGGGTGGGACAAAACTCCAGCATGGTAGCTCTCCTCTATAGTCAGTAGGGAAAAAGGGATGATCACCTTGATTGGCATGGTCAATACCTCCACCCTCCTCTGTGCCAAGGTGAGCATCTCTATGCCTGGACCCTGCCCCCCCGTCCCCCACTCAGGTGCTTGAACTCCACAAAGAATCTGTGCTTTCCATAATGTGATCGTGGAGTCCTCATGGCCGATAGCACAGTCCCAGGATTATCACGTTCATAGGCTGTAGGGGTTTAACTCTTCCCTGGGAAGCTCTTGTGCAAAGAGAGACTTGCTCTTTTCCTGAGCTAGGCACCTTGGTGAGGATAGGCGAGGAAGGCAGTATGCCCTCCATTCACTAAGTTAAGTGGGCACCCTGCCCCTACTCCCCAGCTCCTCTGCTCAAACACAAAGTCAGTGGGGACCAAGGAGTTCTCCAGAGGTACACAGGCTGCTGCAACCTCCACTAGCCTTATTCTTGGAAGACTGTGCATTCCTCAAATTCATGGGTACCTTAGAGGAAGGAGAGAGCAGTGTGTCCTCCATTTACAGAGTTAAATGGGCACCCAGCTTCCTGCCAGCTTGCCTGTCCACACTCAAAGTCAGTGGGGACTGTGGGTTTCTCTCTGACAAAATCCACCAAAGGCACACAGGCCGCCCAGGCCTACACCCACCTTATTCCCGGCAGCCACAGGCCAGGGAAGTTGCTGGTGATGTCCTGCGAGCTGCTGCATGCCTATACAGTCCTTGCTGATCCGCAGTCTCTCCTTTTACTGAAACATTCTCCTCCACTCTCTCCCAGGAACACAGTTCCTCCTGCTTTTCTGGTACTTTCCCATGATCGAAATCAGTGAGTCTTTTCTTAGTCATCTAGGGATCCTCCAACCTCACCTTTAACATTTATCTCACAGTTTGAAATGTTGAATAAAAAATTGCAGTTCCCACTGTTTCATGGTCCCTTGCTTTTGCTGTTTCTTTTGTCGAAATTCTCTTCCCGTTTCCTTCCCCTCACTGGCACTCTAATATATCTTCCCTCCGATCTGCTCAAGGGTGGCTTTCTTCAGACAGCTATCCCCAGAAGTTCAGTTTGGGTTCATTGCCCCTGATTTTTGATACCATGGTATCATTTTTAGTATTTAAAAATTAACTGTGTGTGTTAAACACTGGGTTGTCTTTTAAAGCTAAGTGTTGTCTGATTTAACTGTATACCCAGAACATAGCACAGTGAACATGCTAGGTACTCTGCGTTTGTTTAACTGAAGGACACAGTTTCAAATAATCATTCAGGTATAGACTTTTTCCTTAAAGACCCTCATAAAATCCCTTATAGGGGCTGGCGCTCTGGTGTAGTGGATAAACCCATCGCCTTCAGCGCCGGCATCCCATACGGATGCTGGTTTGAGTCCTGGCTGCTCCACTTCCTATCCAGTTCTCTGCTATGGCCTGGGAAAGTAGTAGAAGATGGCCAAGTCCTTGGTCCCCTGCACCCACGTGGGAGAACCAGAAAAAGCTCCTGGCTCCTGGCTTCGGATCAGGGCAGCTCTGGCCACTTGGGGAGTGAACCAGTGGATAGAAGACTTCTATCTTTCTCTCTGCCTCTCCTCTCTCTGTGTAACTCTGACTTTCAAATAAATAAATATTTTTTAAAAATCCCTTATAAAGTTGGATCAGAGAGAAGAAACTTGGCAAAGTACTAAAAAAAAGATTAATCTTAAAGTTTCATTTTAAAACTGCTAGCATTGGGCCTGGCGCTGTGGCGTAGTAGATAAAGCCACACCTGCAGTGCCAGCACTCCATATGAGCACTGATTCGAGTCCTGGCTGCTCCACTTCTGATCCACCTCTCTGCTATGACCTGGGAAAGCAGTGGAAGATGGCCCAAGTCCTTGGGCTTCTGCACCCACGTAAGGGACCTGGAAGAAACTCCTGGCTCCTGGCTTTGGATCAGAGCAGCTCCAGCCATTGTGGCCAATTGGGAAGTGAGCCAGCAGATGGAAGACTCTCTCTCTCTCTGCCTCTCCTTCTCTCTCTGTGTAACTCTGCCTTTCAAATAAATAGATAAATCTTAAAAAAAAAAACTGCTGGCAGGACAATAGATTTATATCTTGGGTACTTAGTTTTATCATGTTAGTGCTTAGAAAATTTGGGTCAGTTTCAGAAGTAGCTATATAAATGGTAGAAGCTTGCATGTGTTCATCTATTGTTGGGCTGCTTCTTAAATCATCTCAAGGTAACTATCAGGCAAGCTGGAAATCTTAGATTATTCCCATGTAGCTAAAGGAAGTCGAGGGTGGGGAAGTTTTCATGTGGTGCCAATTGATTTCAATTTTTGTAAATCTAAAAAGTTTATTATTAATGAGCTTCATCATTGTAAACCAGAAAAGTAATTAAATCAACCATTTAATTACCTAAATGATGCTGTCTAATGAGAGATATAGGCATTGTTGCAATAACATTGGTCTGAATTCTAATTAATTGGCTGTATTCCCGGGGATGCCTTACTCCTGGTTTTTAACATTGCACATATTACTGAACCTTTCTGAAATTCTTCCATATCTTCAGGTTGGTAATTCTCAACTAGTGGTGATTTTTGCCTGCTAGAAGATATTTGTCAATGTTTGGAAATATTTTTGTTTGGTGAAATTTGGGAGATTTTTCTAGCATTTAGTGGGTAAAGGCCAATAATACTACTAGGATCCTACAATGCTTGGGATAACTTATAACCAGAGTGTCAGCAGTACTAGACCAAGAATTCCTGGGCTAGATAATGTAAAAGGATATTTTTAACTTCTGAGTATCCATCACTCTCAATCTTTTTTTTTTTTTATCTTTTATTTAATGAATATAAATTCCCAAAGTACGACTCATGGGTTACAATGGCTTCCCCCCCCCCATACCGACCCTCCCACCCACAACCCTCCCCTTTTCCACTCCCTCTCCCCTTCCATTCACATCAAGATTCATTTTCGATTATCTTAATATACAGAAGATCAGCTTAGTGTACCTTAAGTAAGGATTTCAACAGTTTGCTCCCACACAGAAACATAAAGTGAAAAATAATAGATGATTTTTTTTTTAAATGATGATGAAATCAGATCAGACCTATTGTCATGTTTAATCCCAGTGAGAGTCAAGTTGGGAATTGATAATTTCTTTTTTTTTTTTTTTTTTTTTTTTTTACAGAAGATCAGTTTAGTGTACATTAAGTAAAGATTTCAATTGTTTGCACCCCCATAGAAACACAAAGTGAAATATACTGTTTGAGTACTTGTTATAGCATTAAGCCTCAATGTACAGCACATTAAGGACAGAGATCCTACATGAGGAGTAAGCGCACAGTGACTCCTGTTGTTGACTTTACAAATTGACACTCCTGTTTATGGCATCAGTAATCTCCCTATGCACCAGTCATGAGTTTCCAAGGCTATGGAAGCCCCTTGAGTTCTCCGACTCTTATCTTGTTTAGACAAGGTCATAGTCAAAGTGGAGGTTCTCTCCTCCCTTCAGAGAAAGGCACCTCCCTCTTTGAAGACCTGTTCTTTCCACTGGGATCTCACTCACAGAGATCTTTTTGCCAGAGTGTCTTGGCTTTCCATGCCTGAAATACTCTCATGGGCTTTTCAGCCAGATCTGAGTGCCTTTAGGGCTGATTCTGAGGCCAGAGCATCACTCTCAATC
Source organism: Oryctolagus cuniculus (assembly GCF_051225735.1). Taxonomy (NCBI): domain Eukaryota; kingdom Metazoa; phylum Chordata; class Mammalia; order Lagomorpha; family Leporidae; genus Oryctolagus; species Oryctolagus cuniculus. Next base: position 103,801,110 of record NC_142877.1, read on the forward strand.
TTAAACACATAGACACATACAATTTTATATGATCCAGATACATAAACAAGACATTAAGTAAATTTAATTGTCCAGTAAGTCTTTAAGTGGTATAATAGTAATTTTCAATGAATTAAATAAGCTAAACAGAGAAGAACAAATATAGCAAAAGTTTACTACTCTTTTTCTTCATTAAGGATTCTCAAATATAAGTTAAATATTTGTGGGAAAGCAATGATAGATTAAGATGTTTCTTCTTTCAGTTGTGTTACATTTTCTCAAAAAATGCCATATATAAATACTAGTAGTATTTATAGGGCTGTGTGTGTGTGTATGTGTGTGTAGGGGGGAGCTATTTAATGCTGGAGAGTTTGAATACTATAATTTAGTTGAAAACTGTATTTCAGTAAATAGCAACTTTCTGAGATATATACAACATCCCTGTGATTTATAGTTGAGATTCATCAATGGAATAAAAGTGATATTTTGCCGTACTGAATTTTATGGCTTAGGATAATGAGCACCAATGTTAGTAGAATTCTAAATTATTTCAGTGAAAATGTTTATTTTGAAAATCTTGATGATTAATGGTTATTGCTTATCTGTGTCACGTTTTTATGAAATAAAGATGGAAGAACTTGAAACAGTTTTCAAAAGCAGGAGCATGCATTCTGACCACATTTTTCTTTTTCTTTTTTCTTTTATTTTTCTTTTTTTTATTTTTTGACAGGCAGAGTGGACAGTGAGAGAGAGAGAGAGAGACAGAGAGAAAGGTCTTCCTTTTTGCCGTTGGTTTACCCTCCAATGGCCGCCGCGGCTGGCGCGCTGCAGCCGGCGCACCGTGCTGATCTGATGGCAGGAGCCAGGTGCTTCTCCTGGTCTCCCATGGGGTGCAGGGCCCAAGCACTTGGGCCATCCTCCACTGCACTCCCAGGCCACAGCAGAGAGCTGGCCTGGAAGAGAGGCAACCGGGACAGAATCCGGCACCCCAACCGGGACTAGAACCCAGTGTGCCGGCTCCACAAGGCGGAGGATTAGCCTAGTGAGCCACGGCGCCGGCCCACATTTTTCTAAGTGTGACTTTTTAACTTGTCTAAAATGTTTTATAAAGTCAGTGGTGAAAGCAGGCAAGGCTGGAAACAATTTCTCATCTTATCCTTTCTCCTTAATTCTCTGTCCCAAAAATTGGAACTCCATCCAAACTGGAATCACCATGAATGGATCCAAAGTTGGGACCTAACGCAAGTTCCATAGATGATGGGGCCGTGTCTTTTTTTGGTCTCTGTGTCCCTAATGTCTGACATATACTATTTGTAAATCACCTCCCTGCCCACAAGCCTTAGGCTGTCCCCTAAGGGCATCCCTGGCATGATATCTGCTTACTATGTGCTCTAGCTTTAAGTCCTTCCCTCCCTATTTGCTCACCCTTTCTTCTCCTCTCCCTTTCTTCCAGATTGCTTTGACATTTACTTTAGCATAGCTACGTGTGTCTTCCTTTTCAAAAGTTTGATGCACAATAATTGTACATATTTATGGTGATAATTTGATCCATAGTCTAGTCACAGTAATGATCAAATCATGGTATTTTATATTTCCTTCTTTTTCATCATTTTTCATTTCTTTGTGTTGGGAAACTTTGCACTCCTCTCATCTTGTTCTTTTTAAAATATAACTTGCTACAACCTGTAATTGCCTTACTGTGCTGAGGAATACTGGCTCTTAATCCACCCTTCTAACCACATTTTGGTGCCGTTTACCGTCTCCCATTATGCCTTCCAAATTCTAATGACCACTGTTTTCCCTGCTTTTGAGATCAACTTTCTCAGCTTCCACATATGTGTGAGGATCATGCAGTAGTTGTCTGTGCCAAGCTTATTTTACTTAACACAATGTCCTCCAGTTCTGTTCTCTTTTATGGCTAAATGGTAATCCATTGTGTGTACACACAACATTTTCTTTATTCATCCGCCAAAGGTCACCTTGGTTGATTTCATGTCATGGCGATTGTGAATACTGCAATAAACATGGGTGTGTAGGCATCTTTTTGATATACTGATTTCATTTCCATTGGATACACAGCCGGTAGTGAGACAGCTGGATCATGTGGGAATTGTAGTTTTGGTTTTTTGAGGAACTGACAGATTACAGAGTTTCTGTAATCTTGAAACTTTAGATATTCAGAGAAAGAATGAGTGCCGTGCCACCTGACCTCAGCCTGACACAGTGTTGAAACCCATGCTTCAGTCTATTAAAATCTTACTCCTTTTTGTTACTAAAGAAACTTTTCGAACAGCTACTTGATGAGTCTCCCAGTTTTCTTTTTACCCTAGCAAGAAACAGTTTGTCAAAACAAATATCCCCTTTCCCTTCCCTGATTATTATGTAGCATGAGAATTGACAGAGCATGAACTGTGGAGGATTACAAATTTTTTTTTTACTGTGGTTTGAAATAAACTTGTGGCATTAATGTCTCAAGTAAAACCAAACGTGTGTCTCATAATTGAGAAAAATGTAAGTCAGCATGCTTCTCTTAACTATGATAAACTTGTTTCAGAGCTGTCAGCAGAACTTGTGCAGTTCTTTCCCACTGCTATGTCAATTAATTCCTCCTCCCCACTGATGATAGAACTAGTGTATAGGCAAAATTTAAGCTAGCAATTGAGATTTCTAACTACCTCTCCATTCCATTTAACTTCCACATGTCCCCTAAGGACCTCCTCATCCCTGGTTTGCAATGTAGAGTTGAAGTAGTAATCATTTTATCATGTGCTGATGAGGAAAATAATTCAATAATGGATACCTGTCTTCTTCCTGCATTGTTAACTTGACCCTAATTGTGCTGGGTCAACATTCTCATTAAGACTCAGGGTCCAGTGATTTGTGTTTTGCTCAGCTGGGCATCATTTCATGCATCTTATTTTTACTAGTCAGCATTGTAGTTAATAGAATCAGAACTGATTTACCTAGCACTCAACCCTCTTAGAATAAAATTGCTGATGCTTTGTAAGAACCAAGGGGAGTTTCTGTGTTTCGGATTGGCTCCCAAATTCATCTGCTGGTGCCCTGGAGGTAATTGTCAACTAGTTTATTTATAGAAATGGTTTATGCAATGTAATCATGTCTAGTAAGTTGCCATATGGTATGTTAATATGCCATCAAATGGGTAATCAAAGCTTAGAAGCAAACTCTTAGGAGCTAATAAAACAATTGTGATGGATAAAATGAGCTTCATTGAGATCGTACTTGTCAGTAGTTGGGGCAGTGAGAAAAGCCTTGCTATTTTCTCAGCCACTTGAGAAACAGACCTTTTTACAGTTATGCTCAACAGAGTACTTAAATTTTTTTTAAGTTGTAAAAGCAGTAAATGCTTAGGATTTGAAAAATCAATGTGGAATGGAAGAATAAAAATGAAATAACTCAGTTTAATCTCCCCTGCTACTCTAGTACTACTAGGGAGGAATATGCTTTCAGACAATCCTAAAGATAGAAAAAAATAGTCACACATGTAAAGTTTAAATGATACAAATGTATCATAAATCACATGGTTTTCCAACTTGTTTTTTCCAAAGTATTTGTCTTGGAGAGTATTGCATGTCAGAATATGGAGGTCTATGTTTTTTTAAGATTTTATTTATTTGAGAGGGAGAGACAGAAAGGTCTTCCATCCAATGGTTCAGTCCCCAAATAGCTGCAATGGCCAGAGCTGAGCCGATCTGAAGCCAGAAGCCAAGAGCTCCTTCCATGTCTCCTACATGGGTGCAGGGACCCAATAATTTGGATCATCTTCCACTGCTTTCTTGGGTCATCTTCCACTGCTTTCCCAGGCTCTGAACAGAGAGCTGAATCAGAAGAGGAACAGCTAGGACAAGAACTGGCACCCATATGGAATGCTGGCACTACAGGAGGAGGCTTAGCCTACTATGCCACGGTGCTGGCCCCTACATTGTTCTTTTTAGAGCAGTGTAGTACTCCAGACCATAAATGCTACATGACATGATTTAGATAAGTCTTCCATTGATAAACATAAGATTGCTACTGTAGTTTCATTGTTGTTCATGTCAACTTAGTGAATATCCTTGTACATCTGTCTTTGAGTAATGGCTTATTTCTGTAGTATTTTTAAAAAATATTTATTTAAAAGGCTCACTAGCAGAGAGCTGGATTGGAAATGGAACAGCTGAGACTAGAACTGGATCTCTGATATGGGCTGCTGACATTTCAAGCAGCAACATAACATGCTGCACCACAACTCTGGCCGCACTTTTCTGTGGAAATTAGCTGATCACTCAACAACTACACATTTTTAACTTTGTTAGATAGTCTCAAACTTCCCCTTTTCAGAGACACTGTATTAACTGACATGTTCACCAGCTTGGTTCCCCTGAGTTCCCATCAGTGTCCAGTGCTTTGCTTGATTGAAAAAGCATTTTGAGGTTCTTCAGTGTTTTTTGATCTAGAACTCCTACCCTGACCATATGAAGTGGAATACCATTTTACTCTATGGAATGAGAAACAATACAAGGCAAATGAAGTGACTTATTGTTCCCTGTAAAAGGCTTTTTATCCTCCCTGTGCTAAATCACAGCCAGAAAGATTGGGCTGGAGTGAGATGTCCTCAACAAAACTGATTGCCTCAATGAGCCTAAAAGAGGAAATCTCTGTATTCCTTCCCTGAGGTTCCAAGCTGAGTTTTAGTTCAGCCTTTTGCCACTATAACTAAATTCTTAAAGCAAACTTGTGAAGGAAAGGTTTATTTAGGCACCTGGGTTGGGAGGTTCACAGTTGAAGCCCAGGTGGACTACATTGGATTGGTTACCTAGTGGGACAGAGGAACAATCAGATTGTGACCCAAGAAGCAGGGAGACAATGGCCAGACCTGACTCAGACTTTTATAACCAGCCACCTCACAGAAATTACCTTCCCAGGTCAATCTCCCAATATCCTAAGGGCCTCGCAAGTAGGCCTACCTCCTAAACACCATCATTGGTTAGGTTCCCACGCTTTTGACACCAATTTTTTGTGATTTATAGAATTTAATCATCTGTTCATAAGCCAAATCTGGTACAAATAACAGTAGGATCTAATGACTTAAATTTGAAGACAGTCCACACCTACCAGTGTACAAGCAATGGATACTATTTGATCTGAAACTTAGCAGATCATCTCAAGACTTACTGGATTTTCTTTCTTTCTCACAGATTTGTTCTTTTATTTATGAGCCTAATTGAAAGGCACCATGATGAGAGAGTGAGGAAGAGAAAAGGAAATTTCTCCTCTGTTGGTTCACTCCCCAAATGGCTGCAATGATCAGGACTGGCCCAGGCCAAAGCTAGGAGCCTGAAGCTTCATCTAGGTCTCTTGCTTGTGTGGCAGCGGCCCAAGTACTTGGACCATCTTTTGCTGCTTTCCCGGGAGCATTATCAGAATGCTGGATTGAAAGTGGAGCAGCAGAGACTCAAACCGGTGCTCAGATGGGATGCCAGTATCATAAGCAAGGGTTTAACCTGCTGCACCGTATTGCCAATCCCAGCTTACCAGATTTTCTTAAGGAAAACAGCATCCCCTGGGATCTGGCAGGAAGTATGTGTCAGAGATGGTCCATGAGAGAAAACATACATACTCACATAGAAAGAAAGATGGACAGAGATTGGAAGCGGGAAATTTTTTTTTCAAGGGAGTTCGAAACAATGGGTAAAGAGAATACAAAATGAACATTATCCCAGCTGCTGACTGTGAGGACAAAAATCAGTCTTAAATCCAGGCAGTCATAGCTTATAACTTGGAAGGGTGAAGTGGTGGGGCAGATGAAGGAAGAAATTTGAACTTTGTAGGGACCAATAAAAATAATAATATGTGTTCCCCCTTATTTTTGGATTTCTTTTCTTAGGTCTTCCTGTGTGGGCCATTTGGGTTTCTTATGCTTCATTCCCTTGATATTATAAAATTTGGTATATATTTATTTAGTATATATTGAAAACATGCATACCAATATTTGGTATATATTTATATTTTTTCAAATATTACTGTTCCCTTAGTTTTCTTTGCTTTATATTTTCATTTACTTCTCTTTGTGCATCGTGTGTTTTAAAACTGTACATCCTCTAAAGAAATCCAAACTCAACCTTCTCACTCAAGTATGTATTTTGATAAAAATAATATTTTTGGATAATTCATGATATTGCAGATTGTTGTATGTTGCAATTATATCTAGGTTCAGTGCTGTCTTTGCCACCTACTTATATTATGTAAACATTTAGGCGTATATATTGATTTAATTGTCCTGTATTGGGAAATAGGCAGTCCAAGTATTTGTTTTATAGTTTAAAATTAATTTACTCAATAGTTAAATACATTATAAATTCTAAGGTGAACAAAAAATTTTGCACTAAATTGAGGAATTGTATGTAAGTGAATTATGTCAAAAAACAAAGATTAATGAGCTGTTGTTTTACTGAAAGGCAGAGGACCACCCATTTTGTCATTGAAGTGCTGAATTTTCTCCTCCTGTTCACTCCTTTCATTCTCCTTTTGTCTCGTGTTTACTTACAGAAGAGTTGGGACATACCTGTGTATTGCTGCTTTCACATTCTTTTTTGTATCTTACATCTTTTATTTTTTTCCCTTTTATTTAAGGCATACAAATTTCATGCATTTCATATATAGATTTAGGAACATAGTGATTCTTCCTACCCTACCCTCACTCCTACTCCCCTCCTCTTTCTCCTATTCCCATTCTTAATTTTTAAGAAGATCTATTTTCAGTTTACTTTATACTCATAAGATTAACCTTACAGTAAATACAGATTTCAGCAAATAGTGTGAGGAAAAAAAAAAAAAACCAAAAAAACAAAACACTGTTCCTAAATAGTAGAGACAAGGGCTGTAACAGTCATTGAATTACAAAATGTTACAAAATGAATTGACAAAATGTCAATTTCATTCCTATACATTATATTTTAGATACTCTATTAGTTACCAAAGATCAGAGAAAACATGAGGTGTTTGTCTTTTTGGAACTGGCTTATTTCACTAAATGTAATGGTTTCCAGTTGCATCCATTTTGTTACAAAAGACAGGGTTTTATTTTTTTTTAACCACTGAGTGGTATATATATACCATAATTCCTTTATCCAGTCATCAGTTGATTCCATGTCTTAGCTATTGGGAATTGAGCTGCGGTGAACATGGTGGGGTACAGATCACTCTTTCATATGCTGATTTCATTTTCCTTGAGTAAATTCCATTGCTGGGTCATACGGTAGATCCATTTTCAGCTTTCTGAGGTATTTTCATACTGTCTTCCACAGTAGCATCATTGTGTTTATATTCCCACCAATAGTGGATTAGAGTACCCTTTTTCCTACATCCTCACCAGCATTCGTTGTTTTTCGATTTTTGGATGATAGCCATCCTAACTGGGGTGAGGCAACTGGGGTGAGGCAAACCTCATTGTGATTTTGATTTGCATTTCCCTTATGGCTATTTTTTCAAGTGTCTATTGGCCATTTGACTTTCCTCTTGAAAAATACTTGTTCAAGTCCTTTACCCATTTCTTAGTGAGGTTGTTTTGTTGTTATCGAGTTTCTTGAGCTTTTTATATATTATGGATATTAATCCTTTATCAGTTGCATAGTTTGCAGATATTTTCTCCCATTCTGTCATTTGCTTCTTGATTTTGCTGAGTGTTTCTTTTGCAGTGCTGAAGCGTCGCAGCTTGATGTAATCCCATTTGTCAGTTTTGGCTTTGATTGCTAGTGCTTCTGGGTTCTTTTCCAAAGGATCTTTGCCTATGCCAATGTCTTGCAGGCTTTCCCCAATGTTCTCTAGTAATTTGATGGTATTGGGTCATGGATTTAGGTTTTTGATCCATTTTGAGTGGGTTTTTGTATAAGGTATTAGGTAGAAGTCTTTTTTCATATCTCTGCGTGCAGAGATCTGGTTTTCCCAGCATCATTTGTTGAAGAGACTGTTCTTGCCCCAAGGATTGATTTTAGCTCCTTCATCAAAGATAAGTTGGTTGTAGATGCATGGATTGATTTCTGCAGTTTCTGTTCTGTTCTATTGATTTACTTATCTCTCTCTCTCTCTTTTTTTTTTTTTTTTTTTTTTGCCAGTACAGGCTGTTTTGACTATAACTGCCCTATCGTATGCATTGAAATCTGATATTGTGATGCCTCCAGCTTTGTTTTTGTGTTGTAAGATTGCTTTAGTTGTTGGGATCTCTTGGGTTTCCATAATAATTTCAGTGTTGCTTCTTTCTAGATCTGAGAAGAATGTCATTGATACTTTCATTGGTATCACTTTGAATATGTAAATTGCTTTTAGTGGTATGGATGTGATGATGATATTATTTCTTCCAATCTATGAGCATGGAATATTTTTCCTTTTTTTTTGGAAGTCATCTTCTATTTCTTTCTTTAGTGTTTTGTATTTTTCATCATAGAGATCTTTGACTCATTACATAAATGTATTCCATATTATTTAAAAATTTTTTGTAGCTATTGTGAATGAGATTGATCTTGGAAGTTGGGAACTTTGGCTTTGTAATATGTCCCTGGACTAAAATCACAAGTGCCGGACGCTCGCCCGCGAGAGTCCAGTGCAGTAAAGACATGATCGCTGCTTACTCGGTTCTCATGGAACTTTATTCATCCAGATGCAAGGCAAAAGAAAAGAAGCCAAGCCCTCCTCTCTCTATACAATCCTATCCCCATTATATACCCTAGGTTCCCCTAGCAGGACGCTCCCAGCCAATGGCAAGTCTGTTCACATGCAGTCCATGCAGGCACAGTCCAATCAAGTCAAAGGGCACATAGTGCCTCAGGACGAAAGTTCATCTTGCTCCATCTGGGTTGTTTGTGTCTTCAGGACATCCTGTGGTTAGCACTTGCTTGACTTGTTTTGCTCAGCAGCCAGCACTTCCTTAACTTGTTTTGCACAAGCTGTTACAACAGGCCATGCAAACAGCAAAGTGAGGAAGTTCCCACAGGTGGCCAGCCTGAGGTTCCCCACAACAAGCAAGATATTTTAAAATAATTTGATATTCAATGATTGTTAAGACTAGTTTATTTGTATAAAAATCAGTACACTTTCCACTTTACTGTAAATTTCTTATGGCTTTTACCCCTATTAGACACCAGGACTAGAACTATAAGTCATACATCTCCAAATGACTTTTATTCCTGAAAGTGTTATGTCCTGTAGTTTATGATAACTCTGCGTGTAGCCACTACACCAAAATCTATTTGGAGAATGAACTGTTGTACATACACAGTTTGTATTTGATGAAATTGTGGGCAACTAAAGTTCACATGAACATACACTATTTTAGAGTAGTTCACATATAACAAAGATATTAGATTTTTCACACAGTTGCCAACCAGGTAGACAATAGAATTAAAAATGCTATACAAGTTGTGCTGAGAAAAGGTGGTCCATTTTAATGTTGCTTCATGGTTTTTCTGAGTTTGAGTGGGCAAATGAGTAACTTAAAAATAAAATCAACCTAGCAGTTTACCTACAGAGATTCCAAACTTGTTCTTCATGGTTGGGAACTTCTGAAGCTCTTCGGCCAGCTGTGCTCTGGACAGAGCACTAGGTTAGGGGCAGGAAAATATGGCATTTGACTTGATTCGCTTGTGAATTAGTCACATGACCCACTCCCCCTGAGTCTGAAGCTCCTTATTTTCAAAAAAAAAAAAAAACTTTGTGTTATTGAGTAACGAATTCATAAGTGTCAAATGAATACAAGGATGTTTGAAACTTTTAAAGATCCTTTTCCAACTCTAAGATTCTGAACTAGGAATTTACATTAGGAATTTAATAAAAAGAATCACAAATTTCAAAAAACTCCAGCCAAAAATTCTTTACATTTAGTTTAATATTATACTTTTATCTTAAGATTTATTTATTTTTTAAAGATTTATTTATGTATTTCAAAGGCAGAGATAAAGAGAGAGGGAGAGACAGAGAGCTCTTCCATCCACTAGCTCACTCCCCAAATGGCCACAGTGGCTGGAATTGGGCTGACCCGAAGCTGGGGCCCAGGAAATTGTTTTAGGTCATAGGGGCCTAAGACTTGAGCAATCCTCTGCTGATTTCCCAGGTACATTAGCAGGGAACTGGATGAGAAGGGGAACATCTGGGACTCGAGCCACCAGCATTGCAGGTGGGGCTTTACCTGCTACACCACAATGCCAGCCCCAAGATTTATTTGAGAGACAGAGTTACAGAGATTTTCTTAATACCTTTTCTTTAGTGTGATACAAAATGACTTCTGGACTCAGAATACAGAGTCATATTAGTTGGTTTAGAGAAAGTCTACAGAATGTGACTTTAGATAATTTGAGTTTGTCACAGATGGGGATGAATTAGTTGTTGAAAACATCCAAATGTGTGATGAAAAATCCAACGTTGGCAGGCAGTGGGGAAGATCTTATCAATGAAATATCCAAAGCTCTAAATGTTTACTTCACAGAGGAAATGGTTTCACAGAAGAGGGAACTTAAGTTGTCATAGATACCCCCATGACAGATATTTTGCTTTGAGTATTGACAGATGAAGTGGAAAAAGGAGCTGTATAGAAAATATTAAAGTTGGTGTCCTTTTATTTATTAACTTCTTAATTGGTATCCATTTTCAAAAGGCTTTAATATATAAAAGGGAAAATTATGTGTAACTTGTAGTTTTCTATTGAAAAACTGTATGAAATTGAATCTATTTTATAAATTGTTGTCATGTTTATTTCATATCATACATTATCATTTTACTTAGTATCATCAAAAATAATTAGTACCAATTAGTGTAGGAAGGAATATGTGCCAACTATCTTCATTTTTATGTACAGAATCCTTTGGTTTAGAAGGGAAATCTAATAATTGGTTTTTGTAAACTACTTAATATCCAGTAATAAAGAAAACTACTGAATCACTTGATCATCTGGAGAGCCAATATTTATTGAGAGCCTGCAGTGGATTGCCCTGACCATGCTAGACTCTCTGCATGTGATCTAATTTGATCCCCCGACTAGTTTGAAATATAGATCCTTTTACGTATTATGTAATCTGAGACTAAAAGACACTGAAAGATAGGTAGATAGACAGAACTGGAACTCAGACCTATTGGCCTCTCAGGATAGCACCATCTTGTCTTGTGTCATAATTAATTGGACATAAATATTTAAGAAGAACAAACATTTAATGATAAATAAGATGTAACTGATTCTGTAATAAGAATTAGGAGAATATCTAGGCCTCACGTGCAAAGACCCTTGTAGGCCCACACTAAAGCTTGAATTAGACTTTAATAATCAGCCTCCCAACCTGGTATATAAATTTGGGACACTTAATTATGGACATCATATGCATTTCTATGTGATTCATGCTAATTCTGTTTTGGTAAATGATGCAAAACATGCCTGTAAAATTTTTCAGCTTCTTAAATGGGAATAATTTGATTCTAGGCTTTTGGTGTATAATCTGTTGACTGGATATTTTCATATGTTTCCCTGAAATATTTAAGTGCTATAGTTTATAACATGTTATTATTTTTGTAACTAAAAGTTTAAGTTCCACAAACTTACCTCTTATAGAAGCTGTGACCAAAATCACTGCCTTGGGAATCAATTTTCTAAGGAATTTGGAACACTCAATTCATTAACCGGAGAAATATAATCATTCCTAACTCAGTCAAGCTATAATGATGTGTGAGTTAGTTGGACTATTATTATTTCTGGTTTAGTTGATGTGTATATTATAATGAACACAGATTTGTTGCTAAGGAGCAATGTTTATAAACAAAAGACAGTATAACAGAATATTTGAATTAAGACATGAAAAATGAAGAGGGAAACATTGGAAAATGTATTAGAATATTTTCTTAAAAATGTGCTTAAACACAGAAAAATGTTTTAAGGTGCAGTTGAGAAAGCAAAAAAAGATTCAAAAATGATGATTGCCCATTGAAGAAGGTTCACAGAACTCATTCATTCAGTATAATACTGATTTTATGGATACAACTAATGTCTATGAAAAGAAGTTATATGCATTAACATTGATGCATTGAGCTCCACTAGTCTTCCTTTTGGATGTTTTATAGCTAACCTCTCCCCTCATCACCTCCTTCTCTGCTCTCTGTTTCTGTATTTGGCTTTTACGGGTGTGCTGGGCACTGTCCATAGTGCTGAACCAGTGTAACCTGCTTGGTCCTGGTGTTGGTCTGGGAAATTGTAGGGGTGATTTCTCTGTCCTAACTGTAGTCCCCCATGTCCATTTATATTTCCTTACCTTACAGTTTGTTTGTATCACACACACAACATCTAAACTTAATAGAAACATTTCTTATCACGGTAGTTTTCAAGTATGGGATTTCAAAAGAGATATCCAAAAAATACGACTAAAGCAGCTCCCGATATTTCCTCCAAATCAATTTCTACTGTCTTCTTCCCTATCTGAATTAATAGTGTCCCAATTCTTTGTTACTCAGACTGAAAACATTGTGTACTACTTTAATCATTCTTTTTCTCATTTCCCACATCTATCATATCTGCTTTTTTTTGACAGGCAGAGTTAGAGAGATAGAGAGAAAGATCTTCCTTTCCATTGGTTCACCCCCAAATGGCCGCCATGGCCGGCGCACTGCGCCAATCCGAAGCCAGGAGCCAGGTGCTTCCTCCTGGTCTCCCAGGCAGGTGCAGGGCCCAAGGACTTGGGCCATCCTCCACTGCCTTCCCAGGCCACAGCAGAGAGCTGGACTGGAAGAGGAGCAACTGGGACAGAATCCGGCATCCCAAATGGGACTAGAACCCGGGGTGCCGGCGCCACAAGGCAGAGGATTAGCTTAGTGAGCCGCGGCGCCCACCTGCTTTTATACCATATATAGAATCTGACACAGTTTTCACTATCCCACTATGACCATCCTTGTGTAAGCCACCATCATCTCTCACTATATAGGTTTCCCACTGTTCTTCCTTGCTTATGTTCTACACCTTTTCCATCCCTGCTTTTGAAGTCTGTTCTTAATACAGCAGCCATAGTAAATCTCCCAAAATATAAGTGAGGCCGTATCACCCATTTGCTGAATCTCCTGTGATGACTTCTTGCTTCTGTGAGATTAAAAGCCACAGCTCTTTTTATGGCTCTTATATGACATGTCCTTCTTGACTATTATAAGTTGAACTCATCTACTTCTCATCACCTAGTGCACGTCATTTCAGCCACACAGGCTCATTTGATGACCCTTGAGAATACTTAATTATGTTCTTCCTTTAGGAACTTTGCATTTGCTATTCCCTCTTTCCAGATAGAATTTCCATCATTATATGCTTGGTTCATGTCCTCACTTTCTTCATGTCTTTATTATAAATCTTTTCTTCATTGATACTCTTCCTAGTCTTTCTATCTCTACTTGTTTATAAAAGAGAATGATATCCCTCACCATAAAAGCTTGTATCTCTTCTTGGATTTTTTACCTCAATATGTTAATGATCCCAAAACTGTATATTTTAATTAAATGTGTTGTTTCTCTTTCTGAGATGTAACCTCAGTGGAAGTAGTTTTTGTTTTACATGTTTTGCCTTCTGCTATGCCTTGAGTAATACCTGACACAAAGTAGCAGCTCAATAAAGATTTGTCAACTGAGTAATTGAGATTATATTCATAAATGAGTTATTTGGGGAAGATAAGATGTTAATATTTGATTATCTAAATAGACATATCTTATTTAACCGATTATTATTTTAGGTAACAAAATGTTTTTAGCATTGGTTGATTTATGGTTAGAATTCTGGTGTTCAGAGATGCTATAATAGATGTAAAGTCCAGTCTCTGTAGATGCAGAGAACTTTAACAAGTTCCTAAATTGGTGAAGTCGTCAGGAGAAAGTTCATTTGAGACTCCCTGATCTTACACTTTTTGCCTGTATTAGTGATTCCCAATTATAACCTAAGTAATATTCTGTGGATACTCAAAGTCTTTAATGGTATGGGGATATGAGGTCTGTCTCCTCAAACTATTTCAAATGGACAGAGATAACTTGTATCTGGAGTCTTAATTTTAGAAATAAGGCTTGATGCATGATCCTGATTTATAATTTTTTTGATTAAATGTAGACTAGCCACTAGGGGGTGCTGGGCATTCATATTCAGAGTCGGATCTACTGGCTCATTTGGGTTTGGTAAGAAGTCTAGTCTACCTACCTTCTGACCATGTCTTTATTTGTGTTCCTTTTGGCTTTTTGTGTAAAACTTTGATGAACATTTCCTTCCTTTATCAGTGTATTTACAATTGGGGAGGGAAATTATGGGCATGTTCAATTTCTTGTGTTTAATTATTGACACCTCACATGCATTTGTCAGGTGGCAGTGACTTACATGGGAGGATCAAGGTACTAGGTCATTGATAGTGCTTTCACCATTCTTTTTTTTTTTCTTTAAAGATTTATTTTATTTATTTGAAAGAGTTACAGAGAGAGGTAGAGGAAGAGAGAGAGGTCTTCCATCCACTGGTTCACTCCCCAGATTGCCACAACGGCCGGAGCTGCGCCTTTCCGAAGCCAGGAGTCAGGAGTTTCTTCCGGGTCTCCCACATGGATGCAGGGGCCCAAGAACTTGGGCCATCCTCTACTGCTTTCCCAGGCAATAGCAGAGAGCTGGATTGGAAGAGGAGCACCCAGACTAGAACCGGCGCCCATATGGGATGCTGACACTTCAGGACAGGGCTTTAACCTGCTGTGCCACAGCACCGGCCCCTCACTGTTCTTTATATTTACTCACTTTCCTAGACAATCCAGAAGTCTTTATTGATCTTTTCAATGTGTGTAAAAGAAAGCCTTTAAGAAAAGTGACTTTCAAAATGGCATTTATGCTTCTGAGTATCTGTTCTTCCAAGATTTTAGTTGCATGCTATTTTAGTTTAGGAAAGTAACAATCCATGTAGTACTGATTTATATCTTTTACATGTGATTGATTGTGAAGGTTACAGGGGCATGAGTATTCACTGCTAAGAGTTAAACAGGAATCAGGTAAGAGCAAAGAGTGAAAAGTGGAGAAAAAGATATGCAAGTAGTTTTCTCCCTCCTAATTAAGCCTAGCTTAATAGATTCCTAATTTAAGCTTTAATCTTCTTTTGTTAGGACAAAATACTCTTAGAATGTACCCCGCTGGTAGAAATTTATTTGGACAACAGAACTTTAAAAAATAAATCAATAACTGAAAATATTGAATCAGTATATGTTGTCATAATTTAGAAGGTAAGTTCAAAATCTTTTGTAATCACTTTACTTAAAACTCAATCCTGCTACTTATGTTGGTAATTTAAGTAGATACTTTTTTTAATTTGTCTTTGATTTCCTTATTCATTTAATGAGTTTAATCCATATGCATGCATGTAAACACACACACACACGTATATATACAAATATACAAGATTTTTAAAAAGTTTATAGAAAATATATATCATGAAAACTCAGGAATTTTTTTTTTATATAGAAATAAGCGTATAACTTGTGATAGCATGTTTGATTAGGTTTACTTTGAAACTCTAAGAATGATATAACATTAGTTTTTTTGTGTGTGTGTCATTATTTTACATTTTATTTTATTTTTAACTTTTATTTAATGAATATAAATTTCCAAAGTACGACTTATGGGTTACAATGGCTTCCCCCCCATACCGTCCCTCCCACCCACAACCCTCCCCTTTCCCACTCCCTCTCCCCTTCCATACACATCAAGATTCATTTTCGATTATCTTAATATACGGAAGATCAGCTTAGTATACATTAAGTAAGGATTTCAACAGTTTGCTCCCACACAGAAACATAAAGTGAAAAATAATAGATGATTTTTTTTAAATGATGATGAAATCAGATCAGACCTATTGTCATGTTTAATCCCAGTGAGAGTCAAGTTGGGAGTTGATAATTTCTTTTTTTTTTTTTTTTACAGAGGATCAGTTTAGTATACATTAAGTAAAGATTTCAACAGTTTGCACCCACATAGAAACACAAGTGAAATATACTGTTTGAGTACTCGTTATAGCATTAAGCCTCAATGTACAGCACATTAAGGACAGAGATCCTACATGAGGAGTAAGTGCACCGTGACTCCTGTTGTTGACTTTACAAATTGACACTCCTGTCTATGGCATCAGTAATCTCCCTATGCACCAGTCATGAGTTTCCAAGGCTATGGAAGCCCCTTGAGTTCTCCGACTCTTATCTTGTTTAGACAAGGTCATAGTCAAAGTGGAGGTTCTCTCCTCCCTTCAGAGAAAGGTACCTCCTTCTGTGAAGACCTGTTCTTTCCACTGGGATCTCACTCACAGAGATCTTTTTGCCAGAGTGTCTTGGCTTTCCATGCCTGAAATACTCTCATGGGCTTTTCAGCCAGATCCGAATGCCTTTAGGGCTGATTCTGAGGCCAGAGTGCTATTTAGGACATCTGCCATTCTATGAGTCTGCTGAGTATCTCACTTCCCATTTTGGATCACTCTCCCCTTTATTTATTCTATCGGTTAGTGTTAGCAGGTACTAGACTTGTTTATGTGCTTCCTTTGACTCTTAGTCTTTTCATTATGATCAATTGTGAACTGAAATTGATCACTTGGAATAGTGAGATGGCATTGGTACATGCCACCTTGATGGGATTGAATTGGAATCCCCTGGTATGTTTCTAACTCTACCATTTGGGGCAAGTCAGATTGAGCATGTCCCAAATTATACATCTCTTCCCTCTCTTATTCCCACTCTTATGTTTAACAGGGATCACATTTCAGTTAATTTTCAACACTTAAGAATAACTGTGCATCAATTACAGAATTAAACCAGTCATATTAAGTAGAACAGACAAAAAAAATACTAAGAGAGATAATGTATTAAGTTGTTCATTAACAGTCAGGGCTATGCTGATCAAGTCACCATTTCTCATAGTGTCCATTTCACTTCAGGAGGTTTCCTTTTTGGTGTTCAGTTAGTTGTCACCGATCAGGGAGAACATATGGTATTTCTCCCTTTGGGACTGGCTTACTTCACTCAGCATGATGTGTTCCAGATTCCTCCATTTTGTTGCAAATGACTGGATTTCGTTGTTTCTTACTGCAGTATAGTATTCTAAAGAGTACATATCCCATAATTTCTTTATCCAGTCTACCGTTGATGGGCATTTAGGTTGGTTCCAGGTCTTGGCTATTGTGAATTGAGCTGCAATAAACATTAGGGTGCAGACCGCTTTTTTGTTTGTCAATTTAAACTCCTTTGGGTAAATTCCAAGGAGTGGGATGGCTGGGTCGAACGGTAGGTATATAACATTAGTTTGACAAGAGCTCTTATTGGAACATCATGAATACTGCTAAAACTGAAGCAAAAACAAACATCAATTTTATGCTGAAGCTTGGATGTAAGAATGGTGAAATCATTATGTTTTACAAAATGCTTATGGGGTAATTCCCCAAAGAAATCTGTAAATGGATAAGTCAGTTAAAGAAGGGATGAGATGATGTTGAGGATGAAGCCCCTAGCAGTAGACCATGCATATCAATTTTATAGGAAACATTAACTTCATTTATGCCATAATTGAAGAAAATCAGTGGTTAATAGTAAAAACAAAACTGACATAGACATCTTAATTGATTCAGCTTACACTTTTTTGACTGAAAAATTAAAGTTGAACAAACTTTATGCTTGATGTGTACCAAAACTGGTGTGCCAGATCAGCTTCTGACAAGAGCAGAGCTTTCAATGAAAATTTTAAAGAAGTGAGATCAAAATCCTAAGGCATTTCTTCAAAGAATTGTAACAGGAGAAGAAATGTGGCTCCACCAATATGATCCTGAATATAAAGCACAGTCAAAGTAGTGGCTACCAAGAGGTAGAAGTCCAATCAGAGCAAGAGTGGATTGGTCAAAGGCAAGTTTTGGGAGCTGCTCAAGGCATTTGCTGTTATATTTATGCAGGGTTAATAAATGATAACATTTGTGTATTCTAAAAGTGTTTTGAGAAAGTTAGCCAAAGCTTTAGGAGAAAAATGCCTGGGAAAATTTCACCATAGTCCTTCTTTACCTTGACAATGTTCCTGATCATTCCTCATCAAACAAGAACCATTTTGTTAGAGTTTTGATATAAAATCATCAGACATCCACCTTAAAGTTCTGATTTGGTTCCTTCTAACTTTTTGTTTTCTTAAAAATATTTTAAGGGCACCATTTTTCTTCATTAATAATGTAAAAATGATTGCATTGGCATGCTTAAAATTCCCAGTGCCCTCACTTTTTAGGAATGGGCTAAATGGCTGGTACAAATCATTTACAAAGTTTTTTGACTTGATGGCAATTATATTGCGAAGTAAAGTATTATAATTTTTGTTTTTACCTTTTAGTTCCATTTTCCATGAATGTTTTGAATTCCTATTATACAATGACTATCAGCACATGGTTTTTTGATGCTGGGTGCCTCACCCAAGGCCTTCTGCACATGCTAAAGGTGCTGGTTTTGAGCATTTAAGAGGTACTTGGATAGATCTTCTTCAAAAAACCATTCTCTCTGATGGAGATTTGCAACAGTTTTAGGTTGATTCCTATTTTTTGTTTAAGTTATTTAAAATTTTATTTAAGGTATGCAAATTTCATGTAATTCGTATATATATACAGATTTAGGAACATAATGACACTTCCACCCTACCCTCACTCCCACCCCCACCCCCACCCCTTTTCCTCCTCCCACTCTTTTTTTTTTTTTTATTTTTTTTTAAACTTTTATTTAATGCATATAAATTTCCAAAGTACGACTTATGGATTACAATGGCTTTCCCCCCATACCGTCCCTCCCACCCACAACCCTCCCCTTTCCCACTCCCTCTCCCCTTCCATTCACATCAAGATTCATTTTCGATTATCTTAATATACAGAAGATCAGCTTAGTATACATTAAGTATGGATTTCAACAGTTTGCTCCCACACAGAAACATAAAGTGAAAAATAATAGATGATTTTTTAAAATGATGATGAAATCAGAGCAGACCTATTGTCATGTTTAATCCCAGTGAGAGTCAAGTTGGGAATTGATAATTTCTTTCTTTTTTTTTTTTTTTTTAACAGAGGATCCGTTTAGTATGCATTAAGTAAGGATTTCAACAGTTTGCACCCCCATAGAAACACAAAGTGAAATATATTGTTTGAGTACTCGTTATAGCATTAAATCTCAATGTACAGCACATTAAGGATAGAGATCCTACATGAGGAGTAAGTGCACAGTGACTCCTGTTGTTGACTTTACCAATTGACACTCCTGTCTATGGCATCAGTAATCTCCCTATGCTCCAGTCATGAGTTTCCAAGGCTATGGAAGCCCTCTGAGTTCTCCAATTCTTATCTTGTTTAGACAAGCTCATAGTCAAAGTGGAGGTTCTCTCCTCCCTTCAGAGAAAGGTACCTCCTTCTTTGATGGCCTGTTCTTTCCACTGGGATCTCACTCGCAGAGATCTTTTGCCAGAGTGTCTTGGCTTTCCATGCCTGAAATACTCTCATGAGCTTTTCAGCCAGATCTGAATGCCTTTAGGGCTGATTCTGAGGCCAGAGTGCTATTTAGGACATCTGCCATTCTATGAGTCTGCTGAGTATCTCACTTCCCATGTTGGATCACTCTCCCCTTTATTTACTCCATCAGTTAGCGTTAGCAGGTACTAGACTTGTCTATGTGCTCCCTTTGACTCCCAGTCCCTCCACCATGACCAACTGTGAACTGAAACTGATCACCTGGAACAGTGAGATGGCATTGGTACATGCCACCTCGATGGGATTGAATTGGAATCCCCTGGTTTGCTTCCAACTCCACCACTTGGGGCAAGTCAGCCTGAGCATGTCCCAAATTATACATCTCTTCCCTCTCCCATTCCCACCACCATATGTGATCCCTCCTCCCACTCTTAATTTTTACAAAGATCTATTTTCAGTTTATTTTATACTTATAAGGTTAACCCTACATTAAGTAATTTTGTGAGTGTGTCAGTGTTTCTTGTGCACTGTGCAGACACCATAATTAGTCATTTCCACCTTTGGAAAATAATTAACTAGTTTTGATGGGAATGAAGAGAAAGAAAACAATTTGAGAACATTGAGATCCTCAGTGGGGTAATAAGGACTGGCAGAGAGGAAAATGGTTTTTGAAAATTTGACCCTTGGAGATATTTAATACATACTTATTAAATAAAATATATTTAGTAAAGTAAAATTGCCCTACCTTCATCAGGTGGAAATACAGGGGTAAGCCAACTACCTTGGTATTGGGAAACGTGAGTCTTGCATGACTGACTCTGCAGCTCTCCTACTTAACTGACCCCTTGAGTAATTCATTCACTTATCTGGGCTACAGCTTCCTTATTAGCATAGTGATGGAGGGGGGCTACATGATTTTAAAATTCAGTATTTTTTGGGTTTTCTGAAGCATTTACACTTTAATTTTATTGAAAATAATGGTTAATATTCATTGAGAAATTGAAAGGTAAGAGAATGGTACCATCCTTATTCTGACATTACAAGTAGTACAATTGGTAAGTTAATCCCCAAATTTGTTCCAGTGTCAAAACCAGGATTTGAACTGAGACTCAACAATGTCAGATAACCACAGTCTTAACCAGGATGCTGTACAGCCTCCATAGTAAAGCTGATAGATACAGGGAAGCTCACCCTCATCAGTCTTCTATGGAAGTTTCCAGATCACTCCAAAAGATACCTTCTATCACAGTGGAACACACATAAGTTTTTTAGGAGAATAATGTAGTCCTTCATTTCAGGGTACCTTAGAGGCCATCTATTCTAAATTATTTTCTGTGCAGTAAAGGAATGTTTTCTATAAAATATATAACATCCATGACTTTGTAAAATCCGTGCCTTGCTAAATGATAGGTAGGCAAAACTAGTAGTTTCTTTGAAAAACCTGGTGCAGCGTACAGCAGTCAGTGAAAATGTATTGTTACCCAACACCCTAATCCACAGACTAATAGCCAGTTTTTCCTTATTACTTCAGGAGTTATTCTAGTTTCTCATATATGTAAAATATCCACTTAGATAAATATTATTTTGTGTTGCTGGTGCTGGGAACATCTACTTTAATTCAGTTAGTAGTTCTTCTTTGCTGTGTTTTTTGCTCATGTGTGTGTTTGGACCTACTGTTTAATGTTAGTTTGGCACCAGCCCAATCAAAACTTTTGCCTCTCAGTGTGTTGTACCAGTAACAGAAATGGGTTCATTGACCCAATTTGGATTACATCATTTTAAAGATATAATCTTAAATAAGGAATAAGAAAAAGAATGAAGATTTCAGTCTTTTCCTAGGTGAATTTCATCCATTCATTGCTTGTTCATTTTCTGCTAACACTTTGAACACTTAAGTACCATAAATATTTAAACTTTAGTGTAGGCAGTTGACTTTTAGACATTCTAGCAATCTGATTGCCTGGGCCTGACACTTCTAACCAAGTAAAATAAAAAGTATTTCAAAATGCTTTGTAGTTTATTTTCTCCATTTGTGGATAGTAGAATTTCCAAATGGAAGAATATGAGCAAGTGGACACATAACTTTAAAAATGTGGCTTAAAACAAAGTGTTGAGGAACTGGAAAGGGTAATGAAAATGGAAAATATAATTTAGGGGGCCCAGTTTTCTTTAAAAGTAACTGAGAAATGGGGGCTGGCGCTATGGTATATCAAGTTAAAGCACTGGCCTGAAGCGCCGGTGTCCCATGTGGGTGCCAGTTCTGGTCCCGGCTGCTCCTCTTCCAATCCAGCTCTCTGCTATGGCCTGGGAAAGCAATAGATGATGGCCCAAGTCCTTGGGCCCCTGCACCCAAGTGGGAGACCTGGGAGAAGCTCCTGGCTTCAGATCGGCGCAGCTCTGACCATTGCGGCCATCTGGGGAGTGAACTAGCTGATGGAGGACCTCTCTGTCTCTGCTTCTCTCCGTAACTCTTTCAAATAAATCAAATAAATCTTTTTAGTAACTGAGAAATGAAAACTAAAAGAATAATCATTTCTTAGCTTTATTACCTTCAGTCTAATGTGTTGTATTCATTGGGATTTGATGCAGTTTACAGAAAGCATTGTGTGGAAGAGTAATATATAAATTATATTGCATTTAATGTGCATAAATACATTTATTTTGGAGCATTCATTCACTACTTCATATTCAGATTTGTGCTTCTTAACAAATTTGTAGCCTCACTTTCATCTATGAATCATAGTCAGGGATGAATAGCAACAGCCTAAAGATTTAAATTTAGATGTTCTGCCATTTACTACCTCACACTTAGTCAGCTCCCTTCCAATGAAGCTATTCTTCTGGTAGTCATTTGTTCTTATGTCTCAGCCTTGCTTAACCCCAGGTGCTTTGATCTTGTCACACATCTCACCTCCCACAGTCTTATCAATTGTGGACCCCTGAGTAATGTGTCTAGCAGAGTGACTGGTTCATTTTGGGAGATTTTTGAATACTGTTTTTCCCTCTACCTCCGAGTCCGCCTATCCAGATAGTGTCTATTATAAGGACTGTATCTGCTCACATCTCTTACATGGAGCCTATGGGGATCGCATCCTCTTCTGAGCCAAATAAAAACCTTTTTTTGGTCACCTTATTGACACTTCTGTGAACTATTATTTTTTTATGTTGTATCATCAGAGAATTGGGGATACAAACAATGAAAAGAGGCATTTGTGACTTGAGTGAAGGGAGAAAATTTAGGGGAGGTATAAGTAGCTCATTGAACTCACCATAGCCTAGAGAACCAGGGTTGGAATTTGATGGGAAGCATGGAGGTCTCACATGGTGAACAATGAAGGCTTTTCCAGAAGGAACAGCCTGATCAACAAGCCCTGCTGCTGCTTCCACTGTTGTGGCTGTTACTCGAGACACAGACAAGAAGGCACTGTGTCATCATTCAGCAGGGAGTGGAAGGATCTGCCCTTTTTACTGTGCTAGTAGGAGGCCCAGAACCTGGTATTACAATCTCCAAAGACTCTATACAAAGGGAGACAGGTAAGCTCCTAAAAAGAAATGGGGATTCTGGTAGGAGAAATAGATGTTGAGTGGCCAAATAAACAAACTATTCCTCTCTAGTTTTGCCCTTCAAACTCCACACATTTTTTTTTTTTTTGACAGGCAGAGTGAACAGTGAGAGAGAGAGAGAGACAGAGAGAAAGGTCTTCCTTTGCCGTTGGTTCACCCTCCAATGGCCTCCGCGGCTGGCACACCGCGGCCCGCATGCGTGCTGCGGCCGGTGCTCCGCGCTGATCCAATGGCAGGAGCCAGGTGCTTCTCCTGGTTTCCCATGGGGTGCAGGGCCCAAGGACTTGGGCCATCCTCCACTGCACTCCCGGGCCACAGCAGAAGGCTGGCCTGGAAGAGGGGCAACTGGGACAGAATCCGGCGCCCCGACCGGGACTAGAACCAGGTGTGCCGGTGCCGCAAGGCGGAGGATTAGCCTAGTGAGCCGCAGCGCCGGCCTTAAACTCCACACATTTTCTTTCCTGGAGAGCACAGATTGTTTTATGTGAAATTTTCTTAAAGCTTTATTTATCTATTTATTTATTTGAAAGGGAGAATGATGGAGAGGGAGAGACAGTGACAGGGAGAGGAAAAGGGAAGGAGGGAGGAATCTTTCATCCATTGATTCACTCCCCAAATGACCACAACTGCCAGGTCTGGGCGAGTGGGTGAGGCCTAAACCAGGAGCCAGGAGCTCCATCTGTGTCTCCCATGTGAATGGCGGGGACAAGCACCTGAGCTGTTATCTGTTGCCTTCCAGCCACATTAGCAGGAAGTTAGATCAGAAGATTCAATCCCAAGCACTCTGATTTGGGATGCAAGCGTCCCAAGTGCCACAGTGCCTCCCTCTGTATCATGCTAATTTGTTTGGTTATTTGCACTTCATTCATCATGTTTATTAACTCCTTATGTACAAATCAGCATCTATTTTAGGTGCTGTGTGCACAAAACAAGATATAGATAAACATATTGGTGGCTGAATGAGACAATGAACAGGATGAAGAAAATTCAGGTTATGTTAATGATGTGTGTTTTGGAAAAAGAAGTCCTGACAGGACAATAGAAAATGCCATGGTACTGGATTTCTTGCAGCGCTAAGAAGTGGTCAAAAAAGGCCTTCCTAAGAAGGGGGTATTTGAATAAAGACAGGTGATGTGAGAGAACTCACACTGCAGATATCTGGAAGAAGAGTGATGGAGGCAAAAAGATCTACAAGTGCAAAGGGCCTCAGGCATGTACTTCCTTGGAAAGCTGAGTGGCAGCACAGAAGCCAGCGTGCTTGAATGGAATGAATGAGAGGGGAGTTGTTGGGGATGAGATCGGAAACGTATGAGGGAACCAGACTATTATGGAGGCAAATGTGAACAGGATGTGGCTTCTGCTCCCAAGGGCAATGCCACCTACTAGGAGGCACAGATGAGTAAAGACCTATTTTAGTACTTTACAGCATGTACCAAAATTAGGCAAAGGATACAGGCTTATGTGTCTAGGTAGCAGGACAGGCCTGGCTGGATCTCCACTTGTACATAAGATATTTGAGGGAAGGAAGTAACTTCTTTATGTTACAGACTAGGTGACTTATAGAATGCTTTGCATATATACCTCTTGTTTATATTTTTTTTTATTTTGAGTGATAGTAGTTGAGATAGACACAATGTAAAGAAGGAACATGATTTCTTCCATTTTCTTTTAAAAATATTGATTGATTGATTTTGAAAGAGATACACAGAGAGAGAGAAACAGAGAAAGTGATCTTTTTTTTTTTAACTTTTATTTAATGAATATACGTTTCCAAAGTACGAATAATGGATTACTATGGCTTCCCCCCCATACCGTCCCTCCCACCCACAACCCTCCCCTTTCCCACTCCCTCTCCCCTTCCATTCACATCAAGATTCATTTTCGATTATCTTAATATACAGAAGATCAGCTTAGTATACATTAAGTAAGGATTTCAACAGTTTGCTCCCACGCAGAAACATAAAGTGAAAAATAATAGATGATTTTTTTTAATGATGATGAAATCAGATCAGACCTATTGTCATGTTTAATCCCAGTGAGAGTCAAGTTGGGAGTTGATAGTTTCGTTCCTTTTCTTTTCTTTTTTTTTTTTTTTTTTTTTTTTTTACAGAGGATCAGTTTAGTATGCATTAAGTAAAGATTTCAACAGTTTGCACCCCCATAGAAACACAAAGTGAAATATATTATTTGAGTACTCGTTATAGCATTAAATCTCAATGCACAGCACATTAAGGACAGAGATCCTACATGAGGAGTAAGTGCACAGTGACTCCTGTTGTTGACTTTACCAATTGACACTCCTGTCTATGGCATCAGTAATCTCCCTATGCTCCAGTCATGAGTTTCCAAGGCTATGGAAGCCCCTTGAGTTCTCCAACTCTTATCTTGTTTAGACAAGGTCATAGTCAAAGTGGAGGTTCTCTCCTCCCTTCAGAGAAAGGTACCTCCTTCTTTGAAGACCTGTTCTTTCCACTGAGATCTCACTCACAGAGATCTTTTTGCCAGAGTGTCTTGGCTTTCCATGCCTGAAATACTCTCATGGGCTTTTCAGCCAGATCTGAATGCCTTTAGGGCTGATTCTGAGGCCAGAGTGCTATTTAGGACATCTGCCATTCTATGAGTCTGCTGAGTATCTCACTTCCCATGTTGGATCACTCTCCCCTTTATTTATTCTATCGGTTAGTGTTAGCAGGTACTAGACTTGCTTATGTGCTCCCTTTGACTCTTAGTCCTTTCATTATGATCAATTGCGAACTGAAATTGATCACTTGGACTAGTGAGATGGCATTGGTACATGCCACCTTGATGGGATTAAATTGGAGTCCCCTGGTATGTTTCTAACTCTACCATTTGGGGCAAGTCAGCTTGAGCATGTCCCAAATTATATATCTCTTCCCTCTCTTATTCCTACTCTTATGTTTAACAGGGATCACATTTCAGTTAAATTTCAACACTTAAGAATAACTGTGTATTAATTACAGAATTAAATCAGTCATATTAAGTAGAACAGACAAAAAAACTACTAAGAGGGATAATGTATTAAGTTGTTCATTAACAGTCAGGGCTATGCTGATCAAGTCACCGTTTCCCATAGTGTCCCTTTCACTTCAACAAGTTTCCTTTTTGGTGTTCAGTCAGTTGTCACCGATCAGGGAGAACATATGGTATTTGTCCCTTTGGGACTGGCTTATTTCACTCAGCATGATGTGTTCCAGATTCCTCCATTTTGTTGCAAATGACTGGATTTCGTTGTTTCTTACTGCAGTATAGTATTCTAAAGAGTACATATCCCATAATTTCTTTATCCAGTCTACCGTTGATGGGCATTTAGGTTGGTTCCAGGTCTTAGCTATTGTGAATTGTGCTGCAATAAACATTAGGCTGCAGACCGCTTTTTTGTTTGCCAATTTAAATTCCTTTGGGTAAATTCCAAGGAGTGGGATGGCTGGGTCGAACGGTAGGGTTATCTTCAGGTTTCTGAGGAATCTCCAGACTGATTTCCATAGTGGCTTGACCAGTTTGCATTCCCACCAACAGTGGGTTAGTGTCCCTTTTTCCCCACATCCTCGCCAGCATCTGTTGTTGGTAGATTTCTGAATGTGAGCCATTCTAACCGGGGTGAGGTGGAACCTCTTTGTGGTTTTGATTTGCATTTCTCTGATTGCTAATGACCTTGAACATTTTTTCATGTGCCTGTTGGCCATTTGGATTTCCTCTTTTGAAAAATGTCTATTGAGGTCCTTGGCCCATCTCTTAATTGGGTTGTTGGTTTTGTTTTTGTGGAGTTTCTTGATCTCTTTGTAGATTCTGGTTATTAACCCTTTATCTGTTGCATAGTTTGCAAATATTTTTTCCCATTCTGACGGTTGTCTCTTCACTCTCCTGACTGTTTCTTTTGCAGTACAGAAACTTCTCAATTTGATGCAATCCCAATAGTTAATTTTGGCTTTGACTGCCTGTGCCTCCCGGGTCTTTTCCAGAAACTCTTTGCCTGTGCCAATATCTTGAAGGGTTTCTCCAATGTTCTCTAGTAACTTGATGGTGTCAGGTCGTAGATTTAGGTCTTTAATCCATGTTGAGTGGATTTTTGTGTAAGGTGTAAGGTAGGGGTCTTGCTTCATGATTCTGCACGTGGAAATCCAATTTTCCCAGCACCATTTATTGAATAGACTGTCCTTGCTCAAGGAATTAGTTTTAGATCCTTGATCAAATATAAGTTGGCTGTAGATGTTTGGGTTGATTTCTGGTATTTCAATTCTGTTCCATTGGTCTATCCTTCTGTTTCTGTACCAGTACCATGCTGTTTTGATTACAACTGCCCTGTAGTATGTCCTGAAATCTGGTATTGTGATGCCTCCGGCTTTGTTTTTGTTGTACAAGATTGCTTTAGCTATTCGAGGTCTCTTGTGCCTCCATATAAATTTCAGCACCAATTTTTCCAGATCTGAGAAGAAGGTCTTCGGTATCTTGATTGGTATTGCGTTGAATCTATAAATTGCTTTTGGGAGAATGGACATTTTGATGATATTGATTCTTCCAATCCATGAGCATGGAAGATTTTTCCATTTCTTGGTATCCTCTTCTATTTCTTTCTTTAAGGTTTTGTAATTTTCATCGTAGAGATCTTTAACGTCCTTGGTTAAGTTTATTCCAAGGTATTTGATTGTTTTTGTAGCTATTGTGAATGGGATTGATCTTAGAATTTCTTCCTCAGCCATGGCATTGTCTGTGTATACAAAGGCTGTTGATTTTTGTGCATTGATTTTATACCCTGCTACTTTGCCAAACTCTTCTATGAGTTCCAATAGTCTCTTGGTAGAGTTCTTTGGGTCCCCTAAATAAAGAATCATGTCATCTGCAAAGAGGGATAGTTTGAGTTCTTCCTTCCCAATTTGTATCCCTTTAATTTCTTTTTCTTGCCTAATAGCTCTGGCTAGAACCTCCAGAACTATATTGAATAGCAGTGGTGAGAGTGGACATCCCTGTCTGGTCCCAGATCTCAGTGGAAATGCTTCCAACTTTTCCCCATTCAATAGGATGTTGGCTGTGGGTTTTTCATAGATTGCTTTGATTGTATTGAGGAATGTTCCTTCCAAACCCAGTTTGCTTAGAGTTTTCATCATGAACGGGTGTTGCATTTTATCAAATGCTTTCTCGGCATCTATTGAGAGAATCATATGGTTTTTCTTCTGCAGTCTGTTAATGTGGTGTATCACATTGATTGTCTTGCGCACATTAAACCATCCCTGCATACCAGGGATAAATCCCACTTGGTCTGGGTGGATGATCTTTCTGATGTGTTGTTGCATTCTATTGGCGAGAATTTTATTGAGGATTTTTGCATCTATGTTCATCAGGGATATTGGTCTGTAATTCTCTTTCAGTGCTGCATCTTTTCCCGGCTTAGGAATTAAGGTGATGCTGGCTTCATAGAAAGAATTTGGGAGGATTCCCTCTTCTTCAATTGTTCTGAATAGTTTGAGAAGAATTGGAGTTAGTTCTTCTTTAAATGTCTGGTAGAATTCAGCAGTGAATCCATCTGGTCCTGGGCTTTTCTTTGTTGGGAGGGCCTTTATTACTGTTTCAATTTCTGTCTCAGTTATGGGTCTGTTTAGGTTTTCGATGTCTTCCTGGTTCAATTTAGGTAGGTTGCATGTGTCCAGGAATCTATCCATTTCTGATAGGTTTCCCTGTTTGCTGGCATACAAGTCCTTGTAGTAATTTCTGATGATTCTTTTTATTTCTGTGGTGTCTGTTGTTACATTTCCTTTTTCATCTCTGATTTTATTGATTTGGGTCTTTTCTCTTCTTTTTTTAGTTAGTTGGGCCAATGGGGTGTCAATTTTGTTTATTTTTTCAAAAAACCAGCTCCTCGTTTGGCTGATTTTTTGTAATGTTTTTCTTGATTCAATCCTGTTGATTTCTTCTCTGATTTTAATTATTTCTCTTCTCCTACTAGATTTGGGTCTGGTTTGCTGTAGGTTTTCTAGATCCTTGAGGTGAATAGAAAGCTCATCTATTTGGTGCCTTTCCAATTTCTTGATGTAGGCACCTATTGATATAAACTTTCCTCTTAACACTGCTTTTGCTGCGTCCCATAAGTTTTGGTATGTTGTGCTGTTATCCTCATTTACTTCCAGAAAGTTTTTGATTTCTCTTTTGATTTCTTCTATGACCCATTGTTCATTCAGGAGCATGTTGTTCAATCTCCATGTGTTTGCGTATGCTCTAGGGATTCCTGAGTTGTTCATTTCCAACTTCATTCCTTTATGGTCTGAGAAGCTGCATGGTATGATTCTAATTCTTTTGAATTTGCTGAGACTTGCTTTATGGCCTAGTATGTGGTCAATCCTAGAGAAGGTTCCATGTACTGCTGAGAAGAATGTATAATCTTTAGCTGTAGGATTGAAAGTTCTGTATATATCTGTTAGATCCATTTGGGCTATAGTGTCATTTAAATCTACTGTATCCTTGTTGATCTTCTGTCCTATTGATCTATTTCTGAGAGTGGAGTATTGAAGTCCCCCAGTACTATTGTATTGGGGTCTAAGTCTCCCTTTAAGTCCGTTAACAAATCTTTTAGATAAACCGGTGCCCTGTAGTTAGGTGCATATACATTGATAATTGTTATATCTTCCTGTTGAATTGATCCCTAAATCATTATGTAGTGTCCCTCTTTGTCTCTCTTAATGGTTTTTGTGGTAAAGTTTATGGTGTCTGATATTAAGATGGCTACGCCTGCTCTTTTTTCATTTCTGTTGGCATGGTATATCTTTTTCCAGCCTTTCACTTTCAGTCTGTATGGATCTTTGTTGGAAAGATGTGTTTCTTGTAAGCAGCAAATAGATGGGTTTTGTTTTTTAACCCAATCAGCCAAACGGTGTCTTTTAACTGGACAGTTCAGGCCATTCACGTTCAATGTGACTAATGATAAGTGGTAACTTTGCCCTGCCATTTGCCAAAGATAAGTTCTAATATATGCTTTGAATTCCCTGTGATCTTTTGCTGTGAGCTTTCCTTCCTTGGTTTCCTTCCTTTACCTTCTTTCATATTGATGACCATGTTTCTTTGTTTCTGTGTGTAACACATCTTTAAGCATCTTTTGCAGGGCTGGACGAGTGGCAACAAATTCTTTCAATTTCTGTTTGTTATGAAAAGTCTTTATTTCACCTTCATTCACAAATGATAGCTTTGCAGGATATAATATTCTGGGCTGGCAGTTGTTCTCTCTTAGTACCTGGGCTATATCTTGCCATTCCCTCCTAGCTTGTAGAGTTTCTGATGAGAAGTCAGCTGTGAGTCTGATTGGAGATCCTCTGAGAGTAATCTGACGTTTCTCTCTTGCACATTTTAGGATCTTTTCTTTATGTTTCACTGTGGAGAGTTTAATTACAACGTGCCGTGGTGAGGGTCTCTTTTGGTCATGTTTATTAGGGGTTCTGTGAGCTTCCTGTACTAGGATTTCTCTGTCCTTCTCCAAACCTGGGAAATTTTCTGCTAATATCTCACTAAAAAGGCCTTCTAATCCTTTCTCCCTCTCCATGCCTTCAGGAACTCCTAGAACCCGAATGTTGGGTTTTTTAATAGTATCCTGAAGATTCCCGACAATATGTTTTAGATTCCTAATTTCCTCTTCTTTTCTTTGGTCTGACTGTATCCTTTCCTGTTCTCTGTCTTCTAAGTCCGATATTCTCTCTTCTGCTTCTCCCATTCTGTTTGTAAGGCTCTCTATTGTGTTTTTCATTTGATCTATTGAATTCTTCACTTCAGTCACTATCCCAGTTTCCTGTTGTACTAGTTGTTTCGTTTCATTTTGATTCCTCCTTAATATTTCATTTTCACGAGAGAGATTTTCTATCTTGTCCATTAAGGATTTCTGTAGTTCAAGAATTTGTTTTTGAGAACTTCTTAATGTTCTTATCAATTTTTTGAGATCTGCTTCTTGCATTTCTTCTATGTCATCATCCTCATAATCTTGAATTGGGGTGTCTTTTTCATTTGAGGGCTTCATGGTGACTTCCTTGTTTTTATTACCTTGGTTTTTGCGTTTGTTATTTGGCATATTGGAGATATTTGGTTTCTTCACTGTGGTGCTTTTTCTTGTTATACTATGACTCTAGATTAAGTGGACTATCTGTTTTTGATGGAGCCTTAGGGCTTGAGATGGGTGTGGCCTGAGAGCTCTGTTTGGTGTGCCAAAGGTGACACTCCCAGGTTAGGCGTGGTAAACCTCTCTCTCTCTCTCTCTCTCTCTCTTTTTTTTTTTGATTCAACAGGGAAGTTATTCTGCACAGCTGAACAAAGTTGGAGGTAGTTAGCAGGCAAATGATATACCCACAGGAGCCAGAGATCAGAAGCTCTTTCCCAAGGACCACACAGGGAATCTGTTCAGCCCTTAGAGTGGGCTCAAATTCTCCTTCAGTCTCCCACTGGGTTGCCAAAGTTACGGAATTGTAGCGTCTCTGGAGAGTGCTCACGTGAATTCCGTGAGTTCTCTCCCCCACCGTCTCTTTTTTCACAGTCTCAGTTCAGTAGCACCATAAATTTACTAAGTCCTAATCTCCTGTTAATTCGCCCCACCCAGAGTCAGGTTTTACTGCTAGGCTCAGGGCCGGTGCAGACCTGAGGTCGCTCTGCTTATGACGTATGTCCAAGATGGCGCCTGCTCTTTGTCTTGCTCGCCCTTGAGAGGTGAGCGGAGAGAGAGAAACCCGTGTCCATACCAGTCACCTTTTTTTTTTTCCCTCTCTCTCTCTTCCAGTTAGCTTGGTGAAGTCCCCCCCGCCCCGGGGGTCGTTCCCTCTAGTCTCCTCTCTCCGCTTGCCTGCTGGTGTCTCGGGTTATTGAGGTTTGGCTCACCTCGCGTTCCAGCGCTGGTGTGTTGAGTCTGCCGCTGATGTCCCGAACTGTGGGCTCCCACGCTCTCCATGCAGGTCTGCTCCCCTTCCAGCGCCGATGTGTGGACTCGGAGCCCTGGACTTCCCAAGTCTCCCCGCTGTTGCACTCCCCTTCGAGCACTTGCGCGCAGACCCTGCAGCTTGCGCAGCTCAGTCCCGCGGCTCGGCTTCCGCGGCTCAGTCCCATGGCTCGGTCCTGCGGTTCAGCTTTCGCGCGCGGTGGGCGACCTTGTTCTCCCAGTAGGTCCTCCGATTCACGCCCACTGGATCCAGAAGAGTTTTGTCTGCAATATTTTCCTGGTTCTTTTTTCTGAGGCTACCGTAACTCCCCTTTTATTAAACTAAATTTTCCCGGACTATCGGTGCGCGCCCTCACTATTCCGCCATCTTGGCTCCGCCCCGAAAGTGATCTTATATCTGCTGGTTCGCTCCCCTGGATGGTTGAGATGGCCAGCGGTGGCCCAGGCTGAAGCCGGGAGCTTCATCTGGTTCTCTCATGTGGGTGGCAGGGCCCAAAAACTTGGGTCATCTTCTGCTGCTTTTCCCATGCCATTAGCAGGGAGCTGGATAGAAAGTGGAGCAGCTGTGACACAAACCAGCACCCATGTGGTATGCCAGCATTGCTAGACAACAGTGTCGACCCCTAGATTTTTCTTTAATCATACGTAGAACAGACTTAGCAGATTAAGGAAAATAGGAAAGTCACAGAGGACGGAAAAGCTGGCATTTGAATCTCTGCAATCCCTTCTCTGTTCTATACCTTTTCTGTTTCTCACAGCATTCCTCTGATATAAAACATTGAAAACAAAAGCCACTATAAAAAATCTGAAGAGGCAAACATGTGCATACTAGTTGTATGATTTGTAATGTCAGAGTCTGATCATTTTACTGCAGTTTAGGGTTTGATGTATTGGTTTATTTTTTGCTTTTTTGGCTCCCAGGTGGGAGGTTTTGTGCTTGTTAATATAGATTTTCTCTACAGGGTATCCTCTGTGACTAAGCACTATTCTAAGAATTTTTTATTTAGTCCTTAGGTGATACTCTTATTATTTTCATTTTTAATATGAGGAGAGCTTAGTCATTTGCCCAAGGACACACAATTAATAAACACTAGGTTTGGTTCACCAGTGGAGGTGATCCGGCTCCAGAGTTTGTAGTCTCAACCCTCTGTAATATTTTTTGTGTTGTCTAACCATGGTTTGGGAGAAAATTTTTTTTTAAAAATTATTTATTTGAAAGGCAGAATTACAGAGAGAAGGAGAGATAGAGAGTTCTTCCATCTACTAGTTCACTCCCCAGATGGCTGCAACGACTGGGGCTGGACTGGGATGAAGCCAGAAGCTTCTTCCAGGTTTCCCCTCAAGGGCTGAAGGACTGGGACCATCCTCCGCAGCATTCCCAGGTGCGTTAGCAGGGAGCTGGATCGGAAGTGGAACAGCCAGGACTCAAGCTGGCACCCCTATGGGATGCCAGTGCTGCAGGCTGTGGCTTAACTTACTGCACCACAGCACTGGCCCCAGGACTGCAAGAGACATTTTATAAAAGTGCTTTGGCTTACCCAAAAGTCAGAACAAAAAAACTTGAGAGATCTAATTATATAACAGTAGAACTTCAGTAGATTTTTTTCTATAGATTTCTAAGTCAGCATGAGTTTATTAGATTCAGGCGTCATAGATACCATCATTAAGTGACCTCATTTCTGAGCCCCTGTGCTTCTTGTAACTGCCACTTCCTATTCAGCAGATCAACTCAGTCTGCTGAGCCATGGGAGACTTGGGTATTCAGTATTCCAGCAACATATCAGACCTGTTAGTGGCCCTGAAAGCAGGTATGGTGGGTTTGTGATCCTTGTGATAAGTAAGTATGGATTTAAAATTTAATGGTGCCAGCTGGCTGAAGTTAGTGATGGCGAAAGTGAGGGAGATACAGTAGGAGGAATAAGGATGCATTGAGTGCCAACTTGGCAGTAAATGACTGAGATCCAATGTTCTGCTCTGAATGTTCTAGGATGTCAGTCTCTTATAGAAAAAAAAAACTATAGTACATTCAGTCTTTAAAATATACTCACTATCAGAACAGGAATACAGAAGAGAGATCCGTAGTTCTGAAAAGATTAGAGACAACTTTGTCAAGGGATGAGGAATAGTACTGGATTTGTGGAAGGGGAACATCTTAAGGAAAGATATCTACTGGAAGTATATATGGTATACAAAAAAGATAGGGAGGATATCAGGCTAAGCATCAGACCACATGTGTGATAGAGAAGATGGGAAATAAATTTGATAAATAAAGTAAGGTCTGATTATGGGGCCTTCTAAGAAGTTTGATGTTTATAGGAAAAGGAGAGCCAAAGGAAATGTTTAGACAAGGAATTTATGATGAGTGTCATTAATCCTAACAGGTCGAGTTATAGACAGACTAAAGTGGGAATGGCAGTTTTTGAGACTGAACTGATTGGGTGTCAGAGTTGGGTTGAAGCCTGGAGGAGGGCGTGGCTGTGGTACTAAGGAGTAAGGGGCAAGTCTATCAGTGAGAATAGGATTGGTAAGGATAGAGTTAGACACAGTAGATGAAAGAAAAGGAGGTTAAAAGCAGGTTCTGACCTAGTCTTCAGGATTAGATAACTGAGGTTACCCCAGGGAACTACTTAGCTGGATAATACTATTTTCGTTGTTAGAAAAATTTTCAGATTTGTTTCTCCTAAGAATTCCAAAGTGCATTTTACTGATTCCAAGATACACATCTTTATACCTTTGTGTTTGGGATACACCTTATACTTGCCATGGGCTAAACCGTAGTTGTGATATCATTGCTTTGGACCGTAGATTTATACCAGATGTGGCAGAATGGATATCAGGAGCTCAGGTGAAAATATGGGAGATCTTTGAAGAGATGCAACACTGCCATTTTCTCACTAGCACAGAGGATGATTTCATTTGGAAAATTACAGAGATTAGAAATGCCTAGCCAAAGGTGATTTGGGGATTCAGACTCTGCAGACACAGAGTTTACAGATACATTAACCAGTTCATTTCTTTTTAAATGTATGCATGAAAAAGATACATGGTAAAAATCAATCTAAGATTCAAAAGACTTTTAATAAAGACAAAATAAAAATCTTATGAGAGCACTCTTTTATATTGACTTTTTATGCTCAGTACCTATAATAATGGAGCACCTTACAATCTGTGGCATCTGTCATTTAGTGAAATAGGGGAAGGTAGCAGGCTTGAGATTTGGTTTGCTGGAGGGTCAAGACATATGAACAATATGACGCCATGTTGAGGGGGTAGCAGAACTTTGTTTCGTTGTGTAGGCTGAGTGGATATGGATTTGCTGCCCACTGGTTAATTGAAGGTGAGGGAAAAAAAAAAAAAAAACCCTAGGAGTTCTGCCTGTGGGTATTAGACTCCGAGAAAAGAAATGAATCAGGCTGGCGCCACGGCTCACTAGGCTAATCCTCTGCCTGCGGCACCGGCACCCCAGGTTCTAGTCCCGGTCGGGGCGCCAGATTCTGTCCTGGTTGCCCCTCTTCCAGTCCAGCTCTCTGCTGTGGCCCAGGAGGGCAGTGGAGGATGGCCCAAGTACTTGGGCCCTGCACTCGCATGGGAGACCAGGAGGAAGCACCTGGCTCCTGGCTTTGAATTGGCGCAGCGTGCCGGCCGCAGCGGCCACTTGGAGGGTGAACCAATGGAAAAAGGAAGACCTTTTTCTCTGTCTCTGTCTCTCTCTCTCACTGTCTAACTCCACCTGTCAATAAAAGAAAAGAAAAGAAATGAATCATAAAATGGTCACTGGTCTACAATAGGTATTGGTCTTCCTGAAATCTGAGTAAGTGATGTCTTACACATAATCAACCACCCTCCCTCATAGGGACGTGGATCCTGTAGTAGTTGGGAAGTAGAAATTATCTAAATGCATCATCTAGTACACAGTACTTTTGATTATTTTCAACTTTCCTAATCTGGTGCTAGCTAGTCTCATTTGTGGTACCTCATTTGTGTCAAAGAATGGTGTGTTCAGTGACAGTTTATGAACATACAAGAATACAAAAGGAACTACTGGCTTTGAGAACATTAGTCACCACCATTCCTTCACCTTTACAAGGGGGAATAACTTTAACATCAGTGGTAATCTGTGCTTTTTGGCTATTTGAACTTTCACAATATGAGACAGCTTATACTGCTAGGTTGGTTCTTGTATTAGAAATTCTTAATTAGGAATCAAATCTTGATCCTGTGCGTTAGTAATAATCATACTGCCTATAAATAGCATTACAGATTCCAGAGGGCTTTTGTCATCAAAGGAAATATGAAGCAGGGAAGCAGATGTTAGGCCACTTTACAGTTGGGGAAACTAAGGCTCAGGGAGGGTGAGTGACTTGCTCAGGTTGTGTTAGGTGATAGCAGGCGCGGGAGGAGGGATGGAAGCTAGGTTGGATGGCCTCTTGGTCAGTTCTCTTTCCTCTTTAATATTCAGTTATTCCAGAGATTGAAATAAGAGCAAAATAAAACAATTTCCCCTTTCATTGGATCACAGTTTCTTAGATTTATGAAGACAGCTCTTATGAGTCCTCATTTTTCCAGGCCAGATAGTTCCCTTTTCCACATCGGGGCAGTGTAAGAACTCCCTGAAAGCTCCCTGTGTTGCCACAGATGAAGACATTTACTGGAGTTAACAGATCAGTCTTACCTGTGAATTGGGCCAGGGGGCGTGTCAGATTTTGTTTGCAATGTTAATTATTTTCTGAATTTGTTTTTGGCTAAGCTCCTCTAAATATACCATAAATCTACCTTCAAAATCATGTTATTTTTGAGTTAAGTCTCCAACACAGACAGAATCTTTTAGATATGCTTCTCTAGCTAGTAAGTCTTAATAGGAAATAAGCAGTGGAAATGCTTTTAAAAAGATACCTGAGTCTCACTATATGCCTTCCTAACTTTGGAGATTTGGGAAAAGCAGCCCAAAGATGATAAATAAGTTTGGGCAATTTCATTGTATCCATGTGATACTGTTGTTATACTAATTAAGCCTCAAATGGCATTTTTTTAAAAAAACTGCAACCACCTAACTTTATTGCCCCATCATTGTCATAATTGAGACTGTTGTGTCTTTTTTCTTTCCTTTTTTGTTAAAAAGTATTCATTTATTTATTTGAAAGGCAAAGTTATAGAGAGAAAGATGCAGAGAGAGAGAGTGAGCGATCTCTGTTTGCTGGTCTATTACCCAAGTGGTCAAAAAGACCAGGGCTGGGCTAGGCTGAAGCCAGGAGCCTGGAACTCCATCCAGGTCTCTGACATGGGTGGCAGGAGCCCAAGCATTCAGACCATCTCCCACTGGTTTCCTAGGTGCATTAGCAGGAAGCTGGTTGAGAAGTAGAGCAGCCAGGACTGGATGCTGGCATTGTAGGCATTCCTGGCGTAACCTGCTGTGCTACAATGCCAGCCCCTGTTGTGTCTTTTCATAAAAAGCTACTACTCAGCTAGATCTCCCTGTTCAAGAGCATATTTATTCATTCATTTATCCGGTCAAGAAATATTCATTGATGCTTGGTATGACCTAGGTGCTATGGATAAGGTGGTGACTAAGACAAAGTCCATATCAAAGAAAGAAGCAGAAACATTTCTTAGATAGTGGTGAATGCTGTGAAGAAACATGAAACTGGGTGAAGGCATGGGAAGTAATGAATAGGAGGTTGCAAGCTATTTACATGGAATTGTCAGGGAAGGCTGAGGAGGTAACATTTGAGGAGTGCACTGGATTAAGCGAGGGAACAAATCCACGGAAAGGAAGCTTCATTGGTGAAAGATGATGCAGACAGTGTTAGTAGCATGTGCAAAAGCCCGGAGGTGACAATGAACTTGAGCTGATGGCTTTCTTATTAGTTGAGAACTCTAGCTTGATTCTGCAAGACAGTTGTGCTAGTCTTCTAGAAATTTTTGTTTTTTGTTTTGTTTTGTTTTTACAGGCAGAGTTAGTGAGAGAGAGAGACAGAGAGACAGAAAGGTCTTCCTTCCATTGGTTCACCCCCCAAATGGCCACCACAGCTGGCGCTCTATGCCGATCCGAAGCCAGGAGCCAGGTGCTTCTCCTGATCTCCCATGTGGGTGCAGGGCCCAAGCACTTAGGCCATCCTCCACTGCCTTCCCGGGCCACAGCAGAGAGCTGGACTGGAAGAGGAGCAACCAGGACAGAATCTGTCGCCCCAACTGGGACTAGAACCCGGAGTGCCGGTGCCACAGGCAGAGGATTAGCCAAGTGAGCTGCGGCGCTGGCTAAGTCTTCTAGAAATTTAGCATTTAATTTTGGGTGCTAGAGGCTGGACTCTATTGGAATAGCGTAGGAGCTTGTCATTGTTCTCTCTTAATAATACTTCATCTGCCTTTTGCTGTTTGTATTTTAGAGAAGACATATGGATCGTTGTGCATCTTCCATAATGTTTTTGCTTCCTTGTGGGTCTCTGGAATCTTCCTGGTAGCTGAGTCAACTAGATTGGTGAACGCAACACAGCCACGTATCTCAGCCAAATACCCTGTATTACTTCTGGCAGGTGCCAAACTGCTAATGTCTACCCCCTACTGAGAGGGAAGGACATAATATTCTTTATTCATTTTTGGCTCTCAGTGTCTTTTCTTTCTGTTTATTTCAGCCTAACCTTTTTTGTCATCTTTGGCATTTTCCACAGGCCCCAGCTCACTCGTGATTGTGGGTGAGCTTTTCTGACATTCTTCATATAGGTCAGTACTACTCTTTTATTTCATTCTTTTTAGTATATGCCTCCTTATATCTTTTATGTACTTGCTTTGAAACTGAGCCCGAGAGAGTTCCCTCTGTAGCTACCTCCTTTTCTCTGAAAGGCTGGTGTTTTTGCCTTTTCCCTGGAACATTTGTTTGTTTGTGTGCTCTGACATTATATTTGTTTTGCTGCTAATCTTACTTAATACTTACATTGTGACCCATTTCTTGTGCTTCTATAATAAAATAGCTTAGACTGGATGATTTGTAAATAATGTATATTTATCTCTCACAGTTGTGGAAGCAGGGAAGTCCAAGATCAGTTTCAGAAGTTCTCTGCTTCCAAGATGGTGCCTACTTGCTTTGTCCCCTCGAGCACATATCACTTCCATGGAAGTGGAACCCTTGTGGCCTAATCACCTCCAGAAGTCCCTATTCTTAATACTGTTGCATTGGGGATTAAATTTCATTGTGAATTTTGGGAGCACACAAACTTTCAAACTAGAACAGATTATAAGTTCACGTCTTAACCTCTTACTTCTTTCGTGAACAAACTCCAAAATGACATGATGGCTTTCTACCAAGTTTGTTACGTGAGCATCATCAGACAGTGTTTCCTTTTTGTTAGATTATGTTATAGGAGCTTTTATTTTTCATTTGAGCTTAATTACTAGGAGCATGTGAAAATATGAGTTCAAATTCAACTCCACCACTTACTCTCTGGTGATTCTAGGCAAATTTTGAGGAAGACTGAAATAGTGCATGGCAGGTACTTGGGATAGTTCTTAGAACCTCATCTGTCCTTGATAACTGTTAGAGGTCACATCATCATTGTCAGCATCAACACCGTATTTCTGAGTGGGTAATAAGTTTTCTAGAAAAGTATCTAGAAAAGTTTTCTAAAAAATATCTGGATTGTTGACGTTCCCCATCAATATGGACTTATAATTCTGTAAAAATCTTTCTAATCAATATTCATCATCTATTCCTGGGGGCTTCAATTTATTTTTATGTAACGGTTTAACTCTCCCCAACTTCTGGTCCTAGATATATGTATTTAAATAGTCATCATGGTGCCCAATAACACAAAGGACCTTACCAATATCAAAAAAGTACTGTGTAAAATACCTTATAATTACGCAACCATGGAAAATATATTAGTAGTAGTAGTAATGACTGCCATCACCTCAAATATATACAAAATCATTTTTAACTTGGTTAGAATTTTGAATAAAGAGAAAGGAATGGCTCAAGTAGTCATTTTAGAGTAAATAATTGTACCATACTGATAGAGTGTGGTTGGATAATCTAAGAGTGATTGTGAGTGTTTAGACTACAATTTGAAATAGACAACGGGTTGTTCATATGGAAAAACTGGCCAGAAGAAAAGAATGTTGACATTATTAGATAAGTCTTTTCCAGTAGAAGTTGAGCTAAAAATAAACTTATTACTCACTTTGTTTCTCTTCCTTTCATAAAGTTAAAGGCAAGACAGGACATGTCAAAGATATTCTGCATTCATCCCCTCAGCGGTTATTTATTGGGTAGGCACTTCATGGCTGGCACTATTCCTGACATTAAGGTTACAGAGATGAACAAGACAAGCAAGGTGCCTGCCATCATGGAGCTTACATCCTAGAGGAGGGAAAGTACTTTCCTCTAGTTCTGAAGTTTTCCATCATCCTTATCTCTTTCTTCAGTATCTCATTTTTCCCCTCTTGGCACTACCCATTCCATTTTCCAGTCTTCTTTCCTTCACAGTTCTTAGCATTATCTGAAGTTATCTTTCAAACTCACTCCCATGTTTAACATCTAGTTTCCTTCTCTAGGGAATCCATTTGGTGGCTGCAAACATGCTCTAGATTTCGTCTCCTAGTGCTCCCCCTTCTTCTCAATACTAATATATTGGATAGAGATTACACTGGACACCAGTTAGAGTCTGGTCCAGAAAGAGGATGGTGGCTTGGATTGGATTCAAGATATATTTGGGGGCTGTGCTGATAGAAATTGCCAAGAGACACAGCTATATGGATTGGTAAGACTGAGGTACTTCTGGCTTACCTAATGGTTAGATGGTGGAACCTTTCACTGAAATCAGAAAAGCAAAGGAGCTAGTGTTTTGAAGTAGATATAGAAGGAAGGATGAAATATTAAAATTGAGGTTTAAAAACCTATGAGGCATCCACATGGAGATATTTGATAGGGAGCCAGAGGAACTGTCAAAATAAAAGGAGTAGGCCGGCGCCGCGGCTCACTAGGCTAATCCTCCGCCTTGCAGCACCAGCACACCGGGTTCTAGTCCCGGTCGGGGCGCCGAATTCTATCCCGGTTGCCCCTCTTCCAGGCCAGCTCTCTGCTGTGGCCAGGGAGTGCAGTGGAGGATGGCCCAAGTGCTTGGGCCCTGCACCCCATGGGAGACCAAGATAAGTACCTGGCTCCTGCCATCGGATCAGTGCAGTGCGCCGGCTGCAGCATGCTTGCCGCGGTGGCCATTGGAGGGTGAACCAATGGCAAAGGAAGACCTCTCTCTCTGTCTCACTCTCTCACTGTCCACTCTGCCTGTCAAAAAATAAAAAATAAAAATAAAAGGAGTTCTGAAAGTGTCAGTATAGTCTATGGCCCGGCCATACCACCCTGAACGTGCTCTATCTCGTCTGAAAGTGTCAGTATATTTATGGTAGTAATAATGTAAGTGTAGAAGATACTGGCCAGGGAGAGAAGAGAGAAAAGAAAAGAAAAAGGGGCCTTGGACAAAGCCCTGGAGAAATCAGTTTAATTGGCCAGTGAAGAAGAGATTGTCAAGAAGACTGAAAAAGGATAGCTGAGAGGAAAGGGAAAAACTAAGAGAACACTTTATTGCTGAATCCAAGAGGAGAAATCTCATGGCGGTAGTTGTCTACCATATCAAATTCTACTGGAGATTAAGTTTCTGGAGAAGGGGGCTGATATTATGATGCAGTGGGTTAAAGCTATCACTTGGGATGCCCGGATCTGTGTTGAAGTGCCTGGTTGGAGTTTGCCTATTCGTTGCATCTCATCCAGATTCCTGCCAATTCACCTGGTAGACAGCAGATGATGGCCCAAGTATTTGGCTTTCTGCCACCCCTGTGTTGTTTTAGATCACATATAACATTTTTGTTTTACCATTTCAGTATAATTTAATATACATTTAGAACTGAAATCAAATCGAATGTGATATGGTTCAACTTCTTCATTGAATAGGGGACCATAAAGACCATGGTACTTAAAAGAAAAAAATCTAAGACTTAGTTTCAAACCCAGGTACCAATGCTTTGGAAGCATATCTACCTGAGTTTTAGCCCTGGCTCAACAGAACTGTTAATTTATGTCTTCTAATCTATAAAGTGAAACAATAATACATTGATTTTCCAGTATTGTGAGATATAGATGAGATTGAAATTAATCAGGAAGGCATCTGACACCCAGAAACCATTTGATTAGTGTTAACTGGATAGTATCATCTTGAATGAATTGACAGTCAACTATGAAAAAAATGAGGATCGTTATAATATTTAAAGATCATACTTTCTTCTTCTTAACTGGTTATTTCTGTTTTTAATAAATTATTATTCAAATAATTATTGATTTATATGAAGTTAGAAGGAATAATGCAGAGGGAATTTGTGTACAGTGAACCCAGCTTTCCCCAAAAGTAACATCTTTAAAAGCTATAATAAAATGTCATTCAATAATTTGATGTAATGAACAAAACACTTTTATTGGTCCTATATTAAAACATCACAAATTATCCATTAGCCCACACACTATCAACATTCAAATTTTACCATTACTCAAATAGAAGTATGGATAGAATGCATTTCCATTTTCTTCTTTTAATATTATTTGTGCATAATTTGGAGCTGGAGCAGCATGCTGACTTGAGTGTCTGATGGAACCATTACACTAATGGATTGAGTGCAGCAGACTTCTGACTTTGCACCAAACTAGTGACCTTGGTCAAGGCACTTGACATTTATGTGCTAGAGCCAATTGTAAATTGGGACAAAAATGCTCATCTCAGTCTAACTCATGTTTTAGTTCTGGATACATTAAATACCATGTGCACCTATCCCCTGTCTGTCCCTTCTGCCTCCTCTCCTGACTTTCTGCTTCCTTTGCTTGACCATAATGTTCTAGTACCTCAAGCATACCGTGTTCTGTCATTTTTGCACATTTTCTAGTGGTGTTCCTTCCACCTGTTATCATTTTCCCTCCCCCTCTACCTCATTCTCTTCCTCCCCTACTTCTCAATCTGTAAAATACTTAATCTTTCATCTTTCTCTCTCTTCCTCCCTCTCCTTAACATCTACTTATTTTCCAAATCATAGCTTTAGCACAGTCTTGAGGGGATGCTCTCTGAAGATCTCACATCTGTCTTCCCTTAGTGTCTTGTGCCTCCATTTCACAGGAGTATCTCCCATGTCCTTGTGCTTTGTCTGATGTCTGTTTTTAAAACTAAGTGAGGAGGCTGGCGCCGTGGCTCACTAGGCTAATCCTCCGCCTTGAGGCACCAGCACACTGGGTTCTAGTCCCGGTCGGGGCGCCAGATTCTGTCCTGGTTGCTCCTCTTCCAGGCCAGCTCTCTGCTGTGGCCCGGGAAGGCAGTGGAGGATGGCCTAAGTGCTTGGGCCCTGCACCCCATGGGAGACCAGGAGAAGCACCTGGCTCCTGCCATCGGATCAACACAGTGCGCCAGCCGCAGTAGCCATTGGAGGGTGAACCAATGGCAAAGGAAGACCTCTCTCTCTGTCTCGCTCTCTCACTGTCCACTCTGCCTGTCAAAAAACAAAACAAAACAAAACAAAAAAAACTAAGTGAGCACAGGGAGAGAATTGCCTTGTTTCCTGCTTTATCATTTCTATCATGCTTCCTTCTAGAATGGGTGCCTAATACCCATCAGAGGAATGAATGAATCAATGTCATAAATATATGCTAACTTTTTGAAAGAAAACACTATACAGATAAGGTAGAATTATAGGTGATATTTCTACTTATTTTGTGACTCATCTAGACATAAAGCTGTTAAATGTTTAAAAATATATCTTTGTGGAGTGGCTTGGTTTTTCTTTTTTGTTTTTTCTCTTTTGTTCCCATATAAAAATTACTGTGTAATTTTGTCATGTAAAATACCTTAAACTGTGGCCAAGGTGAGTTTTAAAAAGGAAGAGGTACCCAAAATAGAGATGAGTGCTTACTTTGATGTGTTCCAGAGTGATGAATGTGAAATTTACGCTTGTCTTCAGTAAGCATTCTGTTGTCTTGATACAGAAGCTTCCCATTTTTAGGTCAGTTGAGGTTGTATGTGCTGGATGCATGTGAGTGCTAGATAGGAAATCTAACTGGAACTATGTGGCTGAGGTAAACATGATGCTAAATTGTATCCTCTGTTACTAAGCTACAGTTAGATAGGAGAAAAATGTTCTAGTGTTCTGTGGCATAGTAGGGTGGCTATCAACAATAACTATGCATTTCTTTTAAAAAGCTAAAAGAAAGTATTCAGAATGTTTTCAGCAAAGAGAACTGTTAAAGGAGGAGATAAATATACTTACCCT
Source organism: Oryctolagus cuniculus (assembly GCF_051225735.1). Classification (NCBI taxonomy): domain Eukaryota; kingdom Metazoa; phylum Chordata; class Mammalia; order Lagomorpha; family Leporidae; genus Oryctolagus; species Oryctolagus cuniculus. The sequence continues at coordinate 103,845,342 of NC_142877.1, forward strand.
GATGGGACATTACACAATATGTATATGTTTCAGAACATCACATGGTACCTCATAAAAATGTCTAGCGTTCATGTGTCAGCAAAAAAGTCCAAAGTAAATTGTACCATCTGTTTGGTACTGAATTTTTACAGTGTCAAAATACAAAGTTGTACCATTGGGGCTCCCATTTGGTTTTCTCTCCTTGTAGGAAAAGACTGAATGTCCCCCTTTGAGAGACTGGACCTGATTTATTATATTATTCCTGCTCTGTATGTTCTCTGTCTCTGGTGCTAGGAACAGCCCAGTAAAGGCAGTTTTCTTTTTTAGGTTTTTTTTTTTACTTTTATTTAATGAATATAAATTTCCAAAGTACAGCTTATGGATTACAATGGCTCCCCCCAGCCATAACTTCCCTCCCACCCACAACCCTCCCCTTTCCCACTCCCTCTCCCCTTCCATTCAATCAAGATTCATTTTCAATTCTCTTTATATACAGAAGATCAGTTTAGTATACATTAAGTAAAGATTTCAACAGTTTGCACCCACATAGAAACACAAAGTGAAAAATACTGTTTGAGTACTCGTTATAGCATTAAATCACAATGTACAGCACATTAAGGACAGAGATCCTACATGAGGAGTAAGTGCACAGTGACTCCTGTTGTTGACTTAACAAACTGACACTCTTGTTTATGGCCTCAGTAATCACCCTAGGCTCTTGTCATGAGTTGCCAAGGCAATGGAAGCCTTTTGAGTTCACTGACTCTGATCATATTTAGACAAGGTTGTAGTCAAAGTGGAAGTTCTCTCCTCCCTTCAGAGAAAGGTACCTCCTTCTTTGATGACCTGTTCTTTCCACTGGGATCTCACTTGCGGAGATCTTTCATTTAGGTTTTTTTTTTTTTTTTTTTGGCCAGAGTGTTTTGGCTTTCCATGCCTGTAATACTCTCATGGGCTTTTCAGCCAGATCCGCATGCCTTAAGGGCTGATTCTGAGGCCAGAGTGCTGTTTAGGACAGCTGCCATTCTATGGGTCTGCTGTGTATCCTGCTTCCCATGTTGGATCGTTCTCTCCCTTTTTTATTCTATCAGTTAGTATTTGCAGACACTAGTCTTGTTTATCTGCTCCCTTTGGCTCTTAGTCCTATCATTATGATCAATTGTGAATAGAAATTAATCACTGGGACTAGTGAGATGGCATTGGTACATGCCACCTTGATGACTATTCCAAGAATAGTCATTCTTATATTTGGTTTACCATTAGAGTCTCCAGGCAAACCTTTTAGATATTCAAATTCAGTGTCCCTTAGCCTAAAAGTCTTATTCAGTAAATTTAACATGGGATCTGAAAATAAATTTCTTTTGCGGTTCTTATGTACAACCAAGTTTGGAAACTACTATTTGGGAATTCCAAGTACTTGAAAATCTTTTCATATCTTTGATATCTTTGAGCTAAAATTCCAGTTTACAAAGATGGTCCTTTGTGATCTTATATTCCTGGTGCATTGCTGTAACTTCATTTCTGCTCACAATGCTCTCCTAATCTTCTCTCTAGCCAAGTCAAATAATTGTGAGTTCCTAATGTGTCATAAATTTTCTTGACTTTTGGTCATAGTGGTGTATATTATGCTCCTTCAGATCCTGCATAATTCCCACTTCTCTCTTGGACTTCTCTTCCCTCCTTTCATCGTACTGGTCATTGCCTGGGTTCTCTGGTGCCTGTAACTTCCCTGTTCTTTCATTCAGACTCAACATAGTGTGTTGATTTCCCTTGTACATGGTAGGTACTACATCAATAATTATGGACTGAATGAATTGCCTTTTACTTTTTTGTCAGTATTATGTTATGAGCTCCTTAAAATAAGAACTGTGTCCTTTACACTTTGTAAGCTCTGTGCATGTGTTGGCAAATGGAGAATAGTCATGAAATCATAATTCAATGAGTACATGAATTAATAACAGATAAAATTTAAAGAATCCTGTCTTTTGGGCAGAAAAATGTTATAGTTATTTGTCAATATTCTGAGCTACAGAAGATTTGCCTCTTAAATAGACATATTTTACTAGAATAACAAAAAAACTTGGATATCTATGGGTTTGATGCTGGAAATATTAGCTAGAAAAATAGAGAAAACATAAAGGTAAATTTTCCTAAGTGTATTTTTCAAGTATTTTATTTATTTTTATAGAGATAATACAGTCATATGTGAAAAATTCTAAAGATACAAAGAATATACAAGAAAAATGTCATTTTGGACCCAGTCTCCCCTCAAACCCCAGCACCAGTTTTTCCAATCCAGAGGTAATCCATGTTTCAGATGTATATCTTTTAGAAAACAAATGGTGACTTAGGTTACACATTGTTCTTCTCCTTGTGACTTATTTACTAGTGTGTCCTGACAAACATCTTATATGAGCAAGTACAGAAGGGGCTTCTTTCTCTTTCTGTGTGCAGTTTCAAAGCATCCCAGGGTATATGTATATCCCAATTTATTTTACTAGTCCCTCACTGATGGATTTTCAGGTTGCTATTTCAAACTCTGCATCTAAGAATCAGTGTCCTTATCCATGTCATTTAGTACTTGACATGTTCATGTGGGAAGATTCTAGAGCTAGGTCATTGGACACATGGCTTATAATATTGCCAAAATGTCAAAAATAAGGATCACATAATTTATCCTGTTAAATGTCAGCAAAGACCTCAAATACCTGGAACGTTATAAACTCTAGCCATCAAACACATCATTTTTCAGGCTCTGTCACAAGTGCTATATGCACTATATATCACAAGTGTAAAATGCACAGCTGGTTGAAATGGTTTTAGGCTATTTGAGGGCAGCTGGGATGCAGAAAGCTACCTCTGAGTTACCCATTGAAGCTGAGGTTTTAAAATGTTAGTGCTCATTGATTAAATTAATTGACTGCCTGTGGATGATTGATTTGTAGTTAATAAAACCTGAAGATTTTCTCATTGGAATTTCATCAAAATTTCTACCATTTATCCTTGGAGAAAGACTTTTGCTGTGTATGATTAAAGTAAGGAATTTGGAAGTAATAGGAATTAATAGCCGGGTTGACAGCTGACTACAGTAACTTAAAAATTGACTTCAGTGTACTGGATTTTTCCTGTATACCTGCAGGTCATATCTGTTGAAGAGTATCATTCTCCTCCTCCTATTCTTTCCACTTTGATAAGGGATCATGATAATGGGCAGCACCTTCTGATAGAATTTCACATAGTGCTCCTGCCAGGTTCACCATCATTTTCGTGTGCTTCCTATTGGTTTGCATTTGCTTGGGGTCTATTATTTTTTCCCTTTTGTACCTTTTCTGGCACCAGAAAATGATAATGTCTAACACTACTCATATCTAAAAGAGGCATAAATTTTATGTGAATATTTAATAGGCTTATAAATGTTCACTGTAACTCATAATTAAAATAGCAGAACTTAGAATTTTGAATAATACATTTTAAATATGAATTTAAATTTTCTCTTAAATGAGATTCATTTAATCTGGTCATTGATGAAATTTAGGAAATTAAAAAAAATATTTGAGAGAAAGGGTGGGAGGCAGGGAGCAAAATGAGAGAGAAAGAGAATGAATATGCATGAGTGAATATCCTACCCACTGGATCCCTCTCCAAACGCCTGCAGCAGCCAGGACTGGACCAGGTTAAAGCTGGGAACTGGGATTTCAGTCCCTGTTCCCCAAGTAAATAGTGAATGACAGGGACCCAAGCACTTGAGATATCATCTGCTGCCTCCTAGAATCTGCACTAGCAGGAATCTGGAAGCAGGAGCAGAGCTGACATGTGAGCCCGGTACCTTGATATAGGATACAGGTGTCCCAACTAGCAGCTTAATCTCTAGACCAAATGCTTACCTCTAGAAATGCATTTTTGAAAGGAAGGAAAACATTCCCAAATTTCTCCCAAAATTATATCAATTATGGATATTCAGTATGTTTTCTTTGATGTTATTGATGATTTAGATATTTTCACATATATAAAAACTACATTGTGTCATCTATGTGGCATACTGAATGTTTTCAACTCTCATAACACTATACTACAGATTTTTCTGGACTGTTAAAACTTCCTTCAAATAATTTTAGTGGGACATTAATATTCTGTGCTATATATACTTGAGAAATATTGATTTAGCCATTCTCCAATTGTGGGATTTTATGTTTCCAAATTTTAGGTCTTATAAAATATGCTGCAACTAATATTATCTATGAATGTTAGTCTGCATATAGCCTGCATTGTATATAATGTAAGAGGAGAAACACCAGGTCAAAGGGTATAAATTCTTGATATGGAATGCCAAAATGCTTCCACATCTTAAGAAACTGTTCATATCACCGGTTCTTTGATCTTTGTCATGTTTAAAGCAATGTACTATTATATCATCTTGTTTGAATTTTTAATTTTATTATTAGTAAAACCAATGTTTAAAAAGTTTATTGCTGGCTGGCGTCATGGCTCACTAGGCTAATCCTCCGCCTGCTGCACTAGCACCCTGGGTTCTAGTCCTGTTTGGGATGCCAGTTCTGTCCCAGTTGCTCCTCTTCCAGTCCAGCTCTCTGCTGTGGCCTGGGAAGGCAGTGGAGGATGGCCCAAGTGCTTGGGCCCTGCACCCACATGGGAGACCAGGAGGAAGCACCTGGCTACTGGCTTCAGATCAGCACAGCGCCCTGGCCATAGCGGCCATTTTGGGAGTGAACCAACGGAAAGGAAGACCTTTCTCTCTGTCTCTCTCTCTCTCTCTCTCACTGTCTAACTCTGCCTGTCAAAAAAAAGTTTATTCCTTATTTCTATTTCCCATTCATTAAATATCTATCCCTATATCTATGTATTTAAGAGCTTTCCCACTTTTTCTCATAGTTTTTTTTTTTTTTAGATTTATTTATTTATTTGAAAGTTAGAGAGAAATTGATTCTATCCACTGCTTCATTCCCCATGGCCACAACGGCCATGACTGGGCCAGGCCAAAAACAGGAGCCAGGAGCTTCATCTGGGTCTTTCACTTGGGTAGCAGGGACCCAAAAACTTGGGCCATCTTCTGCCTTTCCCATTAGAAGGGAGCGGGATTGGAAGTTAAACAGTTTTTTTGAAGTGGCACCCATATGTGATCCCAGCATCACAGGCTGCAGCTTTACCTGATGTACCAAAACATCAGCCCTTCCTCAAAGATTTTAACACTTTTTCTATATAGACTATATATCTATGGTCATAGATATTTTTCTAGATGATTCCAGTTTGTTTGCCTTTTAATTTTCTCAAGACAAGTTCAAGAATTTTGTATCGGTCAAATCTACCTGCCTTTTCCTTTGTGAATTCTTTATTTCCTTTTGAGTTTAGGAAACCTTTAACATTCACAATGCAGATAGGCATTCACCTATATTTTTTTCTTATATATTGTAATAATTTCATTAAGGAATCAAAAGTTCTTAAAGAAGTTTTTTTTTAAGTTTGTAAATGATTCTGTAACATGTCAGGTGTTGCAAAGAAGCAAAGTAAGATCAAGTAGAAGGGATATACGAGAGTACTTCAAAAAGTTTGTGGAAAATGGAAATCAAAGATTCATAGTGTTTTATGGTACACATTTTCCATGAAATTCTTGCAGACCAGGGTTAAATGTAGTGGTGCAGGAAGGCTTCACAGATCACAATGCACTTGCAGAGAGATCGGAGGGAGCTGGGGTGGGGAGGAAAGGAGCCACGCCAGTGTTCATGATGGCTCAAGCAAGAGGGATCAGGAAGTATAAAGGCCTTCAATGGGTGCACACTTAAGCTCAGCATGTTCAAGGAAGATCAAGAATGGCTAGTGTGGGTAGAGCAGAGCAGGTGCATGTGAGAGTAGGAAATTAGGTATGAAGGAGCATGGGCTGGGGGCAGAGCATCCCAGCTTTCATAAACCATTTTGGGTACTTGAAATTTTCACTCTCAATCACAAGGGAGCCATTGCAGGAATGTTAAAATGGGACTAACCTGACATGACTTCTTTATGCTGTTGTTTTTTGAGATTTGTTTATTTGAAAGCCTAGGGTTTGGGGGAGAGAGAGGGAGAGAGGGAGAAGGAGAGAGGGAGGTGGTAGAGAAAGAGGTGGTAGAGGTATGGTGGGAGGGGGTAGAGGTGGGTAGAGGTGGGTAGAGGGGGTAGAGGGGTAGAGGTAGAGGTCTTCCATTCATTGATTCTCTCCCCCAAATGACCACAACAGCCAGGTATGAGCCAGGCCAGGAATTCTGTCCAGGTCTCCCACATGGGTAGTAGGGGCTCAAACACTTGGGCTATCTTTTGTTGCCTTCCCAGGTGTATTAGCAAGAATCTGTACCAGAAGTGGAACATCCAGGACTTGAACTGGTGCTCTGATATGGTCTACTTGTGTCACAAGGGATGGCTTAACCCAGTGTGCTATAATGCTAGTTCTTGACTTGGTTTTTAAAGTTATTGCTGTCAATTAATACAGCAGGATAAGTATCTGAAGAAAAATGTCCAAGTGGAGGAATAACCATGACAGAGAACAGTGTGGTATATGGAAATAACAGCAGCATGGCCAGTATGTCTGAAAGATAGGGCGGTAGGAGATGGAGATGGGGTCAGAAAATGTGGGAGATGAGTAGCAGACACTCTGGGGAAGTCATATTCTTTCAATTTCTGACTATTTTGTAATTACCTTATTCTTTTAATTTTGCTAGTTTATATTTTGTCATAAAACTATATTTCCACTACATAACTGTTTACTTTTTCTCAGAGGTTTTCCTTTGTTTGTGTCTATCATGTACACCTCCTTTTCTTTTGAAATTTGTATTTTAGACTGCTGTACATTCATGGCCAGTGCCTGGCTAATAAGTACCATCTTTCCAGGCAAAGTGAGAGGAGGCTGCCACAGCTTTGACTGAGGGTGAATTCCAAATGGATCTCACTGCTTTTGAGTCCAGCCTGAGGAAGTGACAGAAGGTGGGGGGCATCAACTTTACTCTGTGAAGCGGATCCCATGTTGCTTTTCTCTCTTCTCCCAACCAAAGAATAAGTCTCAACTTGCTGAGGTAGAACTATAGCCATCTCTGTCTTGACGCAGGGAATGGCAAGCAGTTTGCACTGCAGATGGGCAGCTCATAGGGTAGAGATTGTACTCCCTGCTCCATGTGACTGAGAATTCTGGGGAAAGGCTGAAGAACTGAGAGGGACACGGGTTTTGGCTGGGTTCCTGTGCACTTGAGCAGTCTGACTATAGACACTTGAGTTTTCTGTATGCTGGGGACAGATCTCATGGAGGGCTTTGGGAATACACCATGAAGTAGGTCGGTGTTCTGCATGGTGTGTGTATCTGCATGAGTAGATAGGGAGCACAGCCAGCATGAGTTCACTAGGCTTTGGTTGAACTGGTTCACCTTGGCACAGAGAAAGGCTGGGGTTGTGAACACACTAGCCAGCTCCAGCATCCGTTCCCTCTACTAACTGTAGCAAGAAGTGCTACACCACATCCAACTTATGCGTGTCACCTAGATTCTTGCCATGCCCCCAACAAGTGGTGGCCAACCCTTCCTAGCCCCACCCAACATGCACCCCTGGAACTCCAGTGCAGATCTCAGACACTCCACCAACCCAGAGAGACACATTTCCAAGAATAAAGTCTTCAATAATAATAATAATAATAAAGTCCCTGTGAGGAGATAACAAGAAGTGATCCTTAAGGTCTATAAAAACCAATGTAGGAACACAAGAAACACGAACAAAGAATGTAATATGACTCCCCAAAAGGAACACAGTAATACATTAATACTATATTGTGAAGAAGGGGAGATTGACAAAGTGCCCGAAAAAGAATTCAAAGGAATGATTGTAAGATTACTCAAGAACAGAGAGAAACAGTTAACATCATATAAGAAAATCCCTATGGGAGACCAGGAGGAAGTACTCGGCTCCTAGTGGCCATTAGGGGAGTGAACCAATGGCAGGAAGAGCTCTCTCTCTCTCACTGTCTTTAACTCTCTCTCTCTGTCTCTCTCTCTCACTGTCTAACTCTGCCTGGTGGAAAAAAAAAAAAACAGAAAATCCCTACATGGCATGGTCAAGAGATTCAAAGAGATTGAGATATTGAAGAGAAAAATTAGAAATATTAGAAATGAAATATTCAGGGGCCGGCACTGTGGTATAGCAGGTAAAGCTGTTCCTGCAGTGCCAACATCCCAAATGGGCGCTGGTCAAGTCTTGGCTGCTCCACTTCTGATCCAGCTCTCTGTTATGGCCTGAGAAAGCAGTAGAAGATAGCTCAAGTCCTTGGGACACTGCACCTGTGTGGGAGACCTAGAAGAAGATCCTGGCTTCTGGCTTTGGATCAGCCCAGCTCTGGCCATTGTTATGGCCTGAGAAAGCAGTAGAAGATGGCTCAAGTCCCTGGGACACTGCACCTGTGTGGGAGACCTAGAAGAAGATCCTGGCTTCTGGCTTTGGATCAGCCCAGCTCTGGCCATTGCAGCCATCTGGGGAGTGAACCAATGGATGGAAGACTTCTCTCTCTCTGCCTCTCCTTCTCTCTGTGTGCAACTGACTTTCAAATAAATAAATATTAAAAGTATTCAATAAGTCAAATAAAAATATAGTAGAAAGCCTTAACAACAGAGTTAGTGAGGCAGAAGAAAGAATATCTGATACAGAAAACAGATCTTTTCAAATATCCCAGACAAAAAGACAAAAGAAAAAGAAAAAAAATACCAAAAATAGTGTTCAGGATCTATGGAATACCATCAACCAACCAAAGATAAATTCTTAGGAGTTCCTGAAGATATGGAATGACTTTCTCAATAAATTAATAGTAATAGGACATTCCCTCAATTTGGAGAAAGATAAAGACATCTAAATACAGGTGCATACAACCCCACATGGGCATGATCAGAAAAGATCCTCACCATGATAAATTATATTTAAATTTTCAGAACAAAAATATATAGAAAATATTCTGAAAAATTTGAAAGAGAAAGTAGGTGAGCTACAGGCTCTTTCTGTTGGTTTAACAGCAGAATTCTCAACAGAAACCCTACGTACCAGGAGAGAATGTAGAGAAATAATCCAACTCAAAACAAAACAACCTGCTAACCCGGAATACTTTACCCACAGAAGCTTTGATTTCGTAATGAAGGTGGTTCATAAACAAAGGTGAAGGTGAAATAAAGACATTCACAGACAAGCAAAAATAGGAAGACTTTGTAACCACCTCAGGCAGCCTTAAAAATGATACTTAATGATGTACTACACATAGAAACTAAGAAAGACTTAGAGCATCATGAAAGAAAGTGAAGGCAGAAAGCCTCCTAGTAACAGGGCAAAGGAGATTCTAATAAACAGTAGGAATATGTATGAAAAATATGGCAGGAACAAGTCATTACTTTTTGATAATAAACTTTGATTGAAATGGAATAAATTCTCCAATTAATAGTTTTAGTCTGGCTGAGTATATTAAGAAAACAAGACCCATCTCTGTGCTGTCTACAAGGAATACACTTCACCAATCAAGATACACAAAGTATAAGGATGGAAAAAGTTATTCATGCAAATGGAAATAAAAAAAACCAGGAGTAGCTATTCTCGTATCAGACAAAATAGACTTTTTTTAAGACAAAAACTGTTAAAAGAGACAAAGAAGGTCATTATGTAATGATTAAGGGATCAGTTGAACAAGAGACATAACTATAGTAAATGTATATGCACCCAATGCCAGTGTACCCAGTGTATAAAACAAATGCTAATGGATGAAAAGGTAGGTATAAACTCGAAAACAGTAATAATAGGAGACTTCAACACCCTGCTTTCATCAATGGACAGATCAACCAGACAAAAAAATCAATAAACAAACAATAGAACTAATTAAACTATGGACCAATTCAAATTAATAGATATCTACAGAACAATTCATCCCACAGCTACAAAATATACATTCTTGGCCAGTGCCACGGCTCAATAGGCTAATCCTCTGCCTTGTGGCGACGGCACACCAGGTTCTAGTCCTGGTCGGGGCGCCGGATTCTGTCCCGGTTGCTCCTCTTCCAGGCCAGCTCTCTGCTGTGGCCAGGGAGTGCAGTGGAGGATGGCCCAAGTGCTTGGGCCCTGCACCCGCATGGCAGACCAGGAGAAGCACCTGGCTCCTGCCTTCGGATCAGCGCGGTACACCTGCTGCAGTGTGCCAGCTGCGGTGGCCATTGGAGGGTGAACCAATGGCAAAGGAAGACCTTTCTCTCTGTCTCTCTCTCTCACTGTCCACTCTGCCTGTCAAAAAAATAAAAAAAATACATTCTTTCCATCAGTACATGTAATTTTCTCTAGGATAGACCATATACTAGATCATAAAACAGATCTCAAGAAATTTTAAAAAATTGAAATCTTATTCATCTTTTCTGACCACAAGGTAATAAAGCTAAGAATTAGTAACAGAAAAACTCTACAAAATATAAAAACCTTTGGAGATTGAACAACATGCTCCTGAATGAATGGTAGATCATGGAAGAAATCAAAAGAGAAATAAAAGAATTACATAAAATGAATGAAAATAATACACAGTATATCAAATCTTATGGGGTACGTATAAAGCAGTATTAACAAAGTTAAAGCCCCAGCCTGCAGTGCCAGTATCCCATATGGGTGCTGTTTAAGTCCTGCTGCTTTACTTTTTTTTTTTTTCAATTTATTTTACAGATAGAGTTAGATAGTGTGAGAGAGAAACAGAAAGAAAGGTCTTCCTTCCGTTGGTTCACCCCCTAAATGGCCGCTAAGGCCGGCTGGCTGCTCCACTTCTGATACAGTTCCCTGCTAATGCACTTGGGAAAGCAATGGAAGATGGCTCCTGCTCACATGTGGGAGACCTGGAAGAAGCTCCTGGATCCTGGCTTTGAATCGGCTCAGCTCTGGCTTTTGCGGCCATTTTGGGAGTGAGCCAGCAGATGGAAGACACTCTTCTCCCCCCCACCCCCAACCTCTCTCTTAATCTCTCTCTATAACTCTGCCTTTCAAACAAATAAAATAAATCTTTAAAAACATAAAAATAAATGGAGGAGTTTTTAGAGAGGAAGTTTTATAGCCATAAGTGCCTACATAAAAATATTGGAAAGGTATCAAATGAATGAATGATCTAAAAGTAAATTTCAGGTACCTAAAAAAGAATGGACTAAACCCCAAATTAGTAAGAGGAAAGAAATGACAAAAAGTGGAGAAGAAATAAAATAAACAATACAAAAAATAAGTAAGATGAAGAGACTGGGATTTTGAAAACATAAAATTGATAAACCATTGGCCCAGCTAATCAAAAAAGGAGAGAAATAGAAGGGAGAGAAGACCCAACTGAACAAAATCAGAGTTGAAAATAGAGAGATTACAAACTGCTATCATAGAAATTCAAAGGATAATTAGGAGTTATTACACATAGCTATATATCAACAAATTGGAAAATCTAGAAGAAGTGGATAGATTCTGGACACTTAGAATTTACTAAAACAGAGGCAAGAAGACATAGAATACCTGAATATACAAATAACCAAAAATGAGATTGAATCAGTAATAAAGAGCCTCCCAACAAAGAAAAGTAAAGGACTAGATGGTTTCACTCTGAATTCTACCATACTTTTTTGTTTGTTTGTTTGACAGAGTTAGACAGTGAGAGAGAGAGAGAGGTCTTCCTTCCGTTGATTCACACCCCAAAATGGCCACCACAGCTGGAGCTACAATGATCCGAAGCCAGCAGCCAAGTGCCGCCTTCTGGTCTCCCACGTAGGTGCAGGGGCCCAAGCACCTGGGCCATCCTCCACTGCCTTCCCAGGCCACAGCAGAGAGCTGGTCTGGAAGAGGAGCAGCAGGGACTAGAACCCGGCGCCCATATGGGATGCCGGCGCCACAGGTGGAGAATTAACCACGTGAGCCACGGTGCCAGCCCCCATACTTTTTTTTTTTTTAAGATTTATTTAATTGAAAGAGTTAGAGAGGTAGAGAGAGAGAGAGAGGTCTTCCATCCGCTGGTTCACTCCCCAATTGGCTGCAATGGCCAGAGCTGTACCTATCTGAAGCCAGGAGCTTCTTCTGGGTCTCCCATGCAGGTGCAGAGGCCCAAGGATTGGGCCATCTTCTGCTGCTTTCCCAGGCCATAGTAGAGAGCTGGATCAGAAGTGGTGCAGCCAGGATTCGAACTGCCGTCCATATGGGATGCTGGTGCTGCAGGCTGGGACTTTAACCCACTATACCACAGTACAGCCCCTCTTCCACATTTTTAAAGAACTAATTTCATTTTTTCTTAAATTATTAAAAATATTTGGAAGGGACAGACTCATCCAAACTCAGTCTATGAGAACAGCATTATCTTAATTCTAAAATCAGAGAAAGATAAAGCAAAAAAGAAGTCAATAGACCAATATCTCTGTGAACATAGATACAAAAATCTCTGATTAAATAGTAGCAACTCAAAACCAACAACACATTAAAAAGATGGTTCACCTGGACCAAGTGGGATTTATCCCAGGGATGCAGGAGTGATTCAACAAATGCAAATCAATAAATATGATATGTCACATCAATAATATGAAGGATAAAACCATATTATTATCTCAGTAGATGTACAGAAATCATTTGATAAAACATGACATTCTTTCATGATAAAATGAAACCTTAAAAATTGGGCCTAGAAGGAATATGTCTCAACATAATCAAGTCAACATATGCCAAACCCACAACCAGCATCATTAAAAGGGGACAAGCTGAAAGCATTTCTACTAAGATCCAGAACCAGACAAGGTTACCCATTCTAACCATTATTATACAATATAGTTCTGGAAATTTTAGCTGGAACCATCAGGCAAGAAGAACTCAAAGGGATACAAATTGGAAAAGAGGAAGACAAATTATCCCTGTTTGAAGATGACATGATCCTTTATAAAAGGGAGACAGAAGACTCCACCAAGAGACAATTGGAACTCATAAGAGAATTTGGTCAAGTTAAATGACATAAAATCAACATAAAAATTCAGTAGCATTCTTATATACCAATAATTGGCTGAGAAAGAACTTGTAAAATAAGTCCCATTCTCAATAGCTCCAAAAAAATTTAAATACCTTGGGATAAATTTAACAAATGATGAAAAATATCTTTTTTATTTTTTTTATTTAGTAAATATAAATTTCCAAAGTACAGTTTATGGATTACAATGGCTCCCCCCCCCATATTTTCCCTCCCACTCACACCCCTCCCATCTCCCGCTCCCTCTCCCATTCCATTCACATCAAGATTCATTTTCAATTATCTTTATATACAGAAGATCGATTTAGTATATATTAAGTAGAGATTTCATCTGTTTGCACCCACACAGAAACACAAAGTGTAAAATGCTGTTTCACTACTAGTTATAGCATTACTTCACATTGGACAACACACTAAGGACAGATCCCACATGAGAAGTAAGTACACAGTGACTCCTGTTGTTGACTTAACAATTTGACATTCTTGTTTATGGCGTCAGTAATCTCCCTGGAGAAATGACATTCTCTTCAACAAATGGTATTGGGAAAATTAGATTTACATGTGCAGAAATTTTAAATGAGACCCCTACTTTACACCCTTACAAAAAATTAACTTACAGTGGAGCAAGGATCTAAACAAAACACCTGAAAACCATCGAATTATTAGAGGCAAACTTAGGGGAAATACTGCAGGACCTTGCAAAAACTTCTGGGATAGGACTCTAGAAGCACAACTAATAAAAGCAAAAATGGGTAAATTGTATTACATCAAGCTAAGACGTTTCTGCACAGCAAAGAAAATAATAAAGTGAAGAGGTAACCAACAAGAATGAAAATATTTTCAAACTGTTCATCTGATAAAGGATTAATATCCAGAATATCTAAGGAGTTTAAGAAACTCAACAACAGAATGAACAACCAAGTTAAGACGTGGTAAATGGATTTTTAGAGGAGGAAATACAAATGACCAACAGACATGAAAAATGCTCAGGATCACGAGCCATCAGGGAAATGCAAATAAAAACCACAGTGAGGTGTCACACCAGTTAGAGTGGCTATTATCCAAAAATAAAGAAAAAAAATTGCTGCTGTTTTGGGATTGTAAACTGGTCCAACTGTCATGAAAGACAGTATAAACTTTCCTCAGAAAACTAAATTTGGACCTACCACATGACCCAGCCATCCCACTCCTGGGAATGTATCTAAAAGAAATGAAATCAATATGTGGAAGAGCTACATGCACACAGGGTTTGTAGAAGCTCAATTCCCATTAGCCAAGATACAGAACCAACCTAGATGTCCATCAACTGATGACTGGTAGAGAAAATGTGGTGTATATACACAATAGAATATTACTCAGCCATAAAAAAAGAAATAAATCGTGACATTTGCAACAAAATTGATTCAACTGGAAATCATTATGCTAAATGAGATAAGCCAGACAAAAAAAGTTATGTTTTATTTGTGGTACTTAATATAGCGATATACTACTATAGTTTTAATGATCTGTGATTATTTAAAATTTACTATGTATGAGTGAAATGGACATCTTTTCATCTGATTGCTATTTATCACTCTTGCCTATATTCCTCTTTTTTATTTTTACTTGATGAACTCTTTACTTAATGGAACATTAAGCCTTTGAATATAATTTAAGTTAAAAACATGTTATCTTGGCTGGTACTGTGGTATAGCAGGTAAAGCCACTGCCTGCACTGCCGACATCCCATATGGGCGCTGGTTCAAGACCCAGCTGCTCCATTTCCAACCCAGCTCTCTGCTGTGGCCTGGCAAACCAGTAGAAGATGGCTCAAGTCCTTGGGCCCCTGCATCCACATGGGAGACCTGGAGGAAGCTCCTGGCTTCATATCGGCTCAGCTACGGCTGTTGTGGCCAACTGGGAAGTGAACCAGCAGATGGAAGACACCTCTTTCTCTCTGGCTTTCCTTCTCTCTGTGTGTAACTCTGACTTTCAAATAAATAAATAAGTCTTTATAAAAATGTTATCTCAAAAATAAGAAAGCATTAGAGGGAGGAAAAAAGGGAGGCAAATGGGGAAATATTATTATACTCTTAGAATTGTATCTAAAACTACATTAACTTGAGAATTGTTTTAATTATCACATACTTGATGTGACTCTGAGAATCTAATGTATTAATAAATTCTTAAAAGAAATTTAGATCAGAAGAAAAGAAATTTATACTCTCTTACAGTATTAATAAAAATAATATTATATATAATCTATTAAAACATAATTCAGGCCGGCACCGCAGCTTACTTGGCTAATCCTCCGCCTGCGGTGCTGGTACTCCATGTTCTAGTCCCGGTTGGGGCGCCGGATTCTGTCCCGGTTGCTCCTCTTCCAGTCCAGCTCTCTGCTGTGGCCTGGGAAGGCAGTGGAGGATGGCCCAGGTGCATGGTCCCTGCACCCACATGGGAGACCAGGAGGAAGCACCTGGCTCCTGGCTTCAGATCGGTGCTGCGCGCTGGCCGTAGCGGCCGTTTTGGGGGTGAACCAATGGAAGGAAGACTTTTCTCTCTCTCTCTCTCTCTCTCTCACTGTCTAACTCTAACATAATTCAAATTAATAAGGAGATGAAATGTATCACATTCAGGTGTATGAAACAAACCCATGTAGAGGTGCAACCAAGTGGAACTCTGGAGGAAGCAATTTAGGGTCCCTTTTGCAATTCGAGAAAGCATAAGGATATAGCCTTCTTCTATTGTCCTAAAAGCTTATATGTATACTTGGAATAGATATCATGTTCACAAAGTAGTTGCATCCCTCAAGACATCAAGTTTTGCATTTCAGACAGGAAGAAGGAGGAAAAGGGCAGGGCACGTCTGAGACTGTCCTTTTGTCTTTAGATATAGCTTATGTATCCAGTGGGAGGCTTCTGATTACAACCAGGTTAGCACTGGGTCATACAGGTGCTGCAACCTTTAGGGGAGTCTGGAGAGCAAGTGTTTCAAACTGGGTATATTGCTGCCTTCAACAGTTCGCACTTTCTTACTGAGAAAGGGGGAATGTTTGCCATGATATAGGATAGCCTATACACAAATGAATACAGAAGAGAAAAATATATCAATACATGGCCTTGTCTATATATTATGATAAAAGAAAATGTATATAGTACATATTATAGTTTATAATAAAAATATATGAGTATGTGTTCTAGTGTATATATTATCCATATACATAGCAAAATATTTTATATAATTTTTGGCATGTGATTATTTTATTACTTGACATGCACACATTTATGTTCATTTAGAAAAATGATTCCAACTAAAAATGTAAAAGATATTTCAATGAGCTTACATTTTCTGACCCCTTTTACATTTACCATAAATTAAGTACATGTTCTAGAATATTTATTGTATGTGTATATATAATCTATTAAGTTCCCAATGCAGATTAAAGCAATTAGTTTTCACGTTGTCCAGGAAGTTGTCAATTTAAATAAAAGTGGTAATACTCAGAGTTATCAAGCATAAGATAAAATGGCACTTTTTAAACTGCCAGAGGGTTTACAACTTGATATAATCCTCCTTGGGAGCAATTTAATAATTCATGTGGTGTGTTTGGAAGGGTATCTTCCTAAGGATTTGCTTTTTGTTTCCCTGATGACTAATGAAGTCAAGCACCTTTTTGCAAGTTTCCTGATCATTTGGATTTCCTCTTTGGTGAGTTGCCTGTTCAAGTCTATTGACCATTTTCTACTTAATTAGTCTTTTTCTTAGTAATATGAAGAAGCCACTTATATTTTCTAGATAGAAACCATCTGTCTTATATGTTTACTGCAAGCATCTTTTCCCAATATATGGTTTACCTTTTGAAATCTCTCAATAATGTCTTTTATGAATATAAATTCTTAATTTTAATGTTTTCTAATTTATTAGCTGTTTCTTTTATCATTAGTACATTGTGTATATATTTTTCTTGTGCCAAATTCGTGAAGATATTTTCTGATGTGATAGTCTAGAGATTTGTTTTTTTCTTAATTTAGATCTTAAGCACATTTGTTAAAAAGACTGTCCTCTCCCAATTATCCAGTGGCGTTACCTTAACCATAGTTCAAATGCTTTTATATGCATTTGATCACTTTGAGCTCTTGCTTCTGTTTCATTTGTCAAACTGCCAATCACTGCACTAGTTCCCCTCTTTCTTAATTGCTGTACTTTAAAAATAATGTTTGATATGCAACATTTATTAAGTTCTTCCCTACATTTTTCTTCTGTTGGTTTGGAACCAATACAGTCTTTCATTTAATTTTACTTTATAAATTACAGTATAATTCTTTGACCTATTAAAGTATAATATTGACTGGGGATACACATGTTTACTTACCAGAAGTTAAAGTTAGTGTATATATATATATATATATATATATGCTCTTTTGAAAAGGACCAGAATCTAAATACTGTTTTATCCATAATCTTTTCAATAATACTATAATTTGGTTATACAGGATTTTATTTACACTTGCTTTCTGACCATCCCCCAGCACATTTTTATAGTCATTTTATGTAGATTAGCCAACATGATTACTGGCTTATTTATTTATTTATTATTTTTTATCATCATCATTTTATTTTCATATACAAAAAAGATAAAACTTGAAATAGTTCTAGATTTTCCCTCCTATTCCATAGGGGTGTGGCTGCTTCTTCACACGGGGGAGGAGGAATACATTCACATCCGTTTATTGGAGGACCCAGCACAGAGTTCAGGCAGCAAAACCCCAACTTAGCCCATCTAATTTCAAACGTGACACTTGTTTCTAAACGTACCACAGTAAGAACAAAGAGCCTCAGCAAGAATGAACTATGATACAAAGTTCTTTCCAGAAGATTCTCATCCTGCAGCTGTAGCACACAGATGTCTGCTTTAGGCCATGTGGATGTCTGTGGATGTGTGTTTTATATATGTGTGTTTTTTATGTGTGTGTATGACACACACACACACATAAAAATCAGGCTTATTTATTTGTTACATTTTGCTTACTCTTTCTGGATTCAGTCTCCTAACAAGAAGCATTTTCATAGATGGCTCTGCAAGTAGTAAAGTTTCTCTGTCTTAACTTTCTTGAAAATGTCTTTCATTTGCTTCACTCATGAGTGCTAGTGTCATTGAGAATAAAATCCTACAGTGACATTTATTTTCCCTTGGTTCTTAAAAGATACTTTCTTGGACGTCCTTAGATATTTTTTCAATGCTTCCTGGAATCTTTTACAGCTGCTGAGAAGCCTGTCAATCTAATTATGTTTTCCTTTTAGCCAGTTGCTGTTTTCATTGTTTTCTTTTATAGTTTCCTCTTTCTTTTGTAGGCATACAGTTTTAACTAGTTGTGCTAGTTGTGGTTATATTTAGTACCAGGGTGTCATCTTTGGATAGTGGAAAATTTTTCAATCATTATTTGGAATATTCTTTTTTCATTTTAGAATGTGTGTGTACTTAGTGTTAAGAATTCTATGTCTCATATTTCTTAATGGATTGTTCGTATGTTTTCATTTTCTTCAGTAAAGAATTTTTTCATAATTTTCTCTCTTCTACCTTATTAACTATCTATAGTTGGTTTACTTTTGGTTATTTTTCAAAAAATGTTTTATTCCCATACTTTCTAGTACTTTTTACTCATTCAGTATATTAAATGAATTCATTTTATGGGCACTTACAGATTTTTAGTTCTTCATTTCTTTATTTCTAGTTACTAATCTTCCCATCATGTTCTGTTTCTTTTTTTGTTTTGTAGATTTCCTCTATGAGCTCCTCTACTGCAGATTTAATTATTGTGATTGTTGATGTGTGCACTGCTGGGCAGTAGGTACCACATGTCTTGGCTTGTGCATGGCTCCTTACAGAACAAATTCATGTTTGCTTTTAAATAGTTTCTAGATCTTAAAAATTTCTGTTTTAATTTCCCAGCTCAGAATTCTTACTCCATGCCAGTGTGAATTTGAATTCTGTACCTACCTATGATCGAGCTTATGGTTTGGATTTATAACAGGTGACTTCTTCTTGTTATTCCTGCACAAGCAATCACTATCTTTGCTGCTTTCTTAAGTGAGTGGGCAGTGTTTATCTAGTTTATTTTTCATGGAATCAGTGACTTTTTAAGTATTTTTGCTTCATGTAGGTGACTTAATACCAGCTTTCAAGAGAGATTCCAAGATGGTGGAATAGGAGAGAGCTTACTGCTCTAGTCAAGGGGATTATACATAAAATAGTAACAGTTATATGCAAACAAATTTGAAAATCTAGAAAATGCATAGATTTCTGGACACACTTAATCTGCAAAAATTGAATCTTGAAGACTTAGGAAACCTAAAAAGACCAATAACCGAGACATATATTGAATAAGTAATAAAGAAAACATAAGTAACAAACAAAGAAAATCCCAGGACAACATGGCTCCTTTGCTGAATTCTTCTAGACCTTCAAAGAAGAATAATTTCGATTCTTCTCTAGCTATTTAAAGCAATTGAAAGGGAAATAATCCTCCCAAATGCCTTTTCTGAGGTCAATATCCATATTTCAAAACTAGACAAAGATACAACAAAGAGAACTATAGACCAATATCACTGATGAACATAGATGTAAAATATTCTCTACAAAATACTAGCTAATCAAATCAAACAACACATCAGAGAGCTCATTCACTCAGACCAAGTGGGATTTATCCTTGGTATGCAGGGATGTTCAACATACGCAAATCAGTAAATGTGATACATCATATTAACAAATTGAAGAGCAAAAACCATATTATTATTTCAATAGATGCAGAGAAAGAACTTGATAAAATACAGCATCCTTTCGTGATGAAAACTTTGAGTAAATTGGATATAGCCATCAGGGAAATGCAAATCAAAACCACAATGAGTTTTAGAATGGCTTGCATACAAAAATAAACAAACAAAAAAATGCTGGCAAGAATGTGGAGAAAAAGGTACCCTAATCCACTGTTGGTAGAAATGTAAATTGGTCCAGCCACTTTGAAAGACAGTATGGAGATACCTCAGAAATCTGAATATAGACCTACCATATGACTGAGCCATCCCACCACAGGGAATTTAAGGGGAATGAAACCAGCATATGAAAGAGTTATCTGTATCCCCATGTTTACTGCAGCTCGATTCACAATAGCTAAGGCATGGAATCAACCCAAATGTCCATCAACTGAAGATTGGATAAAGAAACTATGTTATATTTATAGCATGGAATACTACACAATGGTTAAAAAAAATGAAAACCTTTTTTTTTTTGCAAGAAAATGGATACAACTGGAAAACACTATACTTAGTGAAATAAGCCAGTACCAAAAGGACAAACACCATATGTTCTCCTTGATCTTTGGTAACTAATACAGTACCTGAAAAGTAATCTATAGAAGTAAAATTGACACTTGGAGATGCAGTGACTTTGAACAACTCTTGCCTCAGCTGTTGATGAATAGTTTTTTTTTTGTAATATTTGTTGAACTCTTTACTTAGTATAGGGTTAATCTTATAAAGCTAATTGAAAATAGATCTTAGTTTAAAAATAATAGTGAGGCTAGGAGAGGGAGGAGGAAGAAGGGTGGGAGAGTGGGTATGGTGGGAAGAATCACCATGTTCCTAAATTTATATGAAATGCATCAAGTTGTATACCTTAAATAAAAGGTTAAAAGGTAAAAAATAATTTAAAAATTTAAAAAACAAAAAAACCCTTAAAAAAGAAACAGCTCTCAGCTTGCATGATCCTAAGTGTTTTTCTCCTCTCTCCTTAATGTAGAGGCCATAAGCCTTTACATTTCTAAAGGCCACTTGGAACACATATCCATCAGTTCCTGTCTCCAGCTCAGGAAGTAAAGAATTTCTTTTTTTTTTCCATATTGAAGAATTCCATTTCTTATTTTTAAACTTGACTCTATGACTTCCTTTGTTATATTTGCAAAAATTGTCTCTGTGTTAGTGATTTCGGCTTGGTTCATTATATCTTTTTTTCTCTTCTTTATTTCTGTTCTTAGATTTATCAACTTCTACTCCCTATCCATAGTTATTGTTGTTATTTACTAAAATAACTATTTTTAAATTGGGAGAGGCTTATTAAAAATAGAAAAATTTCCCATAACCCTTAATTGAGGCATAGTGGTTTATTTTTATTCTCTGTATATCCTCAAAATCTTTATTCTTAGGTTTCTGTGGTTACAATCATGGTATATAGTTAATTTTTCATTCTCTTCTTGTTTATATTTTTCTTTATTAGTGAAATTTAAATTATTTTAATGATTTTAATATTCCCTTGAATTGGTATATCTTAACATGCTTAGAGAGATTCCTGTTTTTAGTTTTTCATTGTTCTAAACAAAGTTGCCTGGAATACTTCTTACCATGTAGCGTTTGCATTATTTTCCATGGATGAAATCTTAGAAGGGAGAAGGTTAAATTAAAAATTCTCAACCCAGCATTGCCAGTTTTCCCTTTGAGTGGACTTTGGCATTTCACAGGAAATTCAGGAATGTGTTCATCTACAACCCAAAGTGTTTATTTAACAACCTACTGTGTGGGAAGGTCTGTATATTATTAATGGCATAGATCTCCTTGAAATTTCAAGCAACTTGCAGTAAAGTCAAGGATATAGACATGTTAGCAACTTTTAAAACATTAGTGCAAATGGAATAAGTGATGCAGTCAAAACCTAACCAAGGGAGGAACTTCACAGAAGAGCTTGCACGGCACCCAGGAAGAGAGGAAGGAATGGAATTTCCCTGGGGAGGGAGAGACTGGGCAATGTTTCATCGTCAGAGAACTTAATGGATGAAGAGAAAAAGGCACCAAAAGTCTCCAGTATATTTTGAGAATATTGAAATTGATGTGACTGGAATAATGAGTAAGGGAAAGGAACAGGTGGGCAATGAAGTTGGAAGGAAGGCTGTTAGATTGTAGAAGACTTGCAGTGCTTTGGTAAATAATTTTGGTATAATCAGCAAGAGATATCATTTATGCCTTGAATTGTAAATGCTGGGGTTTGTAAAGTGTGCATTGTAGAACCGTGGTACTTTATGATTGATAGAACTGACCTGTACCCTGTTTTGTAGATGAGAAAATGTTTTCTATGGAAGTAAGAACTTTTCCAAGTTTACTTTGGTAACTAGAAGTATATCTGAAGGTAGCTTTCTCCCCCTGTCAGGAAATGTTTGTGGAATATTCATGGCTCTGTCCTAAGCACTAGATAATAGATTTTAAATAAATAGGACCATCTCTTGTAGCCAGCTAGGGAGAAATAGACAAAACAATAATTATAAAAGACAGGATGAGAACAATGGCAAGGAAATTCTGAGAACACAGAGGGATGGCAGCTGTTTCAGCTAGGCATGGAAGGTGGTGGCCATATTGACTCATCAAGGATGGTTGGGCAAAAATTTGTCAGGTACACCAAGACCTTGGTAAGGGATGGGTGTTCCAGCATGAGGCAAGGTGTGAGATGGGAAACTACAATGTGGAGATGGGCAGGAAACTGATATCAGACTGTTGGAGAATGAGTCGAGGCAGAATGTGGCAAGAGATGAATGATGTGTGCCATGGTAAGCAGTGTAGGCTTTATTTTTCTGGACAGCCGAGAATCTTAAAATATTTAAGAAGGAATCTTGGCAAGACTTTCTGATTGACTGGATGTGGATAATGCTTAGGGCAGAATGAGCAAAATGTGATTCTCAGGTGGACTTATCCCTTCTTCTCTAGTTAGTTGAGTTTATCAAGAATGAAGGTGGTAGTGATACTGTTTCAGTACAAGCAAGATGGTACTATGTGATATGGCAGTGAAGGAGTCCTTGTGGGGTACATGGAGGTTCAAGTGACCTGAGAGCTCCATAAACAAAAAGTATAAAATAACCTACATTACTCTGTTTCCACTGAAAGAATGTTCTTACTAAATAAGTTAATGTGAGGAGAGAAAATCCAATTTTAAATAAAATAAAATTAAAATATAAAATCAAATTTTAAAGAGAAAAATCTCACTCTAAATCACTCTAAATCAAATGATTAGAACCATAAAATAAAATGTATTGTGACCATCTCATAATTCCTCAGCAGTGATACATGTGTGAAAACTCAATTTCTGGCATTGGTGATAGGAAGATTTGAAATTGAGAATTTCAGGAGTTGTGAAGACCAATTCTTAAAATGAGCTGATGAGAGTCTATATAAATATGGTTTTATATTTGCTAAAATAAAACTATAGACCCCATGCTGACTAGAAAAGGGTGGCATTGGCCGGTGCTGCGGCTCAATAGGCTCATCCTCCACCTGAGGCGCCAGCACACGGGGTTCTAGTCCCGGTTGGGGTGCTGAATTCTGTCCCGGTTGCTCCTCTTCCAGTCCAGCTCTCTGCTGTGGCCTGGGAGTGCAGTGGAGGATGGCCCAAGTCCTTGGGCCCTGCACCCCATGGGAGACCAGGAGAAGCACCTGGCTCCTGGCTTTGGATCAGCACGTTGCGCTGGCCGCAGCACGGCAATGGCAGCGGCCGTTGGGGGGTGAACCAACGGCAAAGGAAGACCTTTCTCTCTGTCTCTCTCTCTCTCACTGTCCACTCTGCCTGTCAAAAAAAAGAAAAGGGTGGCATTGTCTTTTTGTGTTTGGCTGTAGTGTATATAGTCAGTTTTTACTTAGGATCCTTTGGTTCCTAGAAACTTAAGTTCTCTCCAAGTTTATAAAAAGATCCCCCTTATTTTCTACTGTTTGGTTACATATAATTTGCACATAAAAAGGCTTTTGCTTTTATTTTCATTGCCTTTTTCTACAGTCAAATATCCAACGCCTGTGCAACTTAGAATACTTGTAAGATTTAGGCTTCTGTCTCTCTTACCAATATGGATTAACATTTCAGGATTTGGAGTCCATTTTCCCTCAGCTTCCTGTTTCTTGCCTGTAGCTTCATTACAAAAACAATTCTCTGCCATCTGCCCTGCTTCCTCTTTCTATTGCCACCCCCAGTTCCCTCATTTTCTAATTACTCCCAACAGCAGTGACTCAAACATGTATTGGAAGCAAGAGTCCCACAGTTGCCAAATAGGAAGAGGAAAGTGTTACTTACTAGATTTTCACAAAAGGAGTTATTGTGCATCTGGATTTTCATCGACCATAGAAGAAAAGGAGCACTCAAAGTCAAGGCTTCGGGGGGAAATAAATACAATAGACATATTCAGGAATAGCACTTTTAAACCTGTATACCTGTCATATCCTTATGATATATTTAGGGCTGTTCACAAATACTCAGTTTTCTCCCTTTGGGGATTATAGTATGGCACGGTTGATTTTCCCCACTCCACTGAATTCAGATGTGTTCATATGACTTGTTTTAGTCAATTAAACGTGAAAGACAATGACAGGTGTCACCTCTGGGCAGAAGCCATAAAAGTCAATAGCTTAAGAGCATGCTTTAATATAATGTACCTTTTGACAGTAGTTACTTTGTCAGTGTGCCTCTGTGGGTGACAGTGTGAACAGAGTCCCCAGCTGATTGATAATGGGGAGGTAATATGAGCCAGGGGTAAACTTTTCATTGTTTTAAGTCATTAAAATTAGTGGAGTTGTTACTGTGCCGAACCTGTCCATCCAAATACACTAAAACACTTTTGACATCTTAGGCCCATAAAAAAATGCGTAACAGATGGATATCTCATAATACATCCTATACATGAATCAAAGATTATTGGAAGATTTAAAAAATTTAAATTATTTTTAAAGCATTCACTCTAAGAGGATGCAGTTTTCTGCTTCTTAAAATAAGCTGATGAGAGTCTATATAAATGTGATTTTATATTTGCTAGCACTTAACCTATGGCACAGTTGCTCAGTGTTTCTAGATCTGCCACTGCTCTGAAGGCTCTTTGAAAGCAGGAGTAAAGTCTCTTGCTTTTCAAATCTTAGACACCTAACACCAAGTGTGGCATTTAGTGGGCACTTAATAATGTTAATACAATTAATGAGAACAACAAAAAAAATGCTTGAGACTTAATAGGTGTTCAATTAACATTTGACACTATAAATATCTGTAGTTACACAGAGTATCTTGTTGACATTTTATTTTTTTGGTAGCTCTTGGGCTAGTTTTCCAGACACAAAAAATAAAGTGATTTGATATGGATTTTCAGGTTGTGTATTCCCTGCCACCAGAACCATTAAAGCCTTTTTGAAGAGGTACCATTAGTGCAGTTTTGGCTGGAGGGGTGATGTATTTGCACAGAAGCTGGTTTGGAGCTAGATGCTGAATCTGCATCTTGACCACGTTTCTACTGGGCATTCTCATTTGGTGGAAATCCTGTGAAAGCGTTGTACTGCGTGGTTATTGAGTCAAAGTTTATTACTTCACCAGGGATTGCAAACAATTTTATTTGGTTCAAAAAAGTGCTTAATCCAGGTTATTCTGAGGTAATGGGAAATTATCAACTTGGCTGCCAAATATTTTACATGGTTCAATGAAAGCTTTGCCTTACATCCTGGCCCCGGCCAACCCCCAACTTCTTTCTTCCCAGAAAGGATTTTAGGCATCCGGGCACATATGTAAGGTCATAAGGCTGTTGCCAGTGGACCCCTGCTTGTCTACTTCCACATTCTCCTCCTACTACTTTTAAGTTCCTTCAGTGGAACATGCTTCCCCCTCTAGGCAGGTTCTGCAATGTCCAAAAGGTCCTTCCCTGGATTCATTCATTCTCCAATATTTATTAAGAATATACTGTATCACAGGTGTTGTTCTAAACCTTTTGCATACAGCCTTCCTGGAATTCATACTGTGTTGGAAGAAGCAGACAATAACAAGTAAATAAATATATTCCGAGTCCAGTGGCCGTAAATGGTATAACAACTAGTCAAGGGGGAAGGAGGGTTATAAATGTGGAGATGGGTTGGGTGGTTTTACTAACCATTGCAGGACAAGCCAAGTCTAACTGATGAGATGTTATTTCAGCAAAGAGCTGTTCCCTTAAGCAAGTGAGGAAGAAAGCATATAGTGAAGAGAGGAGCTGGTGTGGTTCCCAATAGAGGTTACAGCAAGTGCAGACTCTCAGACAGGACTATGCTTGGAAGGTTGAAAAAGAGGGAGTTTAAGGTTGGGAGGTGGGCTGTACACTACACTGTGTTTTACAGATCATGCTGAGCTTTTTGGCTGATGTAATTTTGTTTTAGTTTGAGAAAAGTGGTAAGCTGTTGTGAAGTTTAAAATAATTTTTAAAATGTATTTGTTTGAAAGGCACAGAGACAGAGAAAAGAAACAGCCAGAGGTCTCCTATTTGCTTGTTCATTTTCTGAATGCCAGCAATGGCCAGAGCTGGAGCAGGCCAAAGGTGGGACCTGGGAATTCAAACTAAATCTCCCATACAGGTGGCAAGTACCCAACTACATGAGCCGTCACCTGTTGCTTCCCAGCAAACACATTAGCAGGAAGCAGAAATTGAAAGCAGAGCTGGGACTCAAACACACGCATTCTGATATGGGATGTGGCCATCACAGTATCTTAACCACTATGCCAAATACTGCTATTGCAAGTTTGTTTTATTTTGTTTGTTTTTGGAGGTTCAGAATGTATTATTTTTTGTATAGTTTTCAAATTTAACATTTTTTAACATTTTGCTGCATTCACCTTAACTACAG
This sequence comes from Oryctolagus cuniculus, assembly GCF_051225735.1. Lineage (NCBI taxonomy): Eukaryota > Metazoa > Chordata > Mammalia > Lagomorpha > Leporidae > Oryctolagus > Oryctolagus cuniculus. The sequence continues at coordinate 103,871,950 of NC_142877.1, forward strand.
GCATTATATATGTACTCATTATACTGTTTTTGGTCATAGGTGGGTCTTAAAAGGATCTAGCTGATGTAATGATAACATACTGTAAGGTTGCTGAAAGAGAAAAAGGGTTATCAGTGAGGCTCTATTAGAATAATCCAGGCAAACCTTTCAATACTCTGCTCACATGGCTCCATTGGAAAGTCTCTTAACTTCGCTAGGCTGAGCTGGTTCACCTCTTCTGAGTTCCCATAACAAGCTAACTTTTGGACTGCAGGCATACCACTGGATCCATTTATATCTGGAGGCCAATTATATAAATGAGTCATCTGAATTAATTTCCAATTAGATTCATGTTTACTTAAAGACAGTTAAAGGCCTAATGTAAAGGATATTATGTGTATTATATGTTCTATACTCACTGTGTAAAGTAAATATGTGTATTATGTTTAAACGTAATAGTATTGCAGAACTTAAGTAGAACATTTGGAAGGAGACAGAGCAAAGTGTCTTGAGCGAAAGAAAATTCTCAAGGGAAATCCTAGTTTCAGGCATGGCTTGATCTAGGGAGCTCAAACAGTATCATCAGAGCTGCTTCCAATTATTTCCATCTGTTTTCCTCTGGGTTGGCTTCCCTCTCAGGCAGGCTGTCCATTCTTAGTTGCAAGGTAGCTGACGTCAGCTCCTGTTGTTTGGATGCCTTACAAATGATTCTTAATGATGTACTACACATAGAATCAGAGACTTGGAGCATCATGAAAGAGAGTGAAGGCAGAAAGCCTCCTAGTAACAGGACAAAGGAGACTCAAATAAACAGTGCCAGGACAGTGTAACAAAAATCCCCAAATGTGGCTTTCATAATGTCACATGCCAATCTTCGAATCAGTCACAGTTGCCTTGGGGGTAGGACGTTCTTATTAGGCGGACCCTGCATCACTTGCCTGCAATTAGAGTTGGAGATGAAGTGGGTCTATTTCATATGAATTACATGGAAGTAGAGGACAGGGGGCAGGCCCCTGAGAAAAATCAGGGTGCTGTTAGAGACAGATAGGATAAGCACTGTGTAGTTAAGCAACAACCAGATCTGATAAGCATTTCCCACTTCTGTCAGTTATACCCTAAAAGGCTCTCAGCTGGGAAATCAGGCACATGGAAGTGAAATTCTCAGCCCTAAATTGATTTCACTACAGCTGCTTCTCCCTGAAAGCTTAGCATTTTCCATAAGAATCCCCTTCTCAACTCCCCCCTCCCCTCCAGGATACCTTTAATTTTACTCAAGCTTATCTCTGTGTGTGTGTGTATGTGTGTGTATGTTCAGAAAAACAAAAAGTAATGCCTCATAGAGGTGGCATTTTATTTTACCTTGTTGATGCTATATAAATATAGATCTAGAAGGAAGCAGATGTAACTTGAGCAAAAAATGTCATAAAGGGAACATCTGCAAAGGTGTGTAAGGAGATCACAGGGACAGTGGAGCACCCCGGGGTGAGTTCTGTGTGATCTTCTGAACCTGAGGGATAGGGACAGAAGGGGGAGCCATTTCCAGACTTGAGTGGGAG